>NC_141245.1:6835714-7363214 GCF_054856555.1 Leptonotus elevatus
TACTGGCACCATGTTATTTTTCCTTGGATAAAAAAAAAACCCATATATTTGCAGAGAGGTGACATTTTGTGGACTGCACACAATAATTGAGGCACATCCTCTATTAGAATGAACGATGTTACCATGTTGACTCTGTAACTGATTTTCTTTCACAGGCTCTTTTCTTTTCCTGTAAAGCCAGTTTCTCTCTTCACTGTATTTTAAGCATTAGCCCGTGAAACACAAGTAGCTACATTGACAGGTAATAAAGTTTTTTTTCTTTCTTTATCTCAACTGTGCACTGTGCAGGATGTTGTAAATGTAGACTTGAGTGCGTACTTAAGCACAGTCATGTTCTAATGAATGAAAAGCAACCCCGCTTGACCACAGCAGCATTATGTAATCAATGCCGTCTCTGATTCAAAAGCTTGTCGCTGGCTTAGTCTCTGGGACGAGATGATACGCTCACACTCGGGGTTTATCATGCTAACTGACTTAATTTTACACAGTCCGTTCTATATTGAAACGCTGTGATGATGTCATGTTACTATGTTTACTAGCATGGAACAAATGACTATCGTAGGGGCAAGCTATGCGGCAATTTCATGAATATGACTCCGACTCCAGAGTGAAAAACTCCAAGCACAAAGACGAAATCCCCCATTATTAAACAGTCAAATGCACTTAATAGTTTTGAAGAAGGTGCATTTTAAAACTAAGCTGTGTGTTCGTGCAGTTGAAGTGGACGCTAACTATCTGGCTCGTTAATGTGATTTGAAAAAGTGCAATTCGACACCTCTGTTACAATCTTTGTTGGAGTGTATGCTTACTAGTAAAATGTATGAACATTTATCTACTAACCTCGCAAAAAATTATTGCTTCAAATCCGTGAATACTTTGTGGGCAGCCAGTCTTTTCTGTTGATTGCTGCTATCAATCTACGTCTTTTGTCTTAATTAGTAGGTATGCGATAAAAAGCAACATTTGGCTTACTTCTTTGTATGTCTGTACAACCGACCGCACAGCAAGATATGACCATTTTATAAGATAATCGATTAGATAAAGGACTTTACGCTGTATGAGATTCAATGGTTACAATACAGGCTCTTCTGCTGTCCAGTGTCTCCGAGGGGGCATTCCCATGAGGGCTGTGACGTCACGTGTAAAAAGTCAATAGAGGTCGCTTGTAAATAAAAATAAATAAAAAAGAACCCTGCATTTTTTTTTTTGCGCCACTATTTCTCTACAATTTGCATACATGCGAGGAATGGCTGTGTTTTGGGAAAAATACAACAATTTACTACTTGGCAGCTCGTAACGCGGAGCAAATGTCATATGGCGTGAGTTAGGTGAAAGCTTCTGTGACGGTCAGCTGTCTTGGTATGAGCTGT
Source organism: Leptonotus elevatus (assembly GCF_054856555.1). Lineage (NCBI taxonomy): Eukaryota > Metazoa > Chordata > Actinopteri > Syngnathiformes > Syngnathidae > Leptonotus > Leptonotus elevatus. Next base: position 6,837,085 of record NC_141245.1, read on the forward strand.
TGTCGCTGCTAGTTATTAGCTTGGCTCTCATTATACTGTGCGGGACGCATTTGTATACACTCCTAGCACTTTCAATAGTTGCCATGCTCGTTATCGATGTTCAGCTCCCCTTGTCTTAGTCTGACATCGCTTTTACAGTCATTGGGCAAACTAGATGCCACATTATTGTAGTATTGTTTGTGGTCCGTGTCTGCGCTGTGGTGGTGTCGCTGAGTAGCCTACTCAATATGTTTGCATTCTTACATCCTGCACACATTCCACATTTACACATTCGAGAAATAATTTAATGCACATTCACAAATTTTATTTTACTTTTTAAGACTGTGAAAAAGGTATTAATTTTTTGGGCAAACAGTCTTAAATAAGTCTTTAAAAGTCTTAAATTTAACTTGAAGAGACCTAACGCAATATTAACCAGAATACCGTATTTAAACTAGTGAGGATGCATAGAACATATTATTGTCGAATAATTTTTTGGTGGCCGTTGACTTCCCCCTTTTAAGGCAAAAAATAAATAAAACAACTAACAGAGTAAATCCTCCTTAGCAGGAGTTGGCGCTATACAGCGGCAATTTGACACATCGGCGATTCATCATTTGCGTCAGAAAGAAAGGTCTTAGTTCCCAATTTTATGTCAATGTGTTAAATACAATTTTATATAGCGATAGTACCAGAGGCAGTGTTGTACCTGAACAAGTTCAATGAACGAAAGTCCATGAACTTGTTCATATTTTTAGCAAACGTGAACTGAATGTAGTGCATTTTTGCTTTGTGAACGTGTCTATGAATGAGCGCATTCTGGGGCCAATAAAAGTTTGGAACGCAGTTCATTTTTGGTCAAGGGTGCCAGGTTTTCTCGTTAGACTACAGCGAGAAAACCAGGTTAAATACATCGTAAACAAGCCTGCATTAGACGGGAATGGTCATTATTTGGGAACCCCAGCAACTGGCAAACAGTCGCAAGGCGCAGACGTCATCCATATGTAACGCGTGCTTATAAACACAGCACTGTGTGTTGCTTGCGTATCAAACGCGGAGTGAGCTCTGCCGTCTCTAAGCATTCTTTTAGCTGTTTAATGACACCACCGTTGGAGTTTATTGTAAAAATAAACACAGATTGAAACAAATCCGTGTGAAGAAAAGTGTGATTGAACATTCCTAGTTTTCTGTGTAGTAAATTATGAGATTCTCTGTGTACTAAGTTGTCAAAGGATAGGTTACATGAAGGGGAAAACAATCGTCAAACATTGGCCAACTTAACAATGTTTTTTTTTTTATACTGACGTTAGGAGGGTTATAATCGACCGATTTAATTGTCAGGCTGGTTAATCGGTCGGGGCGCTAGATCCAAATGAATAGTTGTTTTTGTTTTTCTTGATGTTGATTGTAGGAATGTTTGATGTTTGGTTGCTTTCACATTGTTAATCTCATTTACTACATAGTTTTTGTCAGTAATTTCAAGAATTTATTCCAAAGTGTGCCTGACTCTTAAGCCGATAAACGCACTATACACAAAGTCAGCTTAGATTGTTTGGCTCTTAAGTGTTTAGCCTCATTTAAACTGAGCAGTTCAGTTTGGTGCTGCATACAACTCCAATTTTACACAATCTGTTGTAGTGCCAAACAACCATTCACACAGACATTCACACCTTTGGACAACTTCCGTAATTAGCCTAAGAAAATGTGTCTTTGGAATGTGGGAGGAACCTGGAGAAAAATTCACGCAAGAATGGGGAGAACATGCAAGCTCCACACAGGAAGTTAAACCCAGATTGAAACCTACAAACAAAAGTGGCATTTGAAAAACAACATTGTTGATTATTCAAAGCTGAGTTTCTTGTTTAACTACAAAGTACTGTGCCGTGGCTTTTTACTTTGTTGGCAAGTTACACTCTAAAATCACACTCTCTAGTTAGAATGGTATACTTTCTTTGGCTTTAGTGTTTAATTATCAAAGTTGTGATCACAGTAAGCACACACAGTGAAGTGACATTTTGGAATAGTGAGTGACTCCTAGCATCCAAGTTAAACACGTTGGAAGTCATGTGCCTTGCTAAAGGGCATCACAATGGTGGAAAATGCAAGTGAAGGACTTCTCTTTTGGTCTACCTCTCCAGATGGACCACACTCCGTTGCTGTCGGTCAGACACATTTATTTAATCGCTTAGCCATCTCTGTCCACAGATAGATGTGTATGGATACATGCAACAAAAAAAAAAATGTTGAAAATGCTCTACAGCAGTAGTTCATAACGTGGGTTTGATTGAAGACACACACCTGATTTGTTTTGTGATGACATGCCCTGCTTGGCCATCATTGGCTACAGGGCATCGCACCACATTGCTTGGCCTATCTGTGCTGCAGGGAATTTGCTGTGCTCAGTAGTCAACTTTTGACTGTTGTAATGCTACGTAGTGTTATTTCTTTATCCTTCATACTAACTATGTTGAGTAAAGAAAGAAAGTTGTCGGACTAATATGTGCAATATGAATTCATATGTATAATGAAACGTATGGTGTTCTACAGGGTTCACTTCTGGGGCCCTGCTGTATGCTCTATAAATTTAGAGTTGAGTTGAGTGATGGGAGTCAGCGTCCTCACTGCATTATTTGCACTGCCAAGTTGAGCAACTGTAGTCCACCAGCACAACTAGTGATCTAGCAAAACTAAAGCAACACTTCCTTAAGCTGCATGGTGATGGAGATTACAAAAACGCAACGCATTGTGTATAAAAGGTGAAGAAAGCCAGATTTGATAAAAAGGCTACTCTTTACTCTTCTTGTTCATTTTGTTCACCAGTAAACCCTATACCTATGGGTTGTATTTGAAAAAAAAAAAACATAATACATTTTTCAATAAAGAAAACTAAGGTTAAGAACCACTGCTCTAGTACTAGTGTATTCCACAGTCATGAAGTTGTTTTGTGAGACTGAAGGGTCAAAATCATCCAGTGACTAATTGTTATTCCAAATAGAGGCCAAATTGGCAGACCATAAGAATGTGTCTTTGTGAAAGCTAGTGTGCGAGAGAATTGGCTGATGATGAGTCTGAGTCATTTTAGGGTTCAGCATTCCTAACATTCCTTCTCCTGAAGATAGGTGTAGGAAAGGAAGAGTGTGTGTATATGGAGGGAGGGGGTAACTGGGGGCAGAAGCCATATCAAAGTCTGGTCCTTGTTGTAGTGACTGCACAATGATAAGGAGACTCTGAGGATGAGAAATATTCCTTGACCTTAGGGATAGGGCAGAATGTTGCAGTAGTGTCATTACGTTTGTGTCAGAACTATAAATAGACACACACGACAATCACTTTACACATTCATGTGCTGGAAACTGTTTTTCATGTGTTGTCAAAACTCAAAATTAGCACAACTTCATTTTAGTGGTGTTCCAGTAATATGCCAACAAAATGCAATCAATTGCACTAATATGGAATGAAGATCAGATAAATTGAACTAGGGCTGCTCGATTATGAAGAAAATCTTAATCACAATTATTTTGGTAATAATTGAAATCACGATTAGGACGATCATTTATTTTTGGTACAAAACAAGAAAATCTTTAAACGTAAAAATTATTAGGACAAATAAAATTATTTGAAACACTATAATTATGCAAGTTCCTTTTGGATGAAACAAAATTTATTAAATTAGTTATTTTAAAATTGAAAAGATGTAAATGTATACATTTAAACAACTCAAAATTAGTATTAATAATCTTTTTTTTATGATTATGCTGATTTTGTCATTGTAATGTAGAGTGTAATAATTGAAATTGTAATTGAGTTTCGATTAATTGCACAGCCCTAGATTGAACTTATTATTAAATTGGTATCTGCCTAAAACCTCACTGACGTTGGTGTGGTAGACCCGGAGCAGAGAAAGCTGCTTTTTGTTGTCCCTTAAGCAAAATTCAGAAAGTTAAAAGACACAGATACACACATGCGCCCTTTTGATTTTGTGATGCTCTCAATGCATAACTACAAAGAGTTAACCAGTGGCCATCTTTTGCCTAAGATTTTATCACTGTGTAAAACAACTCACTTCCTGGCCAACCCAAGTGTGGTTTCACTGTAGATTTGCAATTTATTTGTAGAAATACACATTTGAACTGGATTAAACATTTGAGTGCATGTACACGATATTTGAATTTCAAACATTTACCACAGTTGTTTTTAACCACTGCATTTCACAATCAGCTCAACAAAAGTGCAGCTGAAGAAAAACAGGAAGTTGGCTGACTATAGCTCGAGTAGCCGTGTTTCAGTTCATCGTACTGGCTTGCTGTATGTTGTTTTTGTACACCGTTGTTTACCATAATACACACGTCACACATGGTTTCATTGGTTTCCTTTTACTGAACTGGAGGCAGATAGTCGAGATGTGAAGACCATGGCTGATAAATATCTGCACTAGGGGTGGGCAATATATTTTTCAAAGGGGCCATATGAGAAACTGGCCACACCAACCAGCTAACCTCTACTGTGTTACATATTAATTTAAATGTATTCGAAGAAAGCAATTAATTCTATGATTTTAATAAGATGTAATTTGTGCAGACATGGTATATGTTATTATTCAAGAAAACATTTAACACATTTTAAGCAGTTATTACATTAATGACACATTTCATCCACATTTTTACATTATCACACGAAAAATACATGTCTACTGTAGTGTGCATCATCTTTTTCAGTCTGCCCTTGTTTTGTTTTGTCACTTGTTTTGTTGTGATGGCCAGTCAGAGACTGTGGATGGGTCGGATGTGGCCTACTGTCTTACTCTATACTCTGCCCAGGTCTGATCTACATTACACTACATACTGGAAATGTGTATTTCCAATCCAATCCACTTAATTTCTATAGCACATTTTATAAACAAGTGTTTCCAAAGTACTGCACATTAAGATCCGCACATTGTCATATACATAACATCTAGTAAAACCAACTATACAAATAAAAACAATCAATAAAATAAATAAATAGCAAATACTTTTAAAAAATGAATAAAACAATTAATAAATAAAAAATTAATAAAAATAAAACATAAAAAGACCCAGAGGACCACACAATTCACGCTGAACTAAAAGCCAAGGAATAAAAGTGGGTCTTAAAACGCTCGCCCCATAAGCAACAGGGCGCGCGGGTTCGCGGCCCGCTGTGGTGCTTTTTTCCCCCCTCCTCCTTTCCTCTAACCCAGTGGTTCTTAACCTGGGTTCGATCGAACCCTAGGGGTTTGGTGAGTCGGTCTCAGGGGTTCGGTGGAGACTCCGCCGCAGAGGTCCACCCCTCAGTCTAGTCTGCAGTTAGTGGGCACAGTCATTGAAAGCGTCCTGCTCTGAGATTTCCTACCGGTCCGCTTTGAGGTCGCTGGTTTATGCAGCAGAGTGAGACCTCCCAATTAGACCGCTTAGAGAGGGCTGTTAGTGACGCCGACCCCACGTCCACCTCCAACCGCCACAACGTGTGACTGTCTGTGTGTCGTGTGATTTCTTACAGAATATTTTAATCCATGCTAACTATGTCGGGCAAAAAAAGAAAGTGGTCGGACGAATATGTAAAACATGGATTTACATGTATCACGGAACGTGACGGGAGTCAGCGTCCCATCTGCATGATTTGCAATGCCAAGTTGAGCAACTCTAGTCTCGCACCTGCAAAACTGAAGGAACACTTCTTGAAGCTGCATGGAGATGGAGAATACAAGAACACAACACTTGCTGAATTCAAGGTGAAGAGAGCCAGATTCGACAAAAAGGCCACTCTGCCCGCTCTTGGATTTGTACCCATCAACAAACCGATCCTCACAGCATCGTACGAAGTTGCTTATCTGATCGCAAAGCAGGGCAAACCGCACACCATTGGCGAAACACTCGTAAAACCAGCTGCGTTAAAGATGGCGAATCTGATACTCGGAACAGCGACTGAAGGTAAATTATCCCAAATTCCTCTTTCAAATGACACCATCAGCGACAGAATAGAGTGCATGAGTAAAGACATCTTGGCTCAAGTAGTAAAAAAAAACATATTTTATTTTTTACTAAAGAAGGGTTCGGTGAATGAGCATATGAAACTGGTGGGGTTCGGTGCCTCCAACAAGGTTAAGAACCACTGCTCTAACCTCTCTGCTCTCCTCTTCCACGATTTCTTGCGACAAGGACCCGTTTTGTTTCAAATGTTTATTCAAGAATTGATAGCTTGCGTGACCAAACGCAGAGATCTAGCAGCCCGTGAGATTTAGAGCTTAAAACCTATCTATGTTTCGTCTGCGTTGCGCGAAACAGCCGGCTCGGACGACGTCATGAGAAGGGGCGCGGCAGCCACAGAACCGAGCGTTTGACATCCGGGTAAGGAAAATAGCCACCGAAATAACTCATATTTCATAAGAAATTACATCGCGATTGTGTCAAAGGTAAAATGTCATCATTATATGCCTAAAGTTATCTTTAAGACGAGACTGTGGGAGCAGTTTGAACGTTCCTTTTCCAGTTGGCTAAAATGTAACTCTATTTGGTTTGTTTACATATTTGGTTTACGCGACCCCATTAAAGGACTCAACATTGTCTAGCCTTATTTGCATTCCACTTATAGTACATGTGAAATGCAAAGGGTTTGTTACCTGTGTACAGATTACGGCTACATTCACATTGAAGGGCGAGATGCCCACTTCGGATATTATTTTTTATTTTTTTTATGCACTCATTCATATTACAAAACCAAATGCAACGTCTGCTATGCGGCACACATTCGCACATAGCATGAAGTCAAGTGACACACACAAAAACTATGTCACACAACAGTGTTTACAGAAGTAAATATGGTCTGGCGTGTAGGGGTTCATCTTCTCATGATCTCATCTACAGAGTGAGGTGGGAGGAGGTAGAAATTTTGTGGAAATTAAGTGACTATTTTCAATTTTGTTGTTTCATGGAGACGCCTACACTGGAGACATTATGTCATTGCTGTGGGTAATAAATGAACTGTCTACGTGGCTGAATTACTGCTATCACCTCAAATGTCCATTTGTGCTTCATGTTTCTAGTAAAGTGAAATAAAAGTCAAATATTAAGTCAACACTGTTACTCAAAACAGCTTTACAGATTAACAGACGATTGTTAGTTGATTCCCTCTCAACAGAGATAGGAAAAGTACTGACATTCTGTACTTGAGTAAAAGTACTTACATAAAAAATTACTTTGGTAAAAGTACTCATTCAAATAGATACTCAAGTAAAAGTAAAAAAAAAAAGTACAGGCTCTAAAATTTACTTCACGAGTAAAAGTAAAAAAGTATTTTTCCTCCTCGTGTCATATAATTTGAAGACCATTAAATTTAAAAGATAATCACTTAAAGGTCTCATATTATTAAACTTTTCAACATACTAAAATAGTTCTCAAATGTGTAAAAGGCATGTCTGTGACATGCATTCGTCAAAATTGACTTTGGATCTAATATTTTTGCTTTCCCTAAATCAGCAAAAAAACGCTTTGTTCAAAACAGCCTGTTTTAGTGGTGTGTCACTTTTATGTAAATAGATGCACCAGGCCACGCCTAGGCCATACCCTACTCTCTCGAAAGGGTAGTGATTTGGGTCATGGTAGCCATGCGCTAATGTTGTGAATTGAAACGACTGGCCATGGCAGCAGAACTTTTTTTTTTACTCCGCCCTTGTTTTAAAAAAGCAATGGAAATTAATTAAGTTTCCACAACTTGCCTTAAATACACGTATACATTATATGCTTAATTATGTTTACAGGAGGAAAATTATAACTGTAATTCAACATAAGATGCCTCTGCCAAATCTAATATTGGGGTTTAAGGAACTGAGCAATAAAAGAAAAAGGGGGTCTTCAAAGCAGCACATACCGTCTATTTGTTCATTTTTTATTTATTTAATTAATTTAATTAAAAAAATTGTCACTAACCCCACCCCCGCCACCACCGCCCCCGGCCCTATTAGCTGTACGTATACAGTATAGTTTATACAGTAGCTTTGGGCTCTCGGCTATCCAGTTATATATTCAGATCAGTCATATATTTAGATCAGTGCGTTAACCAGGGCCAAGCTAACAAAAGGATAATGATTAGCTTTACTTCGATAAGTTGTTTCATATTGGACGGGGAATTCTTTCATGCGGCAAGCTTGTGGACTTTACTGTTTACACAGGACACAATGTATTCGCCATGAATCGTTCTTCGAGCCACCCAACGTGAACATTTCCCGCAGCTAAGGCCACGGGTGGGCGTACTGGTTGGCTGCAGCCGACTCGCTAGCTCTGAGTCGAGTCCATAATGTTGACTGTTTCGTTTCAACTTTGACACTCTCCATTGCGTTATCTCATTGGTTGAGATGGGGCCTATCACAAGCGGGGGTGTCGGGGACCGTGTGTAACGCTTCATATGATTGGCCGAGCCAGGGACATAGAAGCCCAAAAAAGTAGTTCCCTCACAAAAGTAATGAGTAACGACCCTCTGTTTTGAAAATGTTTCGAGTAAAAAGTACAGATACTGTTTTTAAAATGTAACGCATAAAAGTAAAAATTGTTCAAAAAAATGAATACTCCGTGAATTACAATGGATGTGTATGGATGAGTGTTCATACTACAGATGAGTTGCATACATATCCTATTCATATACAAATACGAAAGAAGCGCGCCTCTGATTTGAAGAACTAAGAAAATGTTCGCAATTTGCGGGCCGGCCCAGTCCCTATTGCCTGTAATCACATATTTGGCATGTCATAAAAATAACCAATACATTGTAATTTACCGCAAACCTTGTATGGCTTCAACATTATTGAGCGCATTTATTGTATAAACCACAAGTTGAACAACCTCCCCACACAACAAGAACTATGACATTCCCAGGCCCAATGTTGTCATTCCCACAATTTGAAAACAGTGACCTGTAGAAATCAGGAGAGATTGTGTTTAATTTATTGGGATGTGATTGTGATAGTGTGCCTTGAAGCTGAGTTTATTTTCAAGCATAAAGTTGAAATAAAGAAATAAGTAGGCCTTATTCTCCTCTATTGTTGTTTCACGTGACTATTGTCATCAGAGAAATTTCCAGCGACAACAGAGGCAGTGCTCTTTGTAGTGGAAAATTGACCACCCTAAACTGAGGCGAACAGACCCAAGTAGAGCTGTGGCAAGCACAGTAGGTATAAGGACTTTGCTAATTTTACCTATTCATACCACTGCCCTGCAATTAAAATTGGATGTAGCACAGTCCTAGACAGGTAAACATTGCCCTCCAAATGTGTTGATAATGCCATTATTTTTGCCGCAGATTCCAAACCTGTGGTCGACATCAAAAGATGATTATAAGACAAGATCAACGTTTCAGCTTTGAACTCATTTGCTCCCAAAACTGTATAAATACGTTATATTTTAAATATTTTAAGTGTCTCAAAGACGTATTTATGCATTTTTTTGTTTTTTTATGCGCAGTGATGGGCAAACTCGGTCCTCGAGGGCCGACGTCCTGCAGGTTTTGGGCGTTTCCCTGCTGCAATGCATCTGGTACTAAACAGGATCGTTACCAGGCTTATGCAGAGCTTGCTAAAGAGCTGATCATATATCAACTTGGGTAAGGGTAACATCCAAAACCTGCAGGACTCCGGCCCTCGAGGACCGAGTGTACCCACCCCTGTGCTAGAGCATACAGAAGGTTTTGATGAAGCCTCAACTGCTTACTCACATTTTTAAATATATTTGTGAATAATGATGAAATTTATCTATATTCTAATGCTAATTTCTGCAAAATGGAAACAGATAGAAATATACTTTTTTTCCTGATGAAAGAAGAGACTCTAATCTTTCTTTTGGTTGGTTCCATGTTTTTATAGCAATAGAACACAATATTCTGTAGGCCTTGCAAAATTTGTCAAAATCCAGTAAAACAGCTGAGAGTGAAGGGGATTGCTTCAGTGAAAATGGCTGGGAGTGAATGAGTTAATTTTAAGGTGAAGTCCAGTGTCAGTATAGTTCAAAAATGACTTAAGAACTTAATGAAGGCTGGAGCTACATCAATGAGCTCTAGTTAAGTGAAGAAGTAAAACAATTAGGGATGTTTGATACCACTTTTCCCCCAGACTGATACCAGTACGAATACTTATTAAAAAAAATAATACTTAAAAATTATTTAAAACCAATGACAGATCGTTTTAAAAAACCTTTTCTTTTTTAAGAGAAGGCAGTACAGTCACTCTGTAATTGTGAATTTGAGTTCAAACCCGCTGATGTAAGATTAATTTGTAATAAATTACATTACTCCCTGAGTTTAATGCTTTGTTCAAAATAACAAACAAATGTTAAATGGATTACAGATGAAATACAATACAACAGTCCAGAGGAAAGAATACCATTCATAATACAAATTATAGGTACATAGAACATACATTACAAGTGCAATAAAGTAGGTAACCGATAAGTATAGCACTCTGTTTAATACACTAAAAGTGTTGCCTGTACTGCATTCAGCAGGAAAAAAAGAGACCTTTTATTGTACTAAATAGTAACATTCTATTTTTTACAGTTGATGAAAGCAGGCAAATGCGTAAATTAAATACAGTATATGCATAAAATACCATAAAGGAAAATGTCCTTAAGGAGCTCAAATTCAGCTACATATACTGAAAATGTATAACCTGGTAGCAACACACTACAATATAAAATCCTCGTAAATAAATTGCATCTTATGATGCTCTGTCAACCATGCGTTTCGGGCTGAGTTATAGGATAATAAATAGCTAGGGAGCCACAACAAACAGCTAACTTCAAGCCCTGCTTGAACACCTAAGTGCAAAGTAATTTGGTGGTGGTGGTGGCGGCGATTTTAGAATTGGCTCGTGCCAGAAGACGTTGCTTCTAGGCAACACAGTAAAAGGACCAACTCCTGGATGATTGTTAGGTGACTTGCAGCTACTGGCCCGTGCAATAATGCTGAAGTAAATATCGTACGTTTAAAATCAACCCCCAAATCTTATGTATTAAATTGACAAAGATAACAACACAAGATGTTTTCACTACGATTATAGTTTTCATTACTTTTGTAATGTATGTGCACCCAAGTGATACTTAAGTCCCCATGGAAAGTGTGGACTTGATTCTCATTGCGTGTTCTAAAACAATTAACCTAAATAAATGTTTATTCCACTCCCGCAAGAATATCACGTGATCAGTTGCTTGTCTGTCAGGTGAGACTGAAAGAAAGAAAAAGTAATGTTAGTATTAGTATTTTTTATTCAACAACAAACAAAATTCCTTTCAAGACTACCAATACTTGGTGAACTCTTAACAGTATAATTTAAATTAGTGCAGTCAGGTGTTGCTGCCGCAGCTGTATTTGTGGAATTAACATGATTGGTTCATATATATTTTTTCCAGTTCACTGTATTTTAATACCGTTTGTGTCACAGAAATAGAAAAAAGAAAAAAAGGTAAAGTCCCAATTTTGACACAATACTTAAAAGAAGGTCAAAAGACACAATTTTCTCCAGGCAGGAATGGAACGTTCCGATCTGTGAGAATACAGTTGTCCTATTATGAAGCATAAAGGAAGTACAACTCGTGTCTTAATTTATCACACACATCCCCTGCCATGTACTCGTTTATTATTTTTAGACATAAGATGTAGGGTTGGTAGCTATTGTAAACATGTCTTGTAAACCACCCATCCAGCATTCTGCCACTTGTGTTCTGCCACTTGTGCAAAATTACAACTCACAATAACATTTGGATGTAACAGAACATAAGAACAACAGTTTTTAATAAGCCAGAATATAAAACTCGATTTCACGAATTTGCAAATTTTCAACGATTAGATTTTTTAAATGACAATGTATCGAATTAATTCGACTTATTGCCAAGTCCTAAATGAAAGGCCATTTGCAACGACAAAGTCCAACCCTAGACACGCTTAGGACCGCCGCCTCATTTGAATAACATTTCATCCTGGCAGTATGGACCAAAACTGACAAAATTAAAAATATATAAATGACTAAGTAAATAAATAACTAAATAAATGACTAAAAGGGAAAATAAAAACGGATATAAAAAATATATAATTCAAAAATTAAATACAAATGTATTTATTTATATATACTGTATATATATATATATATATATATTTTTTCATTTATATATTATTTTGAATTTAATTTTTGAAGTATATATTTTTATATCCGTTTTTTATTTTTACTTTTAGTCATTTATTTAGTCATTTATTTATTTAGAAATGTGGCAATTTTGGTCCTCCATAGGCAACACGTACATTATCAGAAATGTCAGAATGGATGGATGCGTATGTTTAAATAATCTATGATGAATATGATGACATAATGCAGTTTAAGATACAGAGGAAATAAACACTGGTTAATATGTGTATAAAGGAGAACAGGTAGTTCTGTATGGCAGTTTAATTCTGTGGCTCAGATACACGGTTACTGGTCTAAAATACCATCTGCTGAAATTCCCTCTGTTGAATAAATACATTATCAGGCCAGATCCTCTTCTCCTCCACCTGGTCCTCCAGAAATAGCACTTGTATCAGTCATGCTGCTGACTTTGCTGTTCAAATGTCATTGTTGATTCCATCAGACCCCATAGCACAGTCATGACTTTCTTATATAATAAATATATAAAAATGTTAAGTTAAATCACATATTATTAACCAAAAATGAGAGCTGGGAGATTATAGAAATAATCATCATCATCTCGATTATTTTGAGTGATATTGAAATCACGATTAATAAACACGATTTTTCATTGATTTCAAAACTTAGTATTTTCAACTACTACAGCTAAACTCTAAATAGAACAACCAGAAAATAAATTATCAACAAGTAAAATAATATCTTAAAATAATTGCAATAAAAACCAAATAAAAATAAATACGTACTGTTCCGGTTAGCTTCAAGCTGAAAATGTTTCTAGAACGAAGTAGGCTTTGTACTTAAATATACAATGTATGTAATTCATTTTTTTTTGTTTAGTTTAACAGTAAACTCCAACTGGTGTGTCAATAAACATCTGAGCTGACTCAAGGAAGGCAGAATAACATACATCACATGTTTACTGCAAGCCACACAGATGCATTCAGGTTGCTTTCACAAAACAGGAATTCCATACACACTCAACGCCATTTGGAACATTAATAGTGGTTCTATTATGTTTTTATTAGGGATCGGCGGATATCTATACCTGGTATCAGCATCGGGCCGATACCCAGCCTTTTTTCAAGGTTTCGGTACTCGCGATGGCGGCTGGTACCAGCTGTTTTACGATTTTAATTAATTAATTTCATGCAATTTTAAAGAAAAATTCCTATATTGGCTTGTATAGATTTTTCTTTAAAATTAATCTCAATGTTTTTTTTGGAGGGGGGGGGGGCATTTTTATGCATCAAAAGTACTAGTGGTGGCAATACTTAGTATCTGTGTCGGTGCCTATTCAACAGTTGAATACTCGTACTGGTATCCGTCTGGGGAAAAAAAGTGTTATTCAATGAACGTCCCTAGTTTTTGTGATCATGAGAAACCAAATTGAAATGAGGATTAATTAACGCTTAATTGCCCAGCCCTATCAACAGTGCTGTTACTTTGTAGCATACTGTGCAGTTATTTACCTTGATGTTTGTGAGCTCCGTTCAGAGCTGATGGCTGGCTGTTGTTTAATGGGACAGCATGCTAATCATATTAGCAGTAGCCTATGATACACCAGACTCATCTTGACTTGTCTGGAAGATGCAAGAAGACGAAATCACGACATGAATTATAATTTTTGTATGATAAATGTAGCCAAATATTCAACTATCAGCTAACTCTGCAATTCATCAGCCAGAATTTCTGAAGACTTCTGTTTATTATGTCATGATGAGTGCATGTATAATGAGCTGGCCAAATCCTTTAAATAAACTTTGATGTTTTTGACTGCTGCTTCTAGTTTCCTCTGTCTGTCCACATCGTCCGTGTAAGCTTTTTTTTTGTGTGGGAGTATTCCATTCTCATTCATTCTACAGTACAGTGAATAAAATTGTCACATCAAAAAAGTAGTGATTACAAGAAAAGTTATACAGTTTTCTGGTCAAATAAAATGCAGACATCCAGAAACTTGCACAGCATTCGAGATGCTGTCTTAGAGAAAAACGTTTCATGGGCCTTCTCAAAAGTGCGTACTAAGGGAGCACTCTTTAGTTGTGCCACAAGTTCTGAGTTCCGGGTTAATCTTTAATTTTGTGCAATTTTGTGCACTTTAATCTTAAATTTTTTGCACCCCACACTTATCAAGCAAAAGCTGTTATTTTGTCCCTTGTCAAATTGAGCAATTCTCTGATCCCCTCCAATATGATGAGCACTGTATTTATTTAGCCAAGGCTTGATTTACACTGCATTGTTGGTTAAAGTGACACAATTATCTTTTTTTATTTATTTTTGTTTGTTTTTTGCAACCAAGTGACAGAAATTCAATTGTGGGTCATGGCATAAGATAAAAAAAAAAACACTAAAGCGAAAGCATAGACTCATAAATATGGAGTTATGGAATAAATATGGTATGAGAGGTGTGTCAAACATTTTTACAGTTGAGCCATGTTTTTCATGATGAAATAGTTCTAAAAAGTCTGACCTTAACCAATCGTGCGAAAGTATTTCTCATAATAATAATCTACAGTAAATCCAATTAATCTATTGCATGCACACAAAAATTACAAACTATATTTTATAGAGAATAACTATGGTCCTGCGTACATATTTTAATGAAGACTCTTGTTTGCACTTGAATGATAGTGAAGCGGCGAGAGGGTATCTCCCTAACTGCACTATGATGAGCTTGAGAGTCATTAGAACCACAGATGTTAAAGTCTGATCCTCGGACCGGAGTCCTGCATGTTTTAGAGGTTTCCCTCGTCCAGCACAGCTGAAACAAATGATCAGCTCATAAGCAAGCTCTGCAGGAGCCTGATAATGATACTGATCATTGAATCAGGTGTGTTGGAGTAGGAAAACTTTGAATAAATTGATATGGGCATGAAATTACCACCCAGCCATAACTTTGTTTTCTCGCCCATCAGATGCAGCTTCCCAGCCACCCTGTAGACAACCTCCACAACCCACAGAGGCATAGAAATTAAGGAACTCTGGGTCATATCAGGTAAGGCGTGCTAGAAGATGTGTGGATCTATTACACCTTCCTGTGATATTTCCCTTTCTGCATCTGAAAATGGAAGAAGAGGTGCTGACGTGGGTTGATTTTGAAGAAAAAAAGTAAAGAGCAAGGAATTAATTGTATTGCTGTTTGAGGTTCTATTGATAAAGTTCCATTCCTTCACAGAATCAAACTTGCTTTGTCTTCATCCTCCCATCAGCGAGGGAGTAGTCTGCCATCAAATTCAGATCATCCACAATTTTCTCCAGTCCTTTTCTCATTTGTGTGTGTTTGTAAATCACACTCACAAAGTTTACCTCTACACAATATGAGAACCAAGACGAAGTTTGAATATGATATAAAGTATCTCTAAGAACATATTATGTTTTTGAGGTTGATGATAATTGAGAGTTGACAGGCATAGGAATTCTTAGTTATCACACCAAATAAATTCCCACTCATCTTGTCCAAATTATGCAAATAATAATACTTCTGTGATCTCCTAAGTGGGGAAAAGCCATGATATGGAGAAATGATTACAGTAATTTCTGGACTACAAGCCGCTGCTTTTTTCACTTGCATTCGACCCTGCGGCTAATACAGAGGTGCGGCTTATTCATCAGATCACAATGGGGTGCACTATAAAGGAAGAACAAGAGCGTCAGGCAGAGCAAAACAAAGCAAGTGAGCCCAAATGCATTAGGAGACAGAACAAGAGTGAGACCATTTGCACCCTCATTATGGAAAATAAAATAACGGGAACCCGGTGCGGTAACATTAAAACACCTGCGGCTTACAGTCGAGTGCGGCTTATGTGTAACAAACTCGAGTACAGTGTTCTCCAAATTTTGCTAGCACAGCTTGGTCAATTGCATCTTGTAGTGCAGAAATTACTGTACTCACCCATTGGTCCTTGTTTATTTTATTTTTATTTTTTAAGACTAGACAGGATTGAATAGATTTGACCACCAGGGCCTTTTTAGAGCACATATGATGCTGAGATTCAGTAGAACTGACCATTTTGTAGCACAATGGACCAAAGCTATTCGCGGGGATAGGGACCGGGCCGGCTCACAATTAGCGAAAATCTGTGTTTATACTCTCCTGCGAGCGGTACTGCTTTAATGTTCCTGACAGAATTTTGACAAAATAAGGACATCCAGATACATTATTCAGCAAGTGAATTTTTATTGGTTGATGCCTCTGGAATTGTGCATAGATGAATCCACGGATGTCAAACCATAAATATGCATTTGTCCCTTCTTTGTTTGGTGCAATGTAAAATGTGAATGTGGAAGTTTGCAGTGGCTTGATGGAGCTGCACCTGATGGCAGAGTGAAACGGTGTGCGTAACTCACAGGGCTCCAATGTAATGCTTATTACATCTTGGTGCAGGTGTAGCTTTGACCATCTCTGTGTGTAAAAATAAATTAGTTCTGCTGTGTCTGTCACTGCCAGCAATGGTCAAACATGACGAATAATGGCCGCAGATTCCTCCCACTTGCTCATTCTGAATCTCCCCTCCTACTCACATATGGAAAAATATCTCCCATTACCTATGCTCCGTATTGTGCTCTGTCTATGTAACACACTAGCATGACCAAGAAGTTGATCGATCCGTGGTTTATTTTTGTTAGATGTAAATACCAACATGAAGCCATGTGCTGCAACCCTGCAACACAATTGTAGGAAACCCCACCCTTCAGTGCATTATTTTGGTGGTTTTATTTTTTATTTTTGGCCCATTTTTATTTGGCCCCTACCAAAATATGACAGGAGTTATGCATAATTACACATTGGACCGGTTTCACAGACAAGGTTTATATCACACCAGGACTAGGCCTAAATCAGATTATTAAAGCTAGGTCATTTAAGTGGCTTGCATGAGCGCGGCTTAAATGTGTCTTAGTTGGTCCTAGACTATGGAGCCCTGGATATTATTCATTTAGTTGTTACTAACGTAACTATGAGATTCATTTTTCAAAAATAATTTCCAGTTTAATACATTTTGAAAAAAACTTAATTTGGACGTACGCACTCAGTGGCGGCTGGCTCTCTGCCTAGCAATGTGAAACTCCTATAAAGAAAGCAAGGTAAGCCTCGCAGCTTTCCTAAAGAAACAACATGCGATTGGTAGTCACCCTCCCCCACACAGTGTTCTTTCTGGTCATTCACCAGACACATTCAAGAGTTTTGATTGTCCTTTTAGGAACGCAATGGAGGCTTACCTTGCTTTCTTTATAGGCGTTTCACATTGCTCGGCAGAGAGCCAGCCGACATTCTACGCCATTCTATGCACTGAGTGCGCTGTGACGTATGTAACAATGGCGACGTACGTCCAAATAAAGTTTCTACAAAATGTATTAAACTTGAAATGATTTAAAAAAATAAATAATCTCATTGTTATGTTAGTAACAACCAAATAAATAATACAGAGCAAACGTGTCTCCAGGTGAGACATGTCTGTTATGATCTCACAAATGCTATCAAATTTCGTGACATTGCTTACTTAAACTGAATAATATACTCTGTGGAAGAAACCAGATAATGACCATTTGGACAGTGGACAAGAAAAACTGAACCCAAATTAGTTACCACTTGTAAATACAGATTATTCCGCTCTCTGTCGCTCCCTTTATTTTTATTTCATTCTATGGACGATGTGAGTTATTCTGAGTGAGTTATCCCGGAGGAAATGACTCTAACCCTTGTGAAGGAGCCATTGCACAGACTGTGAATCCTCCACATCTGGTATGGCATCCCTGAAAGAAGATGCTGCCTTCCAGCAGAGACCAAGAAGGATGTCCATGCATGAAAAGATAGCCTTGGAATTTTGTGAGCAGAAAATTAAATGTATGAAAGGCATGAAAATGAAAATTCTACTCGTTGAATATGGCTTTGAAATTAGAAGAGAGAGCTTTTCAAAGAAATATGTATGAGAAAGCTGTGCAATGAAATACATTGTGAAAATAGTTTTAACTTAAGTGTTGCAACTTGAAATGAGCTCTTAAGTGTAAATCCTGTTTTTTCTGCGACTCAGACGGGAACATCTGGATCATTCTTTTCTTCCGTCAGGACAGTTTTGCTGCTTCAGGATGTTGTGCAACACAGATGTAGCAATGATCACATATCACCTTTGTACAAACGAAAGCAATCTCTGAAAGTTATTTCATCAAATTGATTCAATTGATTTCTCCTATCCACAAGTATTTGCCTGGCTGGCCTCTGCAGTTAATGTTGTTCATTTAGATATTCGAAGTACTCCATGCTCCCAAACTATCTGTGCTCTCTTTCACTAACAGTGCTAAACTGAAGTTAAACCTGCCTCATTTCAGGATTAATTTAATCTTCAATTTAGTCCAAAAGTAGTTTTAATCCCCACTCTTGCAATTAGCTTTGCTTAAACCAGAACAGGCTAATTCTATGACTATTTTAAGGTACATCTGTGCAAGTGACTTAAAGTTAGGTCAGCTCAAACAGCATATTAGTCTGAGACTAGTCTTAAGCCTTTTCTGTGAAACCGGGCCATTGTTTTTAAGACATGCTTTACAACAAGCATTTTACATCAATGTTTGTAGATTGTTTTGTAATGTTGCTATATACTCCCAGTCTCAGCAACCCAGTCACCTCTCGAAAGAAAAGTCCGCCCTTTCTGAACTTGTGTATGTCTGTAACTCTGTATGTGTGTCATTCATTGGCCATGTGGGGCTCTTTGTCCAGGCCGAGATGAATGGTGTTTTAGCAAGATGCTGAGACCAATACTAAAAAAAAGCGTAGTGTTTGGAGGCTGTCCCTGCAAAATTCAATGCAGCAATTCAGTATTATTTTTGTCTGTCTCTTCCCCTCTTTCCACGGTGACACGACATGACCAGTGATTGCTGTGTTGAGACTGCCCAACAGACTGGAATTACATTTACAGTATGTTCTAACTTCCTGCTTTTAAGTACCCAATTATAGTTTGTGTGGGGTTTTGTTGGTACCATCATTTGTTTTCCATGTCAGTGTCTTTGCTTCTCTGTTGTGGTTATTATTTCCAATGCTTCTCTGCACTGGTGGTAATGCTGTCAAAGAGCTATCTTGATGATGTACACAATCATATTCCCAGCAGTCCCATTACTGTTATACACCGCCACAAATTATTAATTTATTCTTCAATGGCCAAAGCCAATAACCTGAACTCAACCCAGTATAGATTTGATTTTACTTGTTGGAGACAAGCCTTTAGAAAGAAAGATCCTAAAACAACTTGCAGTAACTGAAGGCAGCACCAAGAAGAAAATGGGTGATGACCATGGACTGGGACAGATGGCAAAAAAGACTGAGAAAGTTGAGGAATGTTCATCAAGCATCTGTTTGGAACATCCCACAGGTGAACAGGCTAATTGGGAACAGGTGGGTGCCATGGTTGGTTATAAAAGGACCTTCCCTGGATTCCTCAATCATTCACAAACAAAGATGGGGCAAAGTTCACCTCCTTTTGAACAAATGTGTGAGAAAATAGTCAGACAGGTTAAGGACAATGTTACTCAACATACAATTGCAAAGGAATTTAGGGATTTCATTATCTATGGCCCATTATACCATCGAAAGGTTTAGAGAATCTGGAGAAATCACTTTCTTTGTCATGTATTCAATTAAATATAGGTTGAGCATGATTTGCAACTTCTGTTTTTACCACATTGTCCCAACTTCATTGGAATTGGGTTTGCATACATTTAAGAGAATTGAAACCACAATGATGGGTTTTATTTTCTCTGTCAGACCTAAGAAGGCTGATTCCTGTTGTTTTGCAAAGAGAAGCTGTTGTGTCAAAAAGCAAAATTTAATTATTTCAGTCTCCACTACAAACAACAGTGAGGAACACTTCAGTCCTTGTGCACACTGTCTTTAATCACTGGATTAAATAGTCACACTCAATATTATCATTGATGGAAGTAGGCAGTACTTTTTTATTAATTTGAAACTGTTAATCAGGAATTTGAGATTGATTTAGCAGAGGAAATTGCCTCTTGTTTGTACAGATTCACACCGAACAGGACAATCTTTGCGTGTGTGAATTTTCTGTTCATACCCATGTCGTCTATCATTATCAGAAATAGATGTGAAATTTTAAGAACGACATATGATAAATGTTTGAATAGCCATTAGCTTTTGTATAGCTCATCGTCATGTGAGCTGCATTATTAGTTATGCTTCTGCTGAAAAATCCGGTTGATTACATGTGTCTCTGACTATTGGTAGCGTGTTTGCGTATGGTGCAAGTTACTAAAGCGTGTGCAAGCCACCTGAGGCTGTGGAATCCACACTGCAAAATACAGGAGGTCATGTGAGGGTAAACTTGTTGTGGGGTGACGGGCGTGTGTGGGGCTGTGTGATTGCCATGTGACCCTTTTGCCCCCTCGATCCAGATCTGTGTGTGCAAGTGTATGTGTGTATGTGTGCATGTGTGGCGGATCACTGAGGCCAAGCTGGTTGAGTTTTGTGTGTTCGTGTTTGTGTCCGAGAGAGAAATGTTGTAAGGAGGGGTGGATGGGTGAGCCAAGGGCAACACAAGGACAGTGTTTGTGCAGGGCACGGGACTGTCCTCACTGGCACGCATGTTCACATACACACACTTGCCAAAAACAGAGCCTTATTGTGAACACTCTTCCCAGTTTGGTCCACCCATTACAGTTACTACATTGTGTCACATTCAAACTGTGGCTTTTCTCTGATCTCTCTTTCTCATCTGTCACATCCAACTCTGCAGAATTTAAATTGAATTTACCTTTAAGGGATTTAAACATTAAATGGCTCACGGCCTTAAACGCTATTTTCAATGTTGTGTTCCCATATCCATCCTTACATGAATGCTGACTCACAGTTGCAATGTGACAAGCCGCCATCTTGGTGGAATTTTCTAAAAAATATATTAAAAATCAACTGTAAAATCCTCCATAGCAAATAAATTAATGAAAAAAACAATTGAAGACTGAAGCTCATGACCATCTACTGCCTTCACTACTTTTATCTTTTTATGAATGTTTCATTTGTGCTATTTATTTAAGTTGAGTTTTTTTAAATCACCACTTGGAGGACACCTTAGAATTTTAACCCATATGAGCATATTTGTGGATATTCTTAGTTGAAATTTGTCGACTTATTGAATAAGTTGTCCCCCAAATGGCAGACAAAATTAAAGGATGGATTATAGCTGTGGACATCCGCACAATGACGCTGAATGTAGCCTTTTTTGGATAAGTACTGACATTATTGACAGGTTTCAGTTAGGGATACACAATAACAGATTTTTTACCACGATATCCAAACGGATAAACAATATATATTATCTGTTAAAGATTAAAGGAATAAAACATTTCAATCACGCTTCCTACGTCAGAGCTAATTTCTGCACTCTTCACTTCAGACAATGAGGCGATGAGGAGTCTGAAAAGCTCTGATCCGTATCAGTAACTTACAAAAGTTGATCGCGTTTTGTTGTCAAGTATTTACATCCATCCATTTACTACCGCTTATTCGGGGTCGGGTCGCGGGGGCAGCTGCTTTAGGGGGGAAGCCCAGACTTCCCTCTCCCCAGCCACTTCAACCAGCTCCTCCGGCGGCATCCCAAGGTGTTTCCAGGGCAGCCGAGAGACATGGTCTCTCCAGCGTGTCCTGGGCCGTCCCCGGGGCCTCCCGCCAATGGGACATGCCTGGTACACCTCTCCAGGGAGGCGTCCAGAAGGCATCCGAACCAGATGCCCGAGCCACCTCAACTGGCTCACGTGGAGGAGCAGCGGCTTGACTCTGAGTCCCTCCCGGATGACTGAGCTTCTCACCCTCTCTAAGGGAGAGCCCGGACACCCTACGGACAAAACTCATTTCGGCCGCTTGTATCTTGTTCTTTCGGTCACAACCCACAGCTCGTGACCATAGGTGAGGGTAGGAACGTAGATCGACTGGTAAATCGAGAGCTTTACCTTTTGGCTCAGCTCCTTCTTTACCACAACAGACCGCACAGTGTGTGCATCATTGCAGACGCTGCACCAATCCGCCTGTCGATCTCCTGCTCCCTCCTGCCCTCACTCGTGAACAAGCCCCATAGATACTTGAACTCCTTCACTTGGGGTAGGATTTCATCCCCGACCCGGAGAGAGCACGCCACCCTTTTCCGACTCAGGACCATGGTCTCGGATTTGGAGGTGCTGATCCTCATCCCAACCATTTCACACTCTGCTGCGAACCGCTCCAGTGAGAGTTGGAGATCAGGGCTTGATGAAGCCAAAAGAACCACATCTGTAAAAAGCAGAGATGCGATACTGAGGCCACCAAAACGGACCCCCTCAACACTTCGGCTGCGCCTAGAAATTCTGTCCATAAAAGTTATGAACAGAATCGGTGACAAAGGGCAACCTTGGTGAAGTCCAACCCTCACTGGGAACAAATCAAATATACTGTCAGCATTGCGGACCAAACTCTGACACCAGTCGTACAGGGACCAAACAGCCTGTATCAGGGGGCTCGATACCCCATACTCCAGAAGCACCCCCCCACAGGACTCCCCGAGTGCCACGGTCGAACTCCTTCTCCAAATCCACAAATCACATGTAGACTGGCTGGGCAAACTCCCATGCAACCTCGAGGACAATGCCAGGGTGTAGAGCTTGTCCACTGTTCCACGGCCGGGACAAAAACCATACTGCTCCTCCTGATTCCAAGATTTGACTTCCCAACGGACCCTCCGCTCCAGCACCCCTGAATAGACCTTACCAGGGAGGCTGAGGAGTGTGTTCCCTCTATAATTACAGCACACCCTCCGGTCCTCCTTCTTAAAAAGGGGGACCACCACCTCGGTCTGCCAATCCAGAGGCACTGTCCCCGATGTCCACGCGTTGTTGTAGAGGCGTGTCAACCACGACAGCCCCACAACATCCAGAGCGGGGGGCGTTCCTCCCAATTACGCCCCTCTAGGTCTCACTGTCATTGCCCATGTGAGTGTTGAAGTCCCCCAGCAAAACGAGGGAGCGCCCAGGGGGAGCACACCCTCCAAGGACTCCCAAGTATTCCGAACTGCTGTTTGGTGCATATGCACAAACAATAGTCAGGAACCATCCCCCCCACCCCAAAGCGGAGGGAGGCTACCCTCTTGTCTACCGGGGTGAACCCCAACGTACAGTCGCCAAGCCGGGGGCAATAAGTATGCCACCCGACCCCTTTGGCCTTTCCCACCTACGTTGCCTCTTCGGGCTGTACCCGGCCGGGCCCCATGGGTGCAGGCCCGGCCACCAGGCTCTCGCCAACGAGCCCCACCTCCAGCCCTGGCTCCAGAGGGGGGCCCTGGTGACCCACGTCCGGGCAGGGGAAACGTTTGTCCATATATTGTGTTCATCATAAGGGGTCTTTGAGCCGGCTCAAAGTATTTTACATATGCTTAATATTAATGCTTCAAAGAATAAATTACTCCAAAATGTTTTCATATTCAATATTATTTCAACAATACACATTGCACATGCACACATTTTTTTAAATAAATGCAGGACCTCAAACATTTTAGTATTAGGCTACTGGCCATTTTCATGTAAAGACATTTTCAAGGGCCAAAATAAAAACAAAAGATTAAGAATGTCATTCACCATAGCAGCACTTGAACGAGCCGCTGGGACAGGGTTATGTTATCACTGTGTTCCCCCACTTTTTCTTTTAACATTCAATAAACGTCTGGGAAAAAATGTGTTATTTCAGAAGTGCATATCAAACTTGTTGCTCTTTGCATTAATCAGTACCAAAAAAGTGTCCCTCTGTTTCAAACAGGTCTGTGACTCCTGTGATTGAACTCTCAGTCCATATTAAACTGATGTGTTGATGGATGAATTTGCATTAGTAGTACGGCTCACAAAATTAGGGAAATACAGTAATCTTGTGACTGCTGTGAAGCAAGCCGCCTTTTTCTCTCATGCTAATTTATATACATACATACATGCATAGATACATACATACATACATACATACATAGATAGATAGATAGGGTTAGACCTAATATTATTCAGACACATTGTCACAAGGCAGACTAAGACTTGCACTGCTACATTCTGTCTGGCAGTCTCTCATCAGAATGTCAGAAATAACAGTACTATACATTTGATGCATTAATGCAGCTGCCTGGAAAGATTTTTGCTGTTTCTTTCAAGCAGTTTAGTTTTAGTGTGCCAAGTGCATTTGGGAAAAAATCTACTTGCCCTACATCCTCATTAAACTTTCCTGAATGTGGATATTCTAAATATTCCTATTCCTTGTGGTTTACAAGTTTAAAAACGGCACTTTCCCACAAGATATTAGTGTCTTCTAAAAATTATGACATGATTTATTTGTTTCATTCAGTGTTTGTTAATTTCGTTCAAAACAGAAAAAACAAAACAAAAAACAAAATAGAACATGATCATGTCAATCAAGGAGTTTAAGTTTCACTAAGGACTGAGGTGTGAACTGATTTTTGACTTGAGTTAAAATTGTATTTGTGACCTGAACTTTTATATAATGGTAAAGGTAAGATTTAAATAATTTTTGACCATCCAGTGTGACAATTTTGATTTATGTGGCACACCACTTAAATAACTAAAACACATGCTAAGACTCTAATTCAGCTCTCATCAGCTCTTTATGAATGACTTGTTGGGACTTTTTCACTGGCTGTTATTTGTCACTCACTTCCTGTCTGGTGTCACTGCTTCCTTCCTGAGTGTGGGTGTGTGCCTCTGTGTCATGTCATCTAATGTGATGTGTGAGCCAGATATGTTTGGGCCACGTGCATACATTGTGCTAATACAGAAATAAGCTCTGTCCCCAAATTCACATCATCAAATGTGTTTATGGAATGGTTGTTATGATTGTATTATTGTATACAATAAAGATGAGTTAAGTCCACCAAGCTGACCTTGAGCTTTTGTTTGATGTTTTCTTGTTGCTTGTTATTGGATTTAAATTTTTAAATTTTTATTTTTTCCATTTTTTTTATTTTAGGGTGTACGGGCATTTCGCAATTTACTGTCTGTTTTAATAGATCTGAAAATAAAATAGTAAAAACTTGGCAAAGAAGAAAGAAAATTAAGCAAACTCTGCAGCACAGTCACTAGGCTCCTTGTATGCCTGCAGGTGAATGGTCTGATTCTCAGTGTGGTGTGCAACAAAATATACAGCAGTGTGTAATACCTCATGAAGTATTTGAATCAATATGACTTAAAAAAAAATCTAAACATGAATTGAACAAAAATACAGAAGTAGCCGAAATAAACTGAGTGAACTGTAAGAAATGAGGTGGTGTGAAAAATGACACCGTGTTGGTTAAGTATTGTGTGTACTGTAATCAGTACACAGGCAAAAATCACGACCAGTCAGTGGTTCTACTATAGTCACTGATGTGCAAGAAGGCAGGGACTTAATTCAAAAACTAAGAGGAATAATTGGCTGAGGGAATTTAACCTTGAATGATGAATTAATGAAATGGACCTAAACGCATGGACAAAATTGTTGGTACCCCGCTGTCAATGAAAGAAAAGCTCACAGTGGTCACAGAAAAAACTTGATCGGACAAAAGACATAATAAAAATCAAATGAAAATTAAGCAATGAAAATCAGACATTGATTTTGAATTCTTACATTTATCATTGCTTTTATCTGATTCAAGTTATTTCTGTGACCAATATGGGGTTTTCTTTAATTAACTGATGG
This sequence comes from Leptonotus elevatus, assembly GCF_054856555.1. Classification (NCBI taxonomy): domain Eukaryota; kingdom Metazoa; phylum Chordata; class Actinopteri; order Syngnathiformes; family Syngnathidae; genus Leptonotus; species Leptonotus elevatus. The sequence continues at coordinate 6,862,932 of NC_141245.1, forward strand.
GGTACCAAGTCTGGGCTGCACAATATTGGAAAAACGTGATATGGTCGTTGATATCGATGCTTATATTATTCATGCAATATTTGATGTTGTACCTAAAGAAATGACTGTTTTTCTTGTCGCACGGAAATTTTTAACATGTTTAAAATTTGATGGCGACAAGAAAAAACGTTTGGGAGCATAAAGATGGTTTGCGAGTGTGGCAAGTGGCTTTACGTCTTATACCTAGCCCACTGATTTTCACCGAATTCGGACCAATCACAGAGCAACATTGTGTTTAGGGGTGGGATATGCAGCTGTGACGGTGCACAAGACCACATCCTCCAATCAGCTGGAAGTATTGTACAGAATGTCCCTCCTTTTCCTGAGCAAATCGCCGTGGATCAGTCCCAGATTGATATTGTGGAGAACTCCATTGAGTGAATCACAAATATCAATCTGGCTACTGTGAGGTTAATGAAATGTATCACTGGTGAAATCTGAGGGAACAGTACATTGTATACTGCATTTGTATGTCTTGGAGGCAGCTGGCGGCGACTCTCTCTTACTGGCTTTAACACGGAAATTGATTTTTATTTTATTTTTTGTCCATGTAAAAGCTGCTGTGCATTTGATGGGCTGTAATTAAAATGTATTTATTTTCAATTCCGGGCGGGGTTCTTTCACTTTCCTGAAAGTAACGGGTGGTTACTGTATTGGGACTTATGGTTGCTTGTTATTGTTCCAGTAAGTCAGTCCCTTTTTTCTTCTTCTTTTGAGCAACATTGGAAGTTTGTTCATCAAACATGTCGTCAACATGACCTCCGCAAAGCCTTCTGTTTTTCACATTCCACCTACACTCAGTCACACATGCACACACAGTCACACTTTGCTGACACAAGCAGCCTCAATATTACCAGTATGTTTGTCATCAGTCATTTACGGTAGAGTTGTGCTGTGTTTGTAGTCATTAGGTGAATCAGTTGTGGTGAACTTATATTTAACACATTATGGAAGAAAGCGTGTCACAAGACACAAAAAATAAGCACCGACACAGTTTGTTTGTGTGTGTAAATAGTGATCATCAGCCTGGACACAGGCTTCTTACTGTCAGACAGAGTGCTGTGTAACACCAGTGTGAAAATAACCATAATGCATGTGGTTAAGGAAACACTCACTGTATGATTGTAAGTGGATTAAAATAACTTTTATCATCATCTTTGGCTTGCGGGTTATTGTTTGACTTGAGTTGCCCATGAGCAGAAATTTTATCTGCACAAAGCATGGGTCAAACTTTTATATGGATCGTGTTCATGTTGTATTAGTACTGCTAATAAATACAATTGATCTCAATAGAGAGGGGGGGAGGGATTATTAAGAATTTAAATTGTAACGGTTTGTTTAAAATTAACAACATAAATGCAACAGAAATGGGTTAATGACAAACTTCCTTCATTAATGAAATGAATTGCGCTCTACGCTCATACGCAAAGTGTTGCCGCGTTACATGTTTGTGGACATCACCCAAAAAAAACAATGATGCATTTTCTTGCTTGGGCACTGACAGAAAAAGTAAACTTCATGAAAATCAGTTGAAAAATTAGCAAACTGACTTATTTTCAATGCACATGCATTGCCTTTGATGGGAAGGTCTCTGAACTGGACTTATTTTATGCATTATATATATTTCTTAAATTAGTCAGCTGATTAATCGATAATTGTTTTTGTTTTTTTCTCCCAAACATCGGCATGGGCCTTAAAAAAAATAATCCATATCTGTTGGGCACTACTGAGCACTACCTGCAAGTAATTTGCTAAATTTACAGAACAAAGACAACTATTCACAAGTGATTAAACTAAAAACCACCAATCCAAGCAACTATCCGATGATAGAGATGAGTGGTACAGCTACCTGGCTGCTCTATGAGAGTTGTAGTTTTAATTGTTCAGCCCTAGACATACAATACGGTATGGAATTTTTAAGAAAATATTACCGGTATGTCATATCTCCCTAGATGCATCCATACGCCGTTTTGCAGTTGCTGGACCTTAATTTGTGAGCAAATTATTTACATCCTGAGTAGCTGTTGTTTACACAGAAACGACACAAAGATAGACCACTGTGACTGTACCTGTCTGTCATTTTAACAAACCGTACCTGAAATCTTTGGCTGTGTCCGAATGTGCACCTTGCTTCCTATATAGTGCCCTACTGAGGGGTCACGCCATTTTGTAGGGGTGTCCAAATGCCCAAAATGAAAAATAATGTAGTACACTCAAAATTACCCACAATGCACTTTGAAAAGTAGTAAACATCGATGGTCACTCAACCGGTTGATATAGACCACAATGCATTGCGAGTATGAAAAAAAAATAATAAAAGTGTCAGCGCAAGCGCGAGAATCGAATCAATACTTTAACTATATAATACGGAAATAATTAATTTGTTTTAGTTGAAAATACGTACGACATAGAAAACAAAATACAGTTTTAAAGATGTATTCACTGGCGCCTCATGACAGATACGGTCGTTATATGATGTGCAACAAGGAGCAAGTAGTGAGCTGGCTGTCCGAATCAACACAGTGAAGGCACTATATAGGCAACTATATAGGGAATGTTTCAGCAACAAATTCTGCATTACTTAAAGGTAAAACAAGAAAAGACCATGAACGGGCTCCTATTTGTGCACTTTCAAATATAGGCCATTATCAGTGTGTCTCTGAGGATCTGTGAAGGGAAGGTTGCTGCATGCATCTTGCAAACGCACTTGCTCTCCTCGTGCTGTATCTTCCCACTGAAACCTGACTTTTTAGCAGACCTCTGGTTTTCTGCCACCACATTCTCAATGACCCCGCGCACCTGCATTTGTGTGGGGGTGTGAGTACGTACACATGCACCAATGTGTTATCATCAGAGAGACAGAGAGGCATAGAGTGTGGTGGCATCACAGCATGAGTAGACACTCTTCAAGCTGTCGTGTGTGAAAACGTCATTCATGAAGCCTATAATTAACAATCTCAGACTTTATACACATGCACAATCTTGTTCAAGTATCCTTTTGTTTTGTGGATAAATCAGTCAGACATGTCAGGCTTCATGTTTCTCTTCGTCTGTGTAATCGTGCACCCTTACAACATTACACAGACTCACTGTTGTCTGTTTATTTTTCCTGTTTCCAACTGGTGGAACACAATCCATAATGGTTTTCAGTTTATTTTATTTATTTAACTGATGATGCCACACAGTAAATGAAAGGCCCTCTATAGAGAGGTTCCCTGAGCAATATGCTGTTGTAATAACACACTGTACATTATTTCCATTTGCGCAATTGATAAATGGCAAGTGGCTCCAAACGCACTGCAGATATTGCACCATCCTCACACACATGGCATAACAGCAACTCATCTGCTGATAGCTCAAGCACTTAGCTTGGAGGGGAAAAAACATTAGAGGCAATCAGGCCTGTCATTTCCAATGGGCTGATTGAGCCAAAATGGACCTGTGGCGAAGTGGAGAAGTTAATGTGCAGGACCATCTGAGGACAAGCTAATGAGGAAAAGAGCAGGTGGAAGTGGTGCGGTTGAAGAAGCACAAACAGCGGGATGTCCACTTTGTGCAACTCAGTTCAACTCCTTGGATTTGAGTTCCCACATCCACTTGTGACTTTGATTATATTTTCTTATATTTTGATTACCAGTAATGTTTTTCAACATGTGTGTTCTGTGTTATATACCAAACATTTAAAGAGCAATGTGTGCATTATCTGTCCGCGGTCTATATTTTTATGTGTTTTTTGCCTGTTCTCCCTGCGTGGGGAACAGCGTCCGATGAGGGGAAAGGGCTGGCTGACCTGTTTTGTTTGCTTAGTGGACATTCCGCTGTGCACTGGCCATATCCCAAGTTAAATCCACCAGCTTCCATGGAGTCACTGGAGCATTGAATTATGGTGCCTTGGCAGCTTGTTGTTAAAGAAAGGCATTACAGTTAGTATACCCAACTATCTGTATATAGGAAACAAGAAGCAGTGTAAGGATTGTTCCATAATGTCATCTGCGTATTTTGATTCCAGTTGTTTGATGTTTGTAGAATGATTCCGTACCGTGTCATTTTCAACCTTGGGCTTGAAATGCCACTTACTTTTAGTTCCTGAATTACTTAATTGAACTAGTGATTACCAGTATTTATCCATAATTCTGCACAAATGGTAACTTTTTATTAATTTTTTTATTTACTTGTCATGTTATATACCTCACAATGATGAGTTTTGACCACACACACGGTTAAAAAAATAATTTGCCACACACATCTTCCTTCCTACTGTTCTACAGGTCCTTATGGTTGTGGTGGTGTGTGGTGCCCCTTGCCATGCCTCCAGCCATGACAGACCTCCTGGACATATGGGCAGACCACTCGCCCTTGGCTGGCCATGCCCCAGACCAAGTCACGGTGGACTTCCTGCTTCCCACTGGTATCTACATTCAAATGGACGTTCCTCGCGAGGCCACCTTTCAACATATAAAACTGGTAAGAACTTATTTGTCTTAACACATGCATTGTTAAACCATTCTCGGGACTAGTGATTTGTGACATTTAATCTCTCTGTTCTGTGTCCTAAATTTGGAAAAAGTCAAGATCATAAAAAAAAAAAATCCATCAGTAAAGGTGTGAATATTATTTTATGTAACAGCAACTCATTCTATCTTGGGTAAGCATTTCAGACATGAGGACAAAGCCTTGCACACCACCAGCTGCTTGTCTGCCATGAGAGGAACTGTCTTGGATTTGGACAATTAAGATGTATTTAAATCAGATTTTATCACTATGGATTTGCTAAAACACTTACCTGTATGTCAATTTTTACGTTTTTGGGATGTCTGCATTCAGTTTCATTCCAAGAACATAAAAATGACAAAAACGGACATAAGTGTTTTTTTTACATAGCAGCGACGAAATGTGATTTTCCTGCCATGCCTGACCTGCAAGCCAATGAATTGGTGCTGGCCTTTGGCTCTAGTGTGCCTGTTAGTGAACTATAATCAATGTAGCTTTCGTTCTTGAGGATCACTGAGTTTGAGGAGTGCAAATGCACACGTTGCTCATACTTACATTCCTCAATTTAATGCTGATTCATTGAAATTGACAACATATCTTTTTTCTTTTTTTTTGTCTGCTGTAGTGGGAAGCAGTGATATTTTTTTCTCAGCAAGTTAGTTATTCTCCAGAACTTAGCATTCAATTAAAGCCAAAGTGATCCTTTCATATTTGTAATGCTGGTACAAATATGAGTTGAGCTGATGTTCATGTCAATGTTTTTTTTATTTGCTGGACTCGTGCCACAATTTTTTTTCAGGTAATTGCATACATCTAGCAAAAGAAAGAGTAATTCATTAAAATGTGATCAATTCAACTTTACATACATCATAGACCTAAATGAGTGCATAACGCTGGTGTCAGGCCAAAACCTAATTTGTCACAATTTGGAAAGTGTCATATTTTATCATAAATCTATACTTTTGGTCAATCCACACATGTGGACGTGTTTGTACAAACTATTGAACAATATAAAGTGTTGAAAAATGGTTTTCTTTCTTTCTTTGAGGATGCAATGTTAATGGTTGAACAAACATGGTGTTTTTGGGGGCTCCAACAATTTAGGTAAGTTTTGGCCCAACGCCAGCGATATGTATAAAACAATGCCAATGTAGCATGCATATCTAAGTGATCCTTGAAGGAAGTTTCTAAACAGAAGACAAAGAACCAGTACATTAGCACATGACAAATGGGAGTGCAAAAGTAAAAAAACCCTCTGGGCCTTTTCTTCAAATAAATGAGGACACATGAGATGAGTAAGAAGTTGACACGCCGTGGCAGATTTAGGACTCAGACGCAGATTTAGGACTCAGACGCAGAGATAGGAGTTTGCGGCCAAGGCAGATATTTATTAAACAAAAAAACTCCTCGTTTAGAGGGAAAAAACAAAGGCTATTAAATGTTAAACGAAAGGCGCTCCAAAAGGGAGGCTGTCTAAACTACAAACAAAACAATATCACTCCTTAACTAAAACTATACTGTGGCTATACAAAGTTACAAACCAAAGTTCACACAAGAGACAGGACAACAAGGCTGAGGACTGTGACTGGCTTGAGTGGCTCTGACAAAAACACTTAGGCACAAGACAGGGGAGACGCAGACCATTTAACACATGAGGGTAATGGGAAACAGGTGGACACAATCAGGAATCAGGGTTGACACTGACACCACATGAGGAAGGGCAAGTGACCTGAAACAAAAGGAGTCAGAATTTTCAAAATAAAACAGGAAATGACAAGACAACCTCACCGCGGTGTGACAGAAGTAAGGTTATTAGTTTAACCAGAGAATAAAAGTGTATTTTTTACGTTGATGCCCATTTCATTACCAAACAGCCAAGAGACGTGCATGTAAAAACATTTTGTATTTTACAACCCATTGCCTTCAGTTATTATTTAGAATTGCGCTTTTCCTAGACATTTTAGGAACATGTAGAAAAAATAGGTGCAAACTTCAATCGTATGGAAATAAACAATTGTTATGATTGAAATATTAAAAAAACATAATTATGCCAAATGTACCCACTTTTAGCCATTGCTTAGGGCTCCACCAAGACAACATACTAATATAGTCTGTATTAGTGTATTATAATCAATCAATACTTATAGTTTTAAGCTTGCAAAGGTACTTCTTTTGACACCTATTTTTCTGAGTTAATTCTTTCTCTCCTCTGTAGCTCTTATGGAAACAGGCTCAGACATTCCCATTGTTTCCCGCCTTGGGTGAGATGGAAAGCCACATGTTCCAGTGTGTCAATCAGACGGCCGTACACGAAGAACTCGAAGATGAAACTCGGAGACTTTGCGACGTTCGTCCTTTCTTACCAGTTCTCAAGTTGGTGACACGCAACTGTGGCCGAGCGGAACGGCTGCTGGATTCAAAAATAGGCGTGCTTATTGGCAAGGGTAAGACCTCTTTAGTAAACAGTTCAAGCTCTCACACAGTTTACTCCATGGCTGATTTAAAATAATGAAGTCACTTTTGAGTTCAGAGCTAATAAATCATTCCCAGATAACAATAAGCCTTCAGCATTTCCTCCTCTGCAACACTACAGAACTAACACATGTATCTATCAGCCAGCAGTCCCATCTGGCTTTCTGCGTTTAGTGGCTCAGTTTCTTTGTCCATTTGCAGAATACTGTATATGATGTACAGTATTCATACAAAAATCGAACTCAGTCTGAAGCAAAAAGGTATGAACTGTAGCAGATATTCGGAACTTGTGATATATTTTGTTCAATAGAACCATTAATTGTGATAAATGTTGACAAAGTCTCTACAAATGTTTACTCAAATCTGAAAACCAGTGTAAAACACATACAAACATGTGTTTCTAATCAACATCAACCTATAGTATTATTGAAATGGGAAAATAGAGCTGTTCAGTGCTTTGTTCTTTTCTGATCAGTTATTGATGTTCTAATAGGCCACAGACACCTGCACGGTTGTGTAAGAAATGTGGGAAAGGGAGCTCTAGTTCACAGGTATCAAACTCCAGGCCTGGACGCCGTATCTGGTCAACCACATCCTTTTGTTATGTTCCAAGTGGAAAGTAGAAGTAAATCATGTGCATTTACTTCGTGTTTCTTCACGTCACTTTTTTTTTTTTACTTAGTTAGCAGCATCTCTTAGAATGTTGAGCCTGGGAACTCTGCACTTTTTGTCTTTGTTTCAACGAGGTGTGTATCAGTGGTTCACTGTGGTTTTAAAAAGTCATGTTTTCAATAAGCTAATACTGTCTCTCACCAGGACTGAGCTGCTCTTTTGTTTTTTGAGGGGACATATTGGTCTATCTCTACTGCAGACATAGTGATGAGGGAAATTAATCTCACAGGCTCAACAAGAACGGTCAAGAACCAGCCATTAAGAAAAAAAAATGGCTCCATGTTTGAACAAACTAAATGCTGGCTTATAAAAATCAACAACAAAAATTGAAAGCGGCTTCCTTAATGTTCCTGTGTAAACATTGAAAGCTGCAGCTTTTCTAAAATGGAGGACATGCGGACACCATGAGTTTTTTTATATTCATTCAAAACATAAGGCTGTTGTTGCATGTCTGCTCAAGATAACGCATCTTGTCCAGGCACACATTTACTGTGGCCAGCATCGACTCATTACTCCAATTGCAAACATTTGCAACCCACAGTGTTGAATATTAAAAATACACTTTTGGATAAGAGAGGGAGGCTAAACAGTTGATGCATGCATATATGGGCAAGTTTTTTTGTGGTTTGTTTTGCAGCTTTGACCTGGAGCTTTTACTATGTCAGTCTAGTGTAAAAGTTGGTGAGGTGGAGCAAAGACCTTCCATCAAAGCTAGGGGTCATGCGGATGTTAAATGGCTTTAAATATCAGCGTGTTGTTTTCATTAGCAAGGGAGCATTGTGCTGAACCTTTTGAGTAAAATGGAGTGGTAAGTGCTCAACAGCGAGCAGGATGATAAGGTTTAATCACTCAAACAGCACCTCTGGCATTTAGTTCCAGCATTAATTATTTGGAGCTTCTGTTTAATTCCATGAGAGACTGTGGTTGTAATTCTAACACTGGTTCCTATTACGGACATTTCAGCCAAAGAGGTGTTTGTGGCTCTAAAGTTACTCATTTGTGATGTTGTGACGATTAAGCTAAAAATATAAAATTGTAAAACACAAATAAATTCCGGCGGGGTAGGGGGTTGGGGGTAATATTTGAAGGAAGTGCTTCATTGGCATGAGCCAGAAGATAGACTCCACTTATCACCTGATTTACATGCTGGATGCCACATAAGATCACAAGCTTTGTGAAAGGTCAGAAAGAATAATAACACATACAGTAACTTTGTGGAGGAAATTTGAGTGTCTGCTTAGTTCTTGTTCTGTAGAGCCCGACAGCTGAGGCTCCCTTCTGTTGCAGTGTCATCTGAGGAATTAAATCAGACGTGGGCATTATATGGCCTACGGGCCACATCCACCCCATTCACAAGCCTTCCCGAGAAAAGTCAACATAGAATGCAAAATAAACGTGGTGCTTTTTATCTGAAAGTGTCTCGCCACACGTCGCTATAGGGGACTAATACAATGGTTGTGTGTGGTGTGTCGGAAAGCAACAACATATCCTCATCTTAATTTCCGTATGGTAAATGAAAGACGGAGATTTGCAATGATAATGATTTGAGAGTATCCGCTAGGAATGTCCAATATGGGTCAGTGATTGGTCCTTAAAATGGAGAAAACTTGATGCGCACTGCAGGCAATGGATATATGTTGATGTTTCTATGTCATTTGAAATTTTATATGGGTGCTTGTAATTTGCAGACTTGTGCTAGTGCTTACACATTGTCATTTTTGAGAAGCATTTTTTGTCTTAATAAGTGCAACTGTTTTTGTTCCACATTCTCTAATAGGCCTTCATGAACTTGATGGAATGAATGACCAGGAAGTAAAGGACTTTCGCAGTAAAATGTCTCGCATCAGTGAAGAGAGAATGCAACGTCTCCAGATGATGACTTGGACAGAATGGCTGCATGCATGTTTTTCCCCACAGCTCGAGCCAATGATCATCAACGATGGATTCAATGACCACTCGGCGATCTTAAAAGTCATCATCCACGTTGACCAATCTCAGGTAAGCGGCCTATCTGAGCTTAATTCAGGCAAGGGACAAGAGTACACCCTGGACTGATTGCCAGTCCTTCACAGGGCACATATAGCCGAACAACCGGTAGTCATGCTCTCATTCATACTAGACAGAGTCAGCCAATCGCAGAGCTTACACAGAGAGAGATGACCAATCATACAGTATTCAACTATGACCAATAGGAGGATCCTGTATGATGTCATTGTTTATGTCTCGTGCGTTGCATCACGGGAACTGTGTGGCAAGAAACAGCATGATTTACTTGTAGTTTGATGGTTTTGCACTTTTGGAGGAGGATTTAGAGAGGCACATGGTTCATTCTTGTTGTGCCATCAATTTTATCAACAGCACCCCTGACTTGTTCCTCGCCTTGAAATGGCCTATCCTGGATCGCTAAACGTGAAGGCTAAAATAGAAAAGCTGTCCAGCGTTACGAACAGAGGATCAAAAGGCAACGACTATCAGAATTGTGTTATGGATTCCTATAAATGAGACAAAATACTGTATATTTGTTGTGCCTAGTTTTATACTTGTGTCCACATCTTGTTTATCTTAACCAAATGAATATTACATTCTGCATCCATGTTTTGGTACCTGCCCGCCCCACTTGTGTATACAGTAGCCTATGTAGTTGTAAGTCCTATCCTGGCAGCTGCATTAAAGGTGCTATAATGCTACGTAACATGACTGCATGTTTCTCCAAGACTGGATTTGAAAAGAAGAATTGTGTAGCTCTGATATTCAATTATTCACCAGACCAGATGCCGTTGAAATTCTCACATCACGGGACAAGTGACACTGTAGTAAAGTCACTGCATTTCCAAAAATAAACAAATAATAAGTTGTGGTGCTTGTTGACATAATTCCCCCATGGAACTAGTGATTGTTGAGTGTGTTCAGGCGGTTGGTTTTGGAATGACGTACTTGCACAAACTTACACCTCCTGCGCCTCCTTTCCTTCGGCACCACAAAGGACATTTATCAATGAAGAATAATTACCCAGCTTTGTATTAAATAAGAGTGAATTGTCCCCAAAGCAGATGTCTGTGTGGCCAGGAAACAGATGAGTCAGATCAACGTTTACCATATACCCACATCTCATATGGGCTTTGAATAATTTCAATTTTGTGGCCAATACATATACAGTATTATGCTTCTCTGTGAACGTCCTTCGGCCGTCAAAGTGCTTAAATACTGCCGATTTCACCCGCTAAGTTTATTTTTGTACGTCGCATCTACAAAGCTGAGCCGCTATCATTTTCTTGCACCCAAACAACCGCGCATCTGCCAAAATTTGTCAACAAAGGATCTTCCAATAGCGTCTCCTAGCTAAGTAAGATAGGTCAATTTGTTGTCAAATGTTCTGTAGCATAATGTGTGGCACAATAATAAGGGAAAAGAACTATGATAGACAACAGGCAGCTTTTTATGTTCCGTCTTTATGGCATGTGTTTGTTTATTCCATTACAAAACCATCTAGTGTCAACCAGTCAGCAGACTGCAACATATTGTTGCCAGCAGGTCACCCTTCATCCTACTGTCTGATTAGAAGAAAAATAACAATTACTGCACCATAAGACACCAATTTACTTTTTTTTGGCTGAAAACATCTTTTTCTGATCAGTGTCATCTTATATCTGAGAACTGAGAACAACTTGGAGGTCATGTGACAAGGCTAAATGGATCAGAACTAACATTGTAATTATACCATTCTCACACAATTTGACAGAGAGCTCAGTGAACAGAAACCCTGCCCGTGGTCCTTCCATTTCCCTCAGTATTTCACTCATTGTTTCTTGCTCTGTTAATCTGTTGACAAATTGTGTTTTTTATAACCATGGTGGTGATCCTCTGGATTTTGTGTATTACAGTATTCTCTTACCAAAAAAAAGGCCGCCTGTGCTTGAGTGAAAATTGGCAGGAAGTCTTTTGGAAAACCAGACACAATAAGTGATAATATGGGCAGGAAGTGTGGTATTGTTGTAAAGTGAGCAGTCATTGTTCATTGGTGAGCCTTCTTTTTGTGATTTCATTAGGCTCATTTAGTCGTTATATATGCCCTTGTACTCCTTGGTCTCTCTTTATGTTGGCATTTATATTTAGATTTGTGCGGGTATGTACTTGCATTTTCACCAAAGCACTTTTTGGTTAACTTATTGACACAAATCTATTATATCACTAGGAAATTATGATTCCATCTCAGGAATCGGGTCAGTACAGGGCTATAATTAGAATACAACAGTAAGCCTCGCTGTTTCATTCAGAACATGTTGACCCGTCCATCAGAGTTAAATCTGCAACAAACACACACTTGGGAAGTCAGTGACATATCATTGTAGTACATGCCTGTGTTTGTGTGCCGTGCCTTCAATAGTTTTACCGACATTTTACATAATGTCAGAATTTGTATTTTTCAACTACAGGTTAAATGTTGAAGTGACAAATGCAATCATATTTGTTTGTTTGTTTTTCCTGAAGGATTCTGCCTGTCTGAAAGTGCCTGCATCCTGCACCACTGCTGAGCTGATGGAACTGGCTGTGAGGAAGTGGTTGACCACTCATGGTCATGAGGAGGAGGCATGGAGAGGACAGTATGTACTGAGAGTCAGCCATTGCATGGAGTTCCTCTGTGGAGACCATGCTCTTTGTGAATACAAGGTCAGTGAGTGTATTTTATTGCGAGTTTTAGAGAACATTTTAGTCTGTTTAATTAAGATTAAAATATACATTTCAAGAGCAAATAATTAAAACAGAGTTTTTGGCTCAATAGTTGTTCTGGTTATTATATTTAAGTAAGCAGGGCTTTTTTTTAAATATTGGCCTACTCTTAATACATCATCAGTGTTTGTTTGTATGTCTTTTTTATTTTATTTTTTGTTTGACACATTTCCATGTATCCCTTCTTGTGTGCAGTACATACGCACATGCATGCAGGCAAAGGAGTCTCCACACCTTACCCTGGTTTTTTCCAGCTCAGTTAAGGCCATGTTTGAAAAGGAAATTACTGCGATTGGAGCAGTAGTCAGCCGCAAGTCCTCCAACCCACCTTTGCCACTACCTCCCAAAAGAAGGGTTCCCACGGTGAGTCACTGATGTGCTTTTCTTTCTAGTAGCCGAAAAAAATGTCATTAGGTGCTATGCAATTATCCACCAGTACCAATTGCAACCGCAATAATTAATACATTTATACGCTAGCTTTACTTTAGGACACTCTTTGAAATTGTCAGAAAATTAATATATACCAGTACCCTAGGCTATTTTCAAGTGAACTGTAAGTAAGAGGTTTTATTTTATTTTTGGGGCTTTTTTTTGCTCCCAAAAAATATTCATTGTTGGGACAGTATTGGTAGTGTAGTGGTTCACATAGCAGCCTTTTAGACATCTGTCCCAGGCTCTATCAACGGTCCGTGCCCCATTCAGTCCGTCCTGTGATTGATTGCTAATCAATGCATCCTCTTATGCCAAGTCAGCTTTAATAGGCTCCATCTTTCCCTTAACCCATAATAGGATACATAGTGTAATGGTTATTCATTATTAATAGGGCTATTTTTATACTTGATCTAAGTAGGCATACAATGTTTCCCAAATATTATTCATTATTGTCATCATTGTTAACTTTATTGCCTTCGCTCATTTGTTGGAAGAAAGCACTCTGTTGTGCTCCCTCATTGTGGAGTTTGCAGACTCCGTTTTGAACCTCTAGTTAAATATGGTTAAAGCAAATCACTGTAAAGCAATTTATTAGATATAACGCTCAAATTGAAATGGATTGATGTTTTAAAATAAGTAAAGTAAAATCTTATCGCTATAAATACAATTGTATACAGTACTGTATATACATACATTGTTTCTTGTAGTACAGATTAATTTATTATTTGTTTGTTTTCCAAAATATATGTACAAGAGGACCTTGAAAAACTAATCGTATAGTAAATCGCAATATTGAGGGGAAAGAAGTGCAAGTATTATTTTTCTAAATTGTTCAGCTCTAATAGTCAATACAATTGAAGATATAAGAGCTGTATTAAAATGCTCTTCATGGTGTACCTTTAATCTAAAATCTCTCGTGATTTGTTTGTAACTATATTGTAGCCTTAGTAAATGTTCTCATACACATTTAATAACTTAACTCTGTTCAAATGAACCAGTGTTTATACAGTCATGACCTTGTTTCAACATAATGCAGTACCAAAAAAAAAACTGACAGGTGTTCAGGTTTACCAAGTAAACATACATTGCCATCGACTCCTGCTTTTTATGATGACCTGTTTTTTTTTTTATCTGCTTTTATTTGCCACCTTGCAAACACACAGACACACACACACTCAAACTCATTTTGGTATAACATGTACAATATAGTTGTCGTCATTCGCTTATGTTTACTAATTGTAAATGTTGACAAGTATTCAGCACTGTAAATTACAAATACTGTAGCTTGAACAGTTAAAAAAGCGTAAAAGGAACCTAAAGTTGTTTTGAATTAACTTGTGGTAAACTTTGTGGATGATCATTTAAAGGGACAATAACGTGAAAAATCAACTTTTTGGAGCTTTTAGCCATGTTAAAATGCTAATTCCTCAAAAAAACATCACCCAAGTGTTTTCCGCCCCTTTATGAGAAATTCTAGGTCATTCTGCTCTCCAAGCACCAGCCCCTCCCAACCTGAGAAAGCGAGCGTGTGCTCACTTTGTGACGTCATTAGGTGTGGACCATCTGCAGAATAAACCCATGTCCACTTTCTCTGAGACCTCCATGGGATAGTGACAAAAGTAGCCTTTATCAGTAAACATTCTGTCCAAATGAATTCAAAGCAATCATTATCCTTCACATTTGCAATGTTAAAGTGCAATGACAATTGGCCATCTTAAAATCCCAGAAAATATTGTGGCTGACACTTGTGTAAACTACAAGTAAAACTTTTGGCTGCTGAACCTAACTGAACAAATGGTGTAGTGATTAGTGTGCATGCCCTGTAAGCAGATCCCGAACTGCGCTGTTTTTTTCCCCCCTCCTTCGTCTTTCCTCTCTCTTCTTCCCTCTCCTCCCCACCTCGCAGCAAGGAGCCGTTTTGTTTCAAATGTTTATTAAAGAATTGATGGCTTGTGTGGCCATTCAGAGGAGTGCTCAAACGCAGAGCTCCAGCAGCCGGCTCGCCGGGGGCGCGGCAACCACACGGGGAGAGGCGGGGTTTTACTGAACCAGGCGTTTTACTTCCGCATTTGAAAAAAACCCAGCAAAACACCTAATGTTTCATAAAGAATTACATCGCCATGGTGTCAAAGATAAGATTTAATCATTATATGCCTGTAGTTAACTGTGGAAGGGATTAACCTATCCCAGCTGATTTAGGGCCAGTCAGTTAATTATAGGGTGCATAGAGACAGACAACCACACATCGTACTCACTTTTACACTCGTAGGAAATTTACAGTCTTCAGTGAACCTAACATCCTTGTTTTGGGAATGTGCAAGTACCTAAAGGGAAAACCTACAAACATACGGAGAACATGCAAACAGCAAAGTCAAAGATTCAAACACAGAACTAGAATTTTGTTTTCTCAACATCCCACTGAGAGACTCCACCGTTTCAGTGACAACCTTCTAGGGTATTAAAGTAAAGTGTTTTTTTCCCCCCCAGTTAGCAAGTAGTTGGTGTGGCTTAAAAAGATAAAATTATATTCACCCCTCCACCCCCCATCCCCCCCCCAAAAAAAACACCACCACCTCTCACTGTAATTTTTGTGGTTGTAAAAATAGAACTTACTACATTATAAATGAATGAATACGTTTGTGACTTGGAGTGTGCTTTGCACCATTGTAGTGACAATTGCAAACCCATTTCTCGCAATATTTAACGTTATCTGCCAGTATGAACACCCACCCCACCATGCACACACACATTATGTTTGTGCTGTATATGAATGTATGCATATGTATGAGACTATACATATTGTGTTACTGTGTTCATTGTCTTTTTCTCTTCCTTCAGCAAGCACAGACTTGTGTTTGGGACGTACCAAGCCCATTTAAGATAGTTCTATTGAAAGGTAGCAAGGTGAATGCAGAGGAGACTGCTAAGGTAAACTCTTTTTTTTGCCAGTAATTTACAATGTCACTGCCTTTAATCTAATGTAGTAACATTGAAAGTGCATCTAGCGCCACCCTTTAGGCACCAATAGGTTATTAAACCAAAGCATATGTCTTTGTGATGGTGCCCAGGTCCAGGTCAGGGCTGGGCTTTTTCACGGAACGGAGCTGCTATGCAAACCAGCTGTGAGCAGTGAGAGTAACGGCCGTTCAGAGCACACATGGAAAGACAGCACATTAGAGTTTGACATCTCGGTTTGTGACCTGCCGCGGATGACACGCCTCTGCTTCGCCATCTATGCCGTCATGGATAAAGTCAAGAAGCAGAAGTCTACCAAAAACGCCCATCTGAATAAGTATCAGACCATTCGCAAAGCAGGGAAAGTGGTAAGAAGGCAGAAACTTTGAAAACCTTCCCTCTTGTACTGATACAATGACTCATCACTTGTCTTTTGTGTCGCAGCATTACCCCATAGCCTGGGTTAACACAATGGTGTTTGATTACAAAGGTCAACTAAAGATGGGAGATATCATCCTTCACTGCTGGTCTTCATTTCCTGGTATTAAACTCAACCATTGACTTTATATTTTATTGCAATGAAGAGCTACTTATTCAAAGGAACTATTTTTGGACAGATGAACTTGAAGAGATGCTGAACCCCATAGGAACTATTCAGACCAATCCATACACTGAAAACGCCACAGCCCTGCACATCAATTTCCTGGAATACTCGCCGCACCCCATCATTTTCCCTCCCTTTGACAAGGTCAGACCACAGGAAGCAATTGTACTGTTGATCATTCATTCGGTACCTACAGTGCTTTGAAAAAGTATTCAAAACCCTTGAACTTTTTACATTTTGTGACCTTAGAATCACAGACTTGAGTGTATGTTGTTGAGACACAAAGTAGCACATAAATTATGTGGAACAAAACATATGCTTTTTTCAAACTTTTATGCAAATATAAATCTGAAAAGTGTGGTGTGCGTTTGTATTCAGCCCCGTCACCCGGATACCCCTAAATACAAACTCACGTAATTAGTGAATAGAATCCACTTTTGTGTCATTTACTCTCAGTATATAAATACACCTGGTCTGTGAAGGCCTCACCGGTTTGTTAGAGAACACTTGTGAACAACAGGTACATAAGGACCAAGGAACTCACCAGACAGGTCAGGGATAAAGTTGTGGAGATATACAATATATCCCAAGCTTTCAACAATGAGCACTGTTCAATCAGTTGTCCAAAAATGAGAAAGGCATGTATGGCACAACTGCAAACCAACCCAGACATGGCCAACATGGAGTTGGGTCTGATCACCAGTCAGTGAGTTTTAAGAAAAAAAAGATCACTGGCCCAATCACAAAATGAAGCAGTGTCTATTTAATTAGCTTCCTGATTTACTGTATATATTTTTTATTTAAAGGGGACAGTGTATATAAATGAACATTTACATGTTAATATGCCAGATTATAGCCGTTGGCTTGTTTTTCTATCTGTAGTCCCTTGGCAAGTTGATGTAGCATCTTACTGTTTACTTGGCATCAACAGAATTCTCAAGCATTTTTACCCATGATAAGCAATCTTTGCAATGCCCCAAGGAAGAAAATTGTGAAACAAAAAGGAAGTTTGATTTGAATACAAGACAATGTAATGTAGATTTTTACTAACAATGAAACTGCTTTAGAAAAAATACAACTAAATATTTTAGTTGGAACCTTTTCAAAATGATTTTAATGAAGAACTTAAGTTGTGGATTTATGAGTTTGAACTCATGCATGGCAGAAAAAAAGTCAAGTGGGCCACGGATGTTGTATGGTAGTCAATTGATAGACATGGGACTTTTAGTAACGCTGGTGTCCGGCGGGAATCTTCCATTTCACAATTTGGTAAATGTCATATTTTTTCACAAATCTCTACTATTGGTTAGTCCACATGCATGGGTGTTTTATTTTTACAAAAAATATTAATGATTGAGAAAACATGGTGTTTTTGGGGTCTACTGAAAAGTGATGATTTTGGAGGTACAAGGATTCAATGCCAGTCATATTAAATCATGCCATGAGAGCATTATTTAGTAACATTGATTGTTGTGCATGTATTTATCTTTATTTTGTGTCAAGATATATCAAAACTGTATAAATGTGGACAATGGAGATAATGGTGTTGTGTTGTCTGAAATATGCGTGGGAGGCGGGAG
This sequence comes from Leptonotus elevatus, assembly GCF_054856555.1. Taxonomy (NCBI): domain Eukaryota; kingdom Metazoa; phylum Chordata; class Actinopteri; order Syngnathiformes; family Syngnathidae; genus Leptonotus; species Leptonotus elevatus. Next base: position 6,880,905 of record NC_141245.1, read on the forward strand.
AATCGCTCTCTGTGCCCGTTGGTTTACGTAATTCGCTGCCATTCATGGGTATAGACGTCAAAAGATTGATTTTTACTGGGCTGGCAGTGAATGAGTTAATAGTCTTTTTGCATCATAATCCAAAACTCAGAATATCCTGACGACTGTACGTATGTTTTGCACAGCGTGAAGTGCTGTTTCCAAGCAAAAGTAAAGCAAAAACAGCATACAGTGTGCTGTGATGGGTGTGTGTCATTGTGGTCGAGGAGATTGATACTCTTTGAGCTGTAATACCACTAATGTCACTAAGCTCAATTATTAAGTGTAAAGAAATGATACTTTGGATTCTTAAGTCATTTGAGGCACTGTACGTGCGTTTTTCCAGAAAGTAAAGTGGTACGAGTATTGACTAACAAACTCACAATGCGCAACATGCAGTAATAAAAGTGAAAACAACAGTCACATATTGACAAGTCGCGACAAAATCTATGAGTGGCTGCCAAAATTAAGTTGTGGCGGTTTTATTTTCATGAGTCGATCATTGATGTCATTGGTTGGATCAGAAAATGAAGACATTACAGCCAATCATGATAAAATGCAAAATATTGGCCGGGCCGATATAGCCAATCAGATCAATGTAAATTCTAGTTAAGATCAAATAATATTCTTAAATTAGAATGGCCTAAAGTCCTCCAAAATCCAATTGAGCATCTGTGGCACGGCTTGAAAATTATTATTCACAGATGCTCTCCTTCCAATGTGACATTTTTGAGATTCTTATTTGCCTAAAATTTAGAAAACTACCGCATATATATTTTCCATTTTACAAAACAATTATGTGCTACTTCGTGTGGGTGCAAGGGTTATGGACACATATTCAAGTCACTGTACTTGGTATTGGGAGAGTTCTCTGATGTTTAGGTGAGTGTGTCCATTTGTGCTTGTTTACAGATCCTGGAAAAAGCTGCCGAGATGGCCAGAGCAAGTGACTGTGCACCTGTGGTGAGTTAATGTACTATAGGGTGTAGTAGCATGTACAAAGCCAAATAAAAAATAAGGCGACATGATGCTGTTGAATATGGCCCCTCCCTCTATTCGCACACACACACACACACACCACTCTTATTTTGAAACCCTTTATTTCTGTCAGCGCGTAAAAAAACAAAACAAAACTATACTCCAATCAGATTACTTGCTCTCTTTCCTGCCTTTCATACCCCTCAACCTGAAACCCACCCCTGGGCGTCGACAGCCAATTACATAACCCTGTGTTTGGCATGCCTGAACACAACTTGTCAATGTGAGGCGTCCCTGTGAATATATGAAGAACATACCAAACACAGCCCCATGTTACTTTTGCAATGCTCAAGTTGAGGTAGTGTTCGCTTTGCAAAGCTCTGCAAGTGTTAATGTTTTTAACAAATTGAATGTGTATTGTAAAATCTATAGTCAATGTTTTTGGGGCATTTGTGTTTTTACCTTGGCATGTTTTATTTTACAGAAGATGGATTAAATTCATGCAAACTAGAAAAAAAAATTGGTTATGTTGATACACGTCTGCCATCTAGTTGCCATTTATAGTACTGTAACTACAATTGCTGTTCAACCTCAGTCCTTTTTGCTATCCTCATTTCTCTCTTCTGTCATGATTTTCTTCAGGGTCGTGGAGGTAAAAAGTTCCACATTGAGTTGAAAGAGATCATGGAGCGCGATCCTCTCTCCCAGCTGTGTGAGAATGAGAAGGACTTGATCTGGACACTACGCCACGACTGCCATGAAAATTTCCCCCAGTCGCTGCCCAAGCTGCTGCTCTCCGTAAAGTGGAGCAAACATGAGGACATGGCTCAGGTTTGCAATAACAAGAAAAAAAAGAGAAAAACGACACACCACATGCCACCATACGAGCTACTTGAATGGGGGTTATGGCGTATGCTACAAGAAAACACCAATGTGCTATTATTGAAATCAATGCAAGTATGACGAGAAAATTGGAATAGTTAAGTTGCAAGCAAAGTTGTGTAATAGTTTGATTCCCAGACATAGAACTTAAATTTGAGTTCAGAAATTCAACAGGCTTTCACAATCACAATTTTGCAAACATGCTTTTACTTTGGAAAACAAGGATAAATATGTTTTCTTGTTTTCTGACATGTTAAGGACCAAACTAAACTGAATCTTAATCAATTTATATAAAAAACAATAGTCGTTTGAATCTATTCTGAAAATAATCATTATTTGCCGCCGTATTATGTACTGTAGTAGAAGCTGACTCAGAAGTATAAATCAAACCAGTAGCATTTTGCGCAGATCAGTTCTCAGGAATTAGCTATGAGTTTATTGGTGAAGACATCACTCCCTCTCATGAAATCATGCTTATTTGTTGTTTATATGGTTTTGTTTATTACCAAATAAGCAACAATAATCAATCAAAGATGATTATTTGATTAATTGAATAATTAATTCTAAAAATATTTTACAGTGACAGCCCTAGATAAGTGCATTTATATTAACTCAAATTTAATGTCAAAATTTGATAAAACAAACAAGAATACAGAACAAAATACAAAACAAATTAAGAATTACAAACTGAGGATCAACATGAGAAGTGCAAAGTGAGTAAAATAAATAGGGCACAAATTTTGAAAGAAAGAAAGAAAACACTGAATGTGCATTCCGTATTTTGGATTTAAGTTTGACTGGTTATCTGCTTTCCACCAGTGGTTTAGTTTAGTTTATATTCAAATGTAATCGGGAGGGTGGGGGTGGGGGGTTAAGTTTGAAAAAGCAGTTAATTAAAAGCAATTAAAAATAGTAATAATAGAAATAATTATGATAATCATAATTTCTAACTTTAAAAAAACCGTTTCCATCACAACTGTGCATGTAAGTGGCATATAATTTTGTTTTTATGCGCGCGTGTGTGTGTGTGTGTCTTTGTGTTTGTGTGTGTGCTTCTCAGCTGCAAGCACTGCTTCAGATTTGGCCCAAACTCAGTCCAAGAGACGCACTGGAGCTTCTGGATTTCAACTATCCAGATCAATATGTCAGAGAGTACGCTGTACGCTGCTTGCATGATATGAGGTAAGCATAAATACTAACCCAAATCATTTAAATCTATCGTTTTCTTAGTCTCCTCCTTAACTTATTTCCTCTATTTATGTGCACTTAAGTTTTTCTCTCAAATTGTCTGTCTTCAGTGTAAAAATCTGACCTAATGTTGACTTTTCCTTCCCTCTTGTTGTTAAGTAACGAAGAGCTGTCACAGTACTTGCTACAGTTGGTGCAGGTGTTGCGTTATGAGCCCTATTATGACTGTGCCCTTACCCACTTCCTGCTGGAGCGAGCCCAAGGAAATCGCAAGATAGGGCACTTCCTCTTCTGGCACTTAAGGTTTGTTTGTTTAGATTCTAAAGAGATGTGTTGTTGTTGTTTTTTGTTGGTGCTGTTATTTTATTTCTTGCAAAGTGAACTTGAAAGATGAGTGACTTGACAATTTCCCACTTGTTGATCATACTTTCTCTGCTGCCACCTATAGGTCAGAAATCCACATGCCTGCTGTTTCAGTTCAGTTTGCCCTCATGCTCGAAGCCTACTGTAGGGGCAGTATCCCTCATATTGAGGTTCTAAAGAAACAGGTATACTGTATTTTTTAACACATATAATCTCACACAAAATGAATTTAATTCAAATTGGATTTATTTAGAATAATATCATTAATTTATTAGATATGACTGTGGACCAGAATAAAATAAATCCGTTGCATTCAATTTATGTATTTATTGCACTGACAATAGCATCACCCTTCCTGGCCTTTAACCTTTGCCCTCTCTACTGCTCTGACAGACGGCCCCTTGGAAGTTTATCCTACTTCCTCTTCAACCCTGTCATACATTAGCTGCTTCCTGTTTTGAAGAGTACATGTTCTGGGCTGTCATGATATTGCTGACGGTGTTTTGAAAGAGAGCATGCATGATGTCATGCTTGACTTTTTTTTCTTTTCTTCCCAATATTATACACTCAGCAGTGGGATTTGATGATTTACGGTTTACATTTTCTCATAAGCTGATTGGTAAAAATGTAAGACAACAAAACCAGGATTTACCTGAATTAATTCTGAATATTTTCTGACTAGGTGGAAGCCCTGAGTAAGCTTAAGTCAGTGAATGAGCTAATAAAGCTGGGAACCATGAAGAATGCTCGGAGTAAGACAAAGGAGGCGATGTTGACCAAGGAAGCCATGATGACTTGCCTAAGGCAAAGTGCCTACTCAGAGACGCTCTCTGACCTGCACTCCCCTCTAAATCCCAACGTCCTGCTGTCAGGCATGAAGTGAGAGAACAATCTAAGAACGTGCGGCAATGTGTCAACTTGTCGCTTTTTTAACATGCTCAATCTTTATATTTCAGCGTGGAAAAGTGTCGCTACATGGACTCCAAGATGAAGCCGCTGTGGATTGTTTACAACAACAAGCTGCTGGCAGGAGACACCTTGGGAATCATCTTCAAGAATGGGGATGGTAGGTGAAGTCAGGAGAGGGGGGAGGGGAGCAGGGCTCTTAATGGCTGTACAGTTTTCACACTATATTTCCTGTCAGTTTTCTTGCTCATTTAACTTCTCCCCCATCCAGACCTAAGACAAGATATGCTGACACTGCAGATTTTGAGGTTGATGGATTTGCTATGGAAAGAGGCTCATCTAGATCTCAGGTGAGTGTGTCATAAATATTTTTACTTTGAAAGTTTCTTTAGATTACAGTAGACACTTCTACAAAGAGATACATATGCAACGTGACTGTGACACCTACATACTGTAATGCAGCCAACAGAATGTGTCACCATGAGCATAATGCCAGCTCAGCTTTGAATTTACATCAACATTTACATTTTCCCTTCTCATAGATTTCTGAAAGTGTTTTTGAGGGCCTGGTAAAGCCCTGAATAAAACCAATGTACTTTATGATTATCCTATTGTTATTAAGTAGCTTTCCTGTGTTTGAAATTGTTGGTGGTCATAGTTTAAAATCATCTTTTCTGCTGTTCTGATTCACCCTATTTAAATTATTACATACATATTACATTGCTGCTATCATTGCTGATCTACAGTATACAGTACACACATTCTCATCCATCTCTTCAATACATGGCAACTCTGATTCCTGGCTTAAAACTGCAAAATGAAAACCAATGGAACACAGAAATCTATTTGTTGGAGTAACTGCAGAAACCAGAAGCTCAGACAATTATCAAGGGGAGCCAGCCTTTTCTTGTTGAGACATTTATTTTAAATGGGATCCTTTTATTTATTGTTGTTGTTGCGCAATCCCCAGCAGCCTGCAATAGCGCACAAAAATGTCTGAATGTGTCAGTGCCACTGTAACACTCTAAAGCCATTGTAGCAAATGTGGTACAATATATTTGTCTAATTGACAAGATATGTGTGACTGTCTTTTACAAACCAAATGTCTATTCTGTGATGGTGTTACGATGATAGCAGGCAGTATGCAAATTAGAAATGTGGTGGTGTTTGTGATCAAATAATGACCAATGTCATCTACATACAGTCAAAATGATCATTTTGCATGTGATCGCACAAATACATCCTAAAACCTGCTTCTTTATCCCCATTATCATGTAGGGTAGTACCATATGGTTGCCTAGCGACAGGTGACCGGGCAGGGCTGATAGAGGTTGTGTCATCAGCTGACACAATTGCCAACATCCAGTTGACCAGCTCCAATGTAGCGGCGACTGCCGCATTCAACAAGGATGCTCTGCTCAACTGGCTCAAGGAACGCAACTCTGGGTACGATGGTGCTACACGACCACTTATCGCTTATTAGAACGTGTGCCTTTTCTGAACAATACACACTTGTCGTATTAAACAGTGATGCTCTCGATCGGGCCATTGAGGAGTTCACCCTGTCATGTGCGGGCTACTGTGTAGCCACATACGTCCTCGGCATCGGGGACCGCCACAGTGACAACATCATGGTCCGCAGCACTGGACAGGTTGGAAAAATATCGGATTTTAAAAGGGAACCAAACCTAAAAAAAAAAAAAGATTGACAATAATATGTTCTATGCAGCTCCACTAGTCTAAATGCAGTATTCTGTTTAATATTGTGTTAGTGGATTATGAGTTAAGCAGCAAAATCCAGCCGTTTTTAGCAATATCAGAAGGCGGCCATTTTGCCACTTGCTGTCAAGTGAAAATTACATCACAGATGCTCAGGTCCCAGGTAACAACCAATCACCGCTCAGCTTCATTTAAAAAAATAAAAAATAAAAAAGAGGTGTGATTGGTCGTTGCTAGAGCAACTGTGATGTCGTCTTCAGTCGACAGCAAGTGGCAAAATGGCCGCCCCCTAAAATGGATAAACGGCTGGATTTTGCTGCTTAACTCATATTCCACAAATGTAATTTTAATCAGAATGTCTGTTTAGGCTAGTGAGGTCACATATAACATATTATTGTCAAGAAATATTTTAAGGTTGACTTCCTCTTTAATGGATTATAAGGTCTCGTTCAGTATCATCAAAGACTTGGAAATAAATATTTTGAATGCCGATTGTGAACGCTGGTGCTCACTGCCTTTGATTGTGCCCGCCAGCTCTTCCACATAGACTTCGGTCACATACTGGGCAACTTCAAGTCAAAGTTTGGCATAAAGAGGGAGCGTGTGCCATTCATCCTCACGCACGATTTCATCCACGTCATCCAACAGGGCAAAACTGGTTACACCGAGAAATTTGGCAGGTCTGATCAACTTTGTTTGCTTTATCAAATCTTAATTCTATAAGCTTTTGAAAACGAATTTAGTCATTGTATTACAACATGGTTGTGTGTATCATAAAATTGAAGATACCATTTAAAAAAATAAGCAATTGTATTTCTTTGTATTGATAATGTTTATAACTGCAGTATGCTTAGCCACCAGTAGGTGTCAGAAGAGACTGGGATGAATTTGAAGCAGTTTATCTTACAAGATCTTATTCTGGGTCTAGTCAATGGATAGTTAGTGTACATATTTTAATAACAACTTGAATATCAATGTTAATTGTGCGTTGATAGCTTCCGTCAGTACTGTGAGGATGCCTATCTCATCTTGAGGAAGAATGGGAACCTCTTCATCACACTGTTTGCCCTCATGCTTACTGCTGGCCTGCCTGAGCTCACTTCGGTCAAAGACATCCAGTATCTGAAGGTGATGAACACACACTTGCATGCATTTGTTTCTGCACTTTCCTTCCTGGCATGTCAAAATGTTGTATTGAGACGCGGTAACAACTCTGCAGGGGGGCAGTGTTCTCCTTCTGATACATGTGTGTTTCATATTGAGGCTTGGTTGTGAATTATGTCTTTCTGTGTATATAAAAAAAATTAAACGTCTGTCACAATGCCAATAATGCTGTTATTTTTTTGTATAAGAGTTGCACACAGACTAGTAGTCTACTTAACTACCCACAATGACATTTCGAGTGTAAACTAGCATAAAAATCTGAAGGATGGGGGGTGGACAAGTTGTTCCACCAGTTATCTAGCTTCGGAGGTAGTGTCAGAATCAGACCCTGTGTAAATGGTGAACAACAGTGTCTCGAACACGGGTGTGAAAATTGCTATCCAACATACATTTGGTCAAGCCGCTTGGTGGTTGTTTTGCTTGTCCCCCCAAATTTTTTTGTGAGGTCATAGGTCACTGCTGTTAGTCCTGGCTCACACTCGTATCTGTTGCCAATCACAATCGGCATGAAACATCTTTAATTGACTTATGAAATATCATTGCTGGTTGGTGAGCGAGCATGCTTGTCTCTTCATGTCCATCTGGTTCCTTCTCTAGATCAGACTAAGATGTCCTCCTTTCACGTCTCCTTGGAATATTTGTTTTTTATATTGCTACTATCTTCTGGGAAAATATACTTTTTGTAATAAGAGTTTGTTTTTGTTGTGTAACCTTTTTCCTTTCAGCGTTGACTTAACTACTGAACACAGAAAATAAAATGTTGGTTCAACAGAATGAAACTGCACATGCGCATCTTCACGTACTTAATGTGCATATGCCATCATAACCGTAGACAGGGCGGGAAATTCGAACCCGAATCCAGTGTGAAAACTATTGGCCTGAGGCTTGCAAGAGTTAAGGTGTTAATCTTCTAATTAGATGTTTCAGACCTAAGTGGTCAAATAAAAAGGTTATTGTAAAAATATTTTGGGCCAAATTGTTGCAGACATTTGAAAGCTGCTAATTATGAGAAGTCCAAGTTTTGACCTCATCTTTCTCTCTTATCTTTGTTCCCTGGTCCCCGCCCCGCAGGATTCATTGGCTCTGGGCAAAACAGACGACGAGGCGCTGAAGCAGTTCCGGCAGAAATTTGACGAGGCGCTGCGGGAGAGCTGGACAACCAAAGTCAACTGGATGGCCCACAATGTTGCCAAAGACAACCGCTCGTAAAAGCACCAGAGACACGTTGAAGGCGAGGGTGCATCCACATGGCTGGCTGATCCACATTCAGTGTGGTGGTGGATTTGACACTTGTACAAGTGAATGTGCACCTGGTCTGACCACACCCCTCAGCGCCTTCAAACATTCCTTTGAAAGGACCATCACACCAACAGGAAGTCCAGCTTGACAGTGGGGCTGTAAGTACCCCATTCCTGTGGGCAGATTGTATTTTTTTATTCGGAGATGTCTTTATTCCTCCTCTCCTCATTCCAGAATCATGAGACTTTGAGGGAAGGGAGCCTTTTGTTCTTATTTTTCAATGGCTGACTTGAATCCAATTGGAATTTTAAACACTGGAACTTTTTAGGAGGAGATGTGAGATGGTTCTGTCTTCTCTTATTGTTTTCCCCTCCAAAATCCAATCTAGTCCAAAACAATAGATGCTACAAACGCAATCTATTTTATTGAAAAAATTAGGGATGCACGATAATGCTATTTTCAACCGATACGATAAACCAATAATTTAGAGCATGCCGATGCCGATAATTGTTTGCAAAATTAACTTCTACTTAACTTCCTATTATAAGTACAAATGCATGGAAACATTGTGTAACACACCATGAAGCTGAATGTTATTGATATCTCTGCTTAAGAGACAACCAGTAACTCATTTTGAGTTTGCCAAAACAAAACAGTCATGTTTTAGGAATGCAACACAAAACTGCGAAGGTAACATTTTGGGGAGCCAACTCCCACAACAGATGGACCAAAGCGGCAAGTCTATTATTCTCGGCGGATTTCTTTATTATCTGGTTTATCTGTTTGACGTCAAATTGGTCGATAATTGCCGAGAATTAGCGGCCACCGATATTATCGTGCATCCCTAGAAAAAATACATCAGCCGCCACCCACCGACAATTGGACAAGCTGGGAAATATCAAAACGCAAATGTTGTCGCCGACTTTATCCATGAATGTGCAACTTTTTCCCCACTCTTGCGCAGGGTTTTTGACGTACAATGCACCCACCAAGGATCTGCCTCTGTATGTGTATTTTGTGCAATATCCATCGATGAGTATATAAACCAATATCTATGTATAAACCCCTGAAGGCCTAAGCCTATAATGTTTTTTGTGTTGCAATTGCACAACTAGCCATCGGCAGTCTTAGACACTGGATATTGTCAAATGTACAGGCATTTTTTTGTCGATTGCTTTTTTTCATAGGAGTTCTATTAATACGTTGTATTAATTAAAAGTGTTTTCCCCCCTGCGCTGCATTTTCTCCTGTGGTCTGTTGTGCATTACACGGGTATTGCGTGTATGTGTTCAGCTTTGTAGCATTGCTGTCATACTCTTAAAGGGGAAGTCAACCACAAATGTTCATTGCAATAATATGTTGTCTTTGCCCCCACTAGTCTAAACACGACATTCTGATTAATATTGTGGAATATAGCAAAATCCACCCGTTGCCATCAATCTCAAGGGGACGACCATTTTGCCACTTGCTGTCGACTGAAAATGACATCACAGTTGCTCTTTGCTGAGCTATTGACCAATCACGTCTTACCTGTCTGAGTTTGGTAAGGTGGTGTATGCTGCAGTACACGCCAAAGTTATTGTCGTTTAGGAATTTTCATTATAGTTAGTTTTTATTTTGTTTTTTAAATTTAGTTAGTTTTAATTAGTTTTCAGGGCAGCTCCGTTAGTTTTTATTATTTTTAATTATTTAAAAAATGCTTAGTTTTAGTTTTATTTAGTTTAAGTATTAGTTTTCTTTTTTTCCAATGTGTATTACTTGTATGCAAGATTGAATAAATACCATGGTCAAATGAAAAAAGTAACGCACTTCTTACCTAGCGTTGCTTTTCGACAAAATTTAATGAAAAAGCAGGCAAGGTGGGCCATTGGAGTCAAAAGTCAAACGTGCTAAATTCTGAAGGTGCTTTTCTATTGGCTGCTGATAGATGACCACTTCAGTGCGACTCACTTTGAAACGTCCTTATTCTGGTTGTGTGTGTGTGTGTGTGTGTGTATATATATATATATATGTGTGTGTATATATATATATATATGTGTGTATATATATATATATATATGTGTGTATATATATATATATATGTGTGTATATATATATATATGTGTGTATATATATATATATGTGTGTATATATATATATATGTGTGTATATATATATATGTGTGTGTATATATATGTGTGTATATATATATGTGTGTATATATATATATGTGTGTATATATATATATGTGTGTGTATATATATATATATATATATGTGTGTGTATATATATATATATATATATATGTGTGTGTATATATATATGTGTGTATATATATATATGTGTGTATATATATATATGTGTGTATATATATGTGTGTATATATATATATGTGTGTATATATATATATATGTGTATATATATATATATATATGTGTGTATATATATATATATATATGTGTGTGTATATATATATATATATAGTATATTGTAAAGAAAGCTTTTGGGTTCACTTCCCCTTAAAAACACACTTGAGCATTCAAATGTGTAAGATGACATCACTGAAAATATTATAGATCTCGAAGCACTAAAAAGTTTACTATAGATCAAAGCAAGAACAAATGTGCCTCAATAAAGATGTCTGTCCATTCAAAGCAATGCTTATGGTTTTGCATAATTCACACATCACATACAACAGTTTGATATTCAGCACGATTTCAAAATAACATTCAACTGATCATTCCGTGTGATGCTTGAACTTTATTTAAAGAACCGAAAACACTTGTTCTTGTACTGGCCACCATCTTTAATACATGACCACTGCCCTATAAAAGTTGTCTACCTTACAAGTGCAACACCACGTTTACTTGTTTTGGTTTTCTTTTGTTTTGTTTTATTCATTTATTATTTCCTTTCGGACACATTATTACAGGTTACAAAAATCACATCATATCGTTTGCAACATTGCCATCCGAAAGAAGGGCTGACGGGTAGAAGCCATGGCTCATTAATAACCCGTCCCCATTGATTCTTACTATACGCATCAGTCATATACATTGATTATGAAGGTCATTGATTCATATCGTTATCAATCCCAGAATTAAGTCTGCACACTCCTTGCTCAGTTCATCTTGAGTAAAGTCCGTGTATAAGTTGCAGCTAGTACCAAACATTGGGAATTGGTAAATCGGTTCCCGGACGCCACCAACAGGCCCACCCAACCAAGCGAGCAGCCAAGGCGAGCGCATGCTTTTTCACCAGTAGCGTCTTCACTGACCTTGGATCAGCTTTCACACATGTTGTGGCTTCCAGAAGAGTCGATGGGCTTGCATTCTGCCCATTGCGTCCACAGCAATGTTCACTCCATTCTGGTCAGCTCAGCCACCGGCCCACCCACCACTGTTGCCAGCATCCAGATGATGCTTAGATCTTGACACTCCTTAGCGCCCACCAAGGCCACCCACCAGCTGAGTAGGCCCCGTCGGCTCCATCCCGGAAGCACGTTTACCAACCCATTGTAACTATTTACAGCAGATACATTGCAGCCACAATAAAACCTTATCACGACAGTCTTGCATGTTACATCAAATGTCCAAACAGAAATAGAGCCAGACAATGTTTACATTCTTACAGGAACAGCAATACATGTTATCACTGTAGGTGTATTAACAAGAGTTAACCTTGGCAGTGTCAGCAAGTAATCATATGCTACACCTGCATTATTCAAATCATAACAACTCCAGTTTTGGGTTAGTTAGTAATATGTTACAATAATTTCATTTAGGTAAGACTTAATCCACAATTTAATGATGTGAGTTACTGATTGCAGTTATTGTCTCTCAAACTCTGCCAATTCTTCCATTATTTTCACGATCTGTATTTTATTCTCAGAAGATGAGTCTTCTTTTGATTGAATGAAGATCCAACAGTCTTTTGTCCATGTGTTCTCGATAAATCCATTCTTTCTCAATTGTCGCACCCTTCTGGCAATGTCAGCATTTCGGTTTGTTAGATTTTCATTGACGTAGACATGTTTACCTTTAAGCTTGTAGCGATCTCTCAAAAGAGGAATCTTTTTCTTCCTGTCAACAAACCTGATCAGAACTGCCGGTGGTCGTGTCCCCCCCAGTTGGAAGCGAAAAGCACATCTGAATGTGCACTGGATCCACAATTAATCCCAAATCTCGAGTTGTCACTTGCTGTTCGCTGAAGCTTGGTCAGAATCAACTGCACTTAATATGCATATAAATTAAGCCGAAGGGCCGCGGCGTGGTTTAATCTGGATTCGAAGATTCTGTTTCAAATCATCCACTTTTTGTTCCAAAGTGACAATTCGTCGATCTTTTTCTTGTGTCTTTCTTCAACTGCTGAATTTCCTGCAAACGTGGCTCAATGCTCATTTTCATTTCAAGTATTTTGGTGACCATTTCTTTTGAGTTTTGCGAGAAAAGATTTTATCTCCTCAATTCCGTCAGCTCTTTTTCCGCCAGGTATATTGCAACAATGTAGTTAAAAATCCCAATGTCAAAATAGTTAGAAGTCACGAGCGAGTGCAGGAGCGAGTACAGATGCTTGTTTGAGATGCAGAAAATTCTATCTTTGACGGGTTACTTTGTTGCATTATTGATTTTTGTGCTACATAATATTATTTATTATCATCATCCATCCATCTTCCATGCCTCTTGTCCTCATTAGGGTCTTGGCGAACTGGAGCCTATTTCAGTTGACATTAAGCAGAGTACAGTAGTCGCAAGGCACATAAAGACAAGAAGCTATTCACATTCAGACCTGCAGACAATCTAGAATCTTTGATTAAGCCAATAAGCACATGTGTTGAAAAGTGACCATGAAAACGACAAAACCTATATCTATAATAAACACTCCCGGGGTGCACCCCGCCTCTCGTCCAAAATCAGCTGGGCTGAGATCCAGCGCACCCACCACGATCCTGTTGTCATACAGTGGTGATTTATTGGCTTACATGGGTTTGAGGACATGGTGTTTGCTTGGTGGCCGTCACCTGCTGGTGTTGGTCATAAACTTATGTAATAATATAACCGGTAGAAAACACAAACCTATTGATAGCTTAAGTGTAAAGTGTAGACAGTATACGTTAGTCATGAAGGATTAAAATTCTACTTATGGGAGATTTGCATTCATTGGCAGATTTGAATGCAGTTTACTGCACAAATTTTTATAAAAATGATTAACATGAAAACAACAATCTGCTTTAACGTGTTACACATGAAATATGAGCTCAAACAATTGATTTATTTTTGCTTAAACTCTAGAAATATATACCTGCACAGTAACCTTTTACCAGTTCTATCAGACTTCAATATACTTGCCACCCGATAATAATCACAAGAAACTGTCTCAACAAATCTTGTAATAATAACACACATTACCAAGAGGATTTCTGGTTAGATAATCATGACAATCCGGTCTGTTTTTTTTAAAGCTCCGGAGCTGCCCACGTGGTGACTCACTTGTTTAGAGAATCCCACCCACCTGTGAAGTGGGACGTACAATCTCCCAGCCTAATGAATGTTATTAAAAGACAGGATGGTGTTGAACGGAGAGAATATTGAATGGGGCTGATACACGCATGGCATACCTAACAAACTGGTGCAAGCATTGGATGACTTTCAAAATAGAAAAAAAAGAAGTTCCTCCTTTTCTCTCTCTAGGTTAGTAAACCAACCCGGGTACAAGTGTTTAACACATTTATTTAGGTAAAACAATTGAACGGCTTCTTATTTGCAATGCTGATCTGGCTGATGAGTGGGGGTGGTTGTCTATACTAGGGGTCTGCAACCTGTGGCTCTTTAGTCCCTCTCCTTTAGCTCCCTGTGGATCTCTAAAAATTCAAAGAAAATAGAAGAAAATAAGAAAATTAAATACATATTTTTAGATGAAATATTCTTCAAAAGAATTAACAATATTCAAAAAATAGAGTCAACATTTTTAAGTTGTTGGACAAAGGTAGATAGATAGACGGAATATTTTTCTTTTCTTTTTTTATACCTAAAAATGTCCAAAAAGTGGCAGTAAAATGTCTAAAAAGTACGAGGAAAAGCAGAACATTACCACAAATGTCCATGAAAAGAAGGAAGAAAAAAAGTTTAAAAAAAAGAAGAGAGGCAGAAAATATGTCCAAAATATATCCATAACATTGTCAAAAAATGTCAGAAATTTAACAGAGATGCAGAAAAGTCCAAAAATGTATGGAAAAAAACGAAATCCCAAAACGGAAGACGAAAGTTAGAAGAAAATGAATCTCAAAAGTATTGGATGCTGCATTTTTTTTTTCCTGTTATGGTGCAGCTCTAATGACCTCTTGGGCCCTCAACATATTAGACTAACAATTACACACTGTTTTGTTCATCACAGATTCACAATATTCAAATGTTTTGTGGCTCCTGACAGATTTTTGCTTATTTGGCCTAACATGGCTCTTTTGACAGGAAAGGTTGCTGACCCCTGGTCTAAACAATTGTGCTCATAAATGTACATACCCTGGCAGAATGTATTAAATATTGTCCTTACCTTTCTTTTATTCAGGGATAGGTGAAGCCAATTATTTTTATTATATAATATAAGTGTGTGGGCGGCCAAGTACTCCAGAAAATGGATAGATGGCTTTGTCCATTTTCAGGGCCTCAATGATGATAATCATGTTTAGTCCATGTTGACATGAAGCCCGTGGACATCACCACATTCTGAATTTCTTCCCTTCACTGCAGCCACCTTTCCAAGTCCGATGATCAGCTCACACAGACTGTAGATTTTCTACTCAATAGTAACACATTTGGAAGAGATATACCTCCCCGTTGTGCTTAAGAGCCTTTTGAGACATAACCTGGACATTTTTAGCATCTCAGCATGTTGCCACTGAAAGTGGTGGGTGCATGCAAGCAAGCAGTGAAAGGGGGTGGATGTTAGCGAGTAGTGCTAAGTGGACCCCAGGCGGGCAGACGGCGGATTGTTGACCAGTCACTGGCACTTACTCAGCACATGAGGCTGTTTGTCTGATTTACATTTTTGGCTTTCTTGGAGTGTACAATATGGTGTTTTGGCTACTATGTCGGCATGTGAAAACAGCACATGCTCTCATGATTAACTCATTTCCCCGTGTTCCATTCGAGTAAACACAATATGGACTTCAGTATGCCACGAGCGTCATAAAACAGCAACATCTTGAAATGCAAATAAATGTGGGATGACGTCTTAAGCTGTCTACTGATCATGCTCACTCTTTGTACACCTGCACAAAAAAATCATCTTTTGAACCATATGGGAGGAAAGGCAACTGCAAGAACATGCAAATTCTACACAGGAAGGCCACCCTCAGAAATGTTCAAATGTAACATTTGTATAACACAGAAATAACGTTTTAGCTTTGAAAAGCCCCAGGCATGCCACAAAAAAATAAACACAAAAGGGCACATGTACACTTGTAGCCCCCACCCGGTCACGCCTGTCAGCGAACATGGCATATTACGAAACCTTTTTTAAATGCCTTTATAGGGCCAGACTGGCGGATTCGTTGGTTTAGTGAACCTGATGTTGTGGTCATTTATGCACCAGATTGACGTCACGACACTTTGATCGCCGCTGAACTTAATAGCTACCTGTAGAATTGTATTTTCAATGGAAATTTGCTGTAACAAACTCGTGGGGTGCCCGGTGCTTTGACCACGCGTCGCGGAAAGTTTAAAAAGTGGATAGCCAATCGTAAGTCAGCTTCATGTGTGATTCTCCATTGACAGTCCATAAGTCATACTTTTGCTTTTATGTAATTCTCACTTGCAACGCGTTGTTTATGAATCTCAACTACCATGCTCGCTCCACGAGACACGTAACATGGGATTCCACGTGCGGAGGTTGGCTTGTTTATATAAAATGATTGACAGGACCATCTAGCAATGAGCTCAGCTCTTTGTAATTTCGTCGCTTTTTCCATGGATACCCACGATTTCTGACCAATTGCAAAACTATGGAGGCGGGGTCAGAATTGAGGTCGCGATGCGAGTTCGCTGATTGGCTGGTGTATCTAAACCGGAGGGAACCGGGGGAGGAACTGCCGACCACTGTGTCAGCCTGTCAGAATGCCGTCTCCCATTGTGGAATAAGCTTTACGTGGACATTTTTTGCGTCTTTCGACTTTAATTTTACATGACATAATATACGTCCGGGAAGGGCAATTTATTTCGATAATCCAGGTGAGTTTTGGCTGAAATTTCTTCTCGTAGATGTACTAAGAGCGTACAAATAAATTGCATAACTAAATCCGATCTGCGCATGTGCGGGCCATTCAGCTTGCTCTACTTTTTTTTTTTACTTATTTAAACGCAAAAATGAAATTTTGCTGTTTTGCGAATACCTATATAGGAAGATTGTGTCTATTTGCGTGACTTGGGCCACTCGATTGTTGTTTTCGTGTCTGTTTTAAGGCTGTATCGTCACTTTTGCATAACTGTGTCAGTGTACCGTGCTGTGGATTGCAGGTCAACGTGTGTGTGGATTGTGAATAGCAGGTCACTGTGGGTGAGGGGGGCAAGAGGGAATGGTTTTTTTTTTGCCAATTTCTCGAGTTTTTGTGGTACATATTCTTATTTTAAAGTTCAAGCACTTGGAACTATGGGTAATAATCGATTCCCATCAACATAATGTCGTTTATTGTAACATAATTGATTTAGTGGAAGCCTTTTTTTCATAGCCTGGTTAATGTATTAGAAATGTATAAATTGCCATTTCCTTTCATATTTAATGATATACGATTGAAATGAGGCAATTTTGCAGCCGTATAAGTGTCATGGATTATTATTACATGGGTATGTCTTTTGCTCATAGGCCTCAACTGCTTACTGAGAAACTTATACCTTCCTTTCCCCACTTTCGGTACACTGTACTGTCAAGATTAGGTCGACTTTGACAAAGCTATTTGATTTCACCAATTGTAAATATCCTAAAGGTTTTTTCTGAACTGCGTCGTTTCCATGCTTTAAATTTTTAAATGCCGGCGAGTACATTGCATAGTCTCATGATTCAGGAAGTACTAAATGTTTCATTATACTCGCCATTTGAAAATAAATTAATACAGTGTACCGATATCTATGTAACTATCTTTCTTTGGTTTTATGTTGTGTGTTTGTGCTGAAATTGACCAAACAAGAGACATCCGATTACAATTTGATTTAGAGATTTAGAGTGGGATTTATTAGAATTGTGCAGAGAAAGTGCCATGCCTGGGTGAAGTGGAAACTGGAAAGCCTTTTGTTTTATGAAAGAAGGCCTACAGTAGCTTGGAGCCATGCTGGATCCAAATCCATGTGACTGGAGCAACGTTGTATAATACTGTGAGAGTTGGGCTAGTATGACTGGTTCAGCCTCTGAATGATGATGCAGAGCTGCAAGCACTACAGGACTTGACTTCAGTTTCATTATGTCATTCTGACAGTTGCGTGTTTGTGAGCATGTTTCTATAGAATTTTGAAGCTCCTGTCCTTCGGAATTTATTTTACTCACGTTTTTCCCCCTTTGCCGTCAGTTCTGTGTTCCCATTGGAAGGGCGTAGTAAGTTTTATCCATGTTCTTGTGTCTTTGTGGAGTGTAGTCTCAAAATCATGTGGTTCATTTTCTCTTGCCCTTTTAAAGCATCGTGGTCGCTTTGTAAATTTAATATAGATACAAAGCAAGGACCAGCTTCAGTTTGTTGATATATTTATTATTATAATTTTTTTTTTTATCTTGTTTTATAATGATTTCCTTGACTTGGTGGCTGTTCAAGGCCTGAATTCTATAGTTAATTAATTCTATGGTGTTAAGAGACTGATATTAAGTGCTAATTATATATTGCCTTGTGTATATGTGTATATGAGGATTTCTGTGTGAAGAATGCTATTTAAGAAATGTACCGTATCATAAAATGTGCATGTTACATAAATTATTTTTTAACATGAGAGCGAAGGAGATATGTTTGTTGTAAATCCGTTGATTGGCTAACATGGCTTGTAACCTGTTGACACGCCTTGCTCTTTCCTGATTGGTTATTGGCTGCAGCCAATCGAAGGTCTCCTCTCAACAGAGTGTCTATCATCAGTCCCAACTTCAGAAGAGCATGTCAGAAGCAGCAGCACGATGCGTGGTTGCTTAGAATTTATTTGAGGTCTTAAGAGAAATCTCAACATTACTACCTGTTTTTATAAGGCTGTACACAGGTGCTTATGTAAAGAGTGTAGAGAGATCAGATTGCAGAAGTTGTGTTACATATATATTGTAGCTGCAGCCTGCTTGGGGTTTTCTGCAGTGCCTGTGAGAGGGTGGATAAAACAAATATACTGTAAGTACCTCCTAAGGAAGTGAAATATTGTGAAAATTGCTTCTTTTGTACATTATTTTGTATTATCGATTAATATAGATGTGATATACGTTGCGCTTTAACGTCCTTTCAAGTGACGTGCATTAGATGATGTGAAATCATTGATAATTTGCCATAGTTGTGTAGAATCTGTAAGGCATAGTAAAATGTGTACATGGGGGCTCTATGTGTCCGCCGAGACCTGTTCTTCGGTTTTCCTCTCGATTACCTGATATCGGAAGGATAAAGCTACAGTTTTAGAAATGAAATATGTATCCAATTGTGTTATCTTGTGAATAGGCAATTTGACTGAGCATACAACTATGGGAATTGCAAATGTTATTTGTATTTAGGAAGGATGTTCATTTGTCTTTAGGGATATTTTATAGCTTTATACTCTTTTGAATTGAGAATCTTCAGTCATAAATGTGGATCCGAATTCCATTTTCTCTGTGATTATGTGTGCACGCGTTGGTTTATTTTGTCAGACAGACTTTAACATCTATTGCCAAGCTGTCTGATCAGATCAGTCATGAGCACTGAATTTTTGATGTAAAGTTTCTCCTAACCATTATTGATTGCTGCTATGTATAGGCTCAGATGTCAAATACACATTTTCTTTTATTGTAGAGCCCATCCTTGTTGGTGAGGGATCAACTTCACTTGCACCCCACTCCAATACCATTTGTGGTGCTGCCATGGTGAAGACAACCTAGACTCCCATCTCCTGCCTTTTGGTCCATTCCATGTCAGAGAACAGTGACCCTCAGCATTACCTCTATTCAACCCTGGACGGGCGGGAACGATCCCGTGAAAGGGTCAGCCTTCAGGTGGAGGAAGGAGAGATCTCTCCGCGCTCCGCCATCAGCCAACTTCACCGCATGGCCAGCAGTTACAGCGAGGGTTGTGGCAGGAGGGATGGGGGCGACATGGAACCGGAGCTGGGCTTGGCTTCCGAGGGGAGCGACAGCAGCCAAGAGCACCCCGCCTCGCCCGGGTCTCCCCACGATGAAAGGAAGCGGACCCGCTTACACGAAGATGTCGAGATGGCCTGCTCTAGTGGGAGTGGGACGGAATCCCATGGCAACGAATCACATGGAAACGAGTCTCATGGCAATGAATCTGTGGGCAGTTCAAATGGAAATGGGAAAGATTCCGCTCTCCACGAGTCATCGGGAAGCAACAAGAGGTGAAAGCACTCGAATGCACTCAATCGTGTACAAATATTCCGCCGTTATGTGGAAGCGCACCATCTAGGTCATGGAAGTATGGATCATTAAATATAATAGAGAGACTATTTTCTCCTGTATGAGTCATGGCTGCATTGTGGTCTGCTTTCTTAAGACTTAAAATGACAGTGACAGAAAAGTTGCATTCACAAGACCCATAACTCTTAAACCATTGCATAAAAATCAATGTGCTGCCTTCGAGGGTATTTCTATCAAGCCACCCGTGTCCAATTTAAACAGACATTTTATTTGTGATGTCAACTTATTAGCTATAGTATAATCACAATGTGAAAGTAATATTTAATCTCAGATCTTAGCCTGCTGCACCTGGGTTGTACCAATAGATTTCTTTTAGAGCCCTCTAATGGCCTTGGCGATCATAAGCACATCTGAACATGTCTGCAAATTAAATTTGAGGCATTTCTTCTGCAAGACCATTGTTGTCGTAGTTCAGACAGAAGATACTGTACGTCGTTTATAATGCAATTACCGATAGTCCGAGACAAACACCCACAGCTTGTTTTGTCCTGTAGGTAGATGGCCGAAAACCATTGAAGACATTTCTCTTTCCAAAAAGTAACAATGTCATGAAGTCACTAGAGTTAAGTGTGGCTATTCACCTTCTTTTTTCATTAGCAGTCAGCATATAGTAACACATAACGTTGACAAAGTCTAAACATTATGCGCCACAAACTTGACAAGTCTTTTCTACAAATGTCCATGTCTTTCTTTGAGGATTCTTGTTTCTCTTTGTAATTATCATGTCATACAAATGTTCATGGACTATCTAAGAAAATGTAGATATTTTCAAAAATAAAACTAACTCAAAGAGGGATTTTATGGGAATTTGCAATTTAAAGGAAAAAGCTCTATTTGTTTTATTCCGCCACCATATATTCATTTCTTGATTTACAAGACTATGATCATTCGGGAAAAAATATTTTTTATTTGGTATACAGACATTTGCCCAGCTTGTTTGTTTTGTCCGTAAAAATCATTTTCTTTCCACGCGTGACCAATCTGTTTGCTTAGGTTCACATTGTTTGTCTGACACGTTATAACAAATCTTTAGCTCACTTGTTTTGCACAGTCTTTAGTTTCTGCCCTTGAAATGTTTTTTCACCCCACTCCCAACAGTGTCGATAATATGTTGTTCATTGTTACAGCTCAAACTCTCACAGCCCCTCACCACCGAGCAGCTCCAATGCTTTCAGTCTGGTGAGCTCCGAGCAGGACAACCCATCTACTAGTGGTTGCAGGTTAGTAGTACAAACCTTCAACGGCCGCAAGTCACTAGTGCAGTCAGCATCATGCATGGTCTATGGACATTTATGATATTTGTTATGATTAGTCTTTCAAAGTTATGCTTAAAAGGGAAGTCAACCCTTTCTTTCCAATAATATGTTTTATGCAAATTCACTTGTCTAAACACGGCATTCTGATTAATATTGCGTTTAGGGAATATCATTTAAGAAGCAAAATTCACCTTTTTTTATTCCATGTGAGGGGGCGGCCATTTTGTTACTTGCCGTCAACTGAAAATGACATCACAGTTGCCAATCAACGGCTCAGCTTCAGAAAACAGGTGAGCTCTTATGGGTCACTACCTGAGCCCTGAGCAACTGTGATGTCATTTTCAGTCGACAGCACGTGACAAAATGGCTGCCTCTGACACTGATAAAAAATATTTAGATTTTGTTGCTTTTATTCATATTCTACAAACGCAGTATTAATCAGAATTAGGGGTGTCAGGCGAATAATTTTTTTTTAACCGTAATTAATCACATGACTTCAATAGTTAACTCACGATTAATCACAATTTTTTCAAAGTTTTCATACTGTGTTAACATAAAAGTGGAAAAATGTTGGTTGCATCTTTTAGTCATTAATACAGTAATTTCATAATTCATAAAATTTAGTTCAAATTCAAAAGATGTACTGTACTGTAAAAAACAAGTGTAGTATTGATTTGTGTTGAGGTTATTTTTCTGCCACTAGATGGCATAGTTGCATTTGTTAGACGGTGGTGACAGCTCACTGCATTTTTCTTTCATATTAAGAGCTTTGTAATCTTGAACATGAAGTAACTTGTGAAATTCTGCACATTTTTAAAATTGTAAAATGCAACTTGACCCCAGTCTCCACAAATATATGTATTACAGTATTTTTAAATGTATTACTGCAAATTTTTTGATGTGGATGTGTCTGCTTTGTTGCGACTGGAATTCCCACAGTACAGGCTTTCCAAGTAAGGGGCGGTCATTAATCATGCGTTAAAAAAATGATTGGAGTTAAAGCAACTTTAAATTAACGCACTCAAAAACTAGAATTCAAAATTAACGCATCACCCAAAATCAGAATACATTGTTTAGAGTAGTGGGGCTTCATAGAACATATTGTAATGGCAATTTTGAGGTTGACTTCCCCTTTTAAAATATGGCAGCTCAAAGTGAACCCTCAGAACTAGAACAATCCGCCATGTTTCCAGTTCGTGCTTTTCTCCTTCTCCAAAGTTGAACTGCGTCTAAACTGTAAGAGGAGAGAGCTCCTTAATTCCTCCACATCCACATCTCACTTACAGTGACTCACCTCAGTGCCAGTCATTCTCATCACCATTCCTCAGCCAGTTTATACCTCCGCTCAGGAGCGTGCCAGCATTGGTGAGACCTTTTCACTGATGCACGTGTATTCGTCTCGTGTACGCTCTGCAGCAGCGAACAGTCGGCTAAAGCCAAGACCCAGAAAGAGCTCTTCAAGACCCTGAAGGAGTTGAAGATGCATTTGCCCATGGAGAAGAGAAGCAAGGGCAAGTCGACCACTGTCAACACACTCAAATATGCTCTACGCTGTGTCAAGCAGGTGAAAGGTAAGAATTTTGTCTTGCTCAGCCATCTTGTGTCAATCCACAAATGTTGTCATGCATCAACTTCTTCAATTGTGCTGTTTTCCCTTTGACAGCCAATGAGGAGTATTACCAGATGCTAATGATCAATGACAGCCAACCTCCTGGTTTTGAAGTGTCATCCTACACCATTGAGGAAATCAACAGTATCACTTCTGAATACACGCTCAGAAACACTGTAAGGTCCTTGCTCCTACATGTGTGATGACTTCACAGACGTTCACAATCATTTCCCTTCAAATGTTGCCTCTTTGTACTGTTTTTTTCTTCTTCTTCTAGTGTTTTAACAACATTGTACTTTTGTGTCTTCCAGGACATATTTGCCGTGGCCGTGTCACTAATCACGGGGAAAATAGTTTACATCTCCGATCAGGCGGCGACCATCTTAAACTGCAAGCGTGAGGTGTTCCATAATGCCAAGTTTGTGGAATTCTTGACACCTCAGGATGTCAGCGTGTTCTACAGCTTCACCACTCCGTACCGCTTGCCCTCGTGGAGCATGTGCACCGGAGCAGGTAACAGCAAAAATGATAAAAAAAAAAAAGTGTTGCATTTTAACACGTTGCATGGAGGTTTGATTCCCGCCAGCTGCACCAGGCACGTGGAAAACCCACATGAAACCCAAATCTCACCCACCACCTGCACACATATTTCCTTCACACGAGCCACCCACTCACACATGCCTGTACACACATAGCACATATTTTATTAGCATGATCAATATCACACAAACTGATTCATGCGCACAGACACCTGCCACACTGTTTCGTATTATCTGCTTTATAGCTATTAATATATACTGTAACTATTGTTAATGGTAAGATGTTGACCTTTTTGCCAATTTTGTTGGGTGGCATACCACCTCTCAAAAAAAATCACATTAACACGTATGTTTGTTGCCTCGCTGAAGTTTGGGTTTAGGGATGTTCCAATAACACTTTTTGTACACGAGTACAAGTCACTTCCTTTTATATATCTTCCATTACATAGTCCCGATTCGAAACCTTACATTAAGAAAAAAAACGAGGGCACATTCAAATTTTGCCAATTGTCGTATGTTTATTCACATGGATTTATCCCAACATGATACGTTTTTATATGGCTTTGAAGTCTAGTGCAATAGTGGTTCAAACCATGTAAACAAACAAATTCATTTTTATAGGGGTGTCAGGTGATTAAAATGTTTTAATCTTAATTAATCGTATGACTACATCAACTAAAATCTAAGACATAACATTTCAGCAATTCCACTTATTCTTACACAGTGCAACATAGTAACTTGAGCGCATAACTACTTCTAAGAGGTAGCGTCACATTCTGTCACAAATAAAATTACATTTTAGGCCACTACAACTAACATTACCTGAAAGAACACAATTTGCTGTAAAATGTGTAAAGTTTACTTATGGTAATGCGCATTGTTGATTATGTAGTCATCCTGCTTCTCCGCCCTCTTCTTCAGAGTCGTCTCCCACGGAGTGCATGCAGGAGAAGTCCTTCTTTTGCCGCATCAGGTGAGTGAAAGTGCACATGCAGATGCTGTGATTCATAGATTTCTGCTCTTAACAATCCCGAGTAAGCAAAGTAGCACAGAACAGGGGCAAAGGGAGTATGTGGGGTAGTAGCTGTGAGCTTGTGATATTCAGACCCTTTTTCACTGCACTTCACCTACTGAGCTTGGCACGGATGTACTTGGCTCTACCTGCTACTTGAGTTCTGATTAATGCCAGCAATAATGGAGACAACAGCATCAACATAGCTACAAGTAGTGCAATTTTGCTTCAGTTATATGAATGAAACAAAACTAATCGAAATTGTCATGTATGTGTTTCAAGTGGTGGAAAGGAACACTATGGGGATATGCAGTACTACCCTTTCCGCATGACTCCCTATCTAATGAAAGTCCAGGATGCGGAATTATCTGAGGAGCAGTTTTGCTGCCTCCTGCTGGCAGAGAGGGTACACTCCGGTTATGAAGGTGAGAACACTAATAAGAGCACTGGCCCTTATGTGAGAAATATGATTCACCACTATCATTACTACTTTACAAAACATGGATTTAATTTGTTAGATTTAAGCACAGGGCTAATGTGGATCTTTTTTCTCTGTTGCTAGCACCCAGAATCCCTCCTGACAAGCGCATCTTCACCACAACACACACGCCTAACTGTGTTTTTCAGGATGTGGATGAAAGGTGAGTAACAGAATGCTTTTATGAACTTTAGGAACGATCAATGTGTTGATGCGTGTGGAAAACGGTATGTAAATTTCTTGTAATATCCTCCATCAGGGCGGTTCCACTGTTGGGTTACCTCCCCCAGGACTTGATCGGGACACCTCTCCTGCTCAACTTGCACCCAAGTGACAGGCCTATCATGCTGGCTGTGCATCGCAAGAGTAAGGCTAGATTTCTTTCTTGGGATTGATATGTGCCATCTGGCCAGACTAATTACTACTAGTGAATTTATAAATAAATATATTAGTTCTCACACTCTTTCCCTTCCCTCAACAGTTCTGAAGTATGCTGGTCAGCCATTTGACCACTCAATACGCTTCTGTGCAAGAAATGGGGAATACATCACAATCGACACCAGTTGGTCCAGCTTTGTTAACCCCTGGAGCCGCAAAGTTTCCTTTGTCATCGGCAGGCACAAAGTCCGCATGTAAGTCTTCGCATGCACACATTAGAAGCTATGTTCCACTTTTTGATGGCCAATTTGGATTTTGATCACCTACAATTCTGAGATAGAGTAATGCAGATTTTTTATGAGGAACATTACGTAATAATTTCCTCAATTCAATTACAGAAGACAAACCAAAGTGGGAAGTGTTATTGTCGTTCAATCAGGAACTCAAAAGACTCTTTTATGCTTTTTCGCATTATTTTAAATCATCAATGTTTTACTCATAAAATCAATACTGAGGTTATTGATACATCGGAATTAGGGGGTTGAACGGCTCGCTACAAAGACTCGATTCCCATCGTTCGCATTGAAGAGCCGTTCAAAAGACTCGATTCATTTGTGAACGTCGCATCACTAGTCAAGCCTTCTTCTCAATGCAAAGCATCAACTCGCATGTAAAGTCAGTGCAAATCTGAGTCGTCCACTTTCAAGATGTGTTTTACTGACACGAGTGATGTTATTTTCAGGGGTCCTGTGAATGAAGATGTTTTTGACGCACTTGCTTTCAATGAAGGGAAGATGATGGATTCAGACATGCAAGAAATTAGTGAGCAGATCCACAGGCTACTTTTACAAGTATGTACACACATTATAGGTTATTGAAGCGCTTTAACGCAAGCTTTTGCCAGTTTGTTTAATGGCCTCTTTATCCTTAGCCGGTTCACAACATGGGATCCAGTGGTTATGGCAGCCATGGCAGCAACGGTTCCCACGAACAACAGGTGAGCAACGGCTCAGCCAGCGAAAGCAATGGGAACGTGATAGCCGGGAACACAGCTGAGGAGACGAGCAAGGCCAAGCCCACCAGGACATTCCAGGAGATTTGTAAGGGAGTTCACATGCTGAAGAATCAGGGCTCCCCTCCGCCATCACCTGCTCCTTTCCCATCCAAACCCGAAAAGAAGAACTCTGATGGTGAGCTCACTTCAGTACCAAAAATCAAAATCAAATTCCGTTCCATCATACAGGATGCTTTTATGAAAAATGTTGTGAAAACTCTTTTGTTGGAGAGAGCGACAGCTCATTTGTTGTGCTAAAGACACGTTTGTTTATTTTTCTGCAACGACAGTGTCTCAAAAGAGTCCATTGGTGCGTCTGAAGGATTCTGCACCGAGAGATAGTGATGAATTCACCTTTAAAGACCAGACTGTCTGCTCCTACCAGCAGATTAGCTGCCTTGACAGTGTCATCCGGTAAGCGTGTGTGAAACTGTGTGTTTTGTGTCGTATTTAAATCGAAGACTTACACTCTACCTTTTTTTGCAGGTACCTGGAGAGTTGTAACATCCCCATCACTGCAAAGAGGAAATACCAGTTTTCTTCCAACACCTCCTCCAACTCAGATGATGATAAAAAGTGCACAGAGGACGCTGTGCAAGCGCCTGGTGATTCCAACACAGGTGTGTGCTGATGATTCAGGGCTACACATACACACACATTAGGGGTGGAACGGTTTACAAAATCCACGGCTCAATCTCGAACATAGCGATTTACAGTGAGGTGTAATTCCACGTCGTCTGTTTTATGTATCGGAGATTGTGCGTGGGTGTGTAACATCTCTGTTGTGGTGGCATATGATGCTGACGTTATTATGACTCCAACTGGAGAAGCCTACGAGCCAAGACGCGCCCCACTGCAATATGATTGGCGGCCGTGTTGCCGGAAGGATATGACGCACATGTTGTGTCCTTCCTCGAACTTGAGTGTGAATCATGATGCGCCATCGTAATCATGCGCGCCGCCATCTTGGCTTAGTGCATCTGGGCGGGAAACAAAAGGAAAAAAACAGTTGTGGGAACACAGATGGACACTTCAAAAAAAAAAACGTACCACCCCTAATATATGTATATACAGTACTCACACACTCAGACACATTTGCGTTCCAGCATGGACACACCCTCTCCATTTTTCCTGCATTGGATTTAGTGATGAGACTTGTGAGACTGAGAGCCAACAATTGGTGACTCTTTTCTTTAGATTCTTTGGTGCTCGGGGGCCAGCCCGGATTGTCAAACATGAAAGCGCTCAAGAAGTCCGAAGCAGCAGTGGTTGGAGCACCAATGGGACCGCTTCCCTTACCCAGCAAGGCAGAAAGTGTTGTGTCAATCACATCTCAGTGTAGCTATAGCAGCACCATTGTGCATGTGGGAGACAAGAAGCCTCAACCGGAGTCTGGTAAGTTTTGTATTTGCAGTTACAAATACAATTCCCTCAGAAGCAGAACAAAAAAACAAAGTAATAAGATGAGTGTAATACTGGTTAATACAATACAGCATATTAGAGCAGTACCAAGATGCCATGCAAAAACAAGAGAGTGCAAGAGATAATAGAGTATTAGATGAGGTCGATCCAAATGGTGACTGACGTTTATGAATGCGGTGTTTTGACAGAAATAATTGAGGACGTGGCCGAGAGCCCCGCTCCTCCCGTTAGTGTGGTGTCTCCGCTGAGCCAGGAGAAAGAGGCCTATAAGCGGCTGGGGCTGACCAAACAGGTGCTGGCAGCGCACACCCAGAAAGAAGAGCAGGTCTTCCTCAATCGCTGCCGAGAGCTCCGTAAAGCCAGGACCTTCCAGAAGGATTATTCCACACATCTGCACAGGCAGAAGGGGCCAGTCAATCCTGAAGGTAAACAATATTTTCACAACAACAGCATGAAATGATCAATTCTCACCAATTGTGTTCACTCCTTTCTTGGGCACCGTATTTTTGGGATCATCAGGCGCAAATGTTTTCGTCTTTAATTCAAATTCCTTCCTATTACGTTCACGTTCTCATTCTCATCCGCATCTAATCACTA
This sequence comes from Leptonotus elevatus, assembly GCF_054856555.1. Classification (NCBI taxonomy): domain Eukaryota; kingdom Metazoa; phylum Chordata; class Actinopteri; order Syngnathiformes; family Syngnathidae; genus Leptonotus; species Leptonotus elevatus. The sequence continues at coordinate 6,909,317 of NC_141245.1, forward strand.
GCTGGCGTCCATGTTTTCGTCATACCGGAACTAGAAACTACTTCCCAGTGCTTACGTGTCAAAGAATCATGGAAATTAAAGTCCAACTAACCTGATGCTGCTGTCAGACCAAACGCAAGCTGAGCGGTTCTAATGTTATAATGTGAGACCATGAGGTAAACTATTCAGCCAGCGTCCAATAGCTGCCAATCGTGCAAAAAGGCTGGATGATGTTCAGTGCATTGTCTTGTTTACAGCTCTTGAACTGTCAACCAAGACAGCATTTAGCATTAGCCAAAGTAATAACACATGCACCGAATGTCAAGCTTTTTTTCCGTCTGTCGTAGTTTGCCCTCCGTTGCTCGAAGCAACCCCCATGTAGTTGCATGGTGAACAAAAGCAAGCGAGACACTTTCATATTTCACATTTCTTGTCGGGTTGAACCTAGCATAATAGCGCTAAATCTATTTAAAAAAACAAAAACATAATGGTACAATTTGGATAACCTGTTTGACATAATGCATTTTATAGCCCGGTGCGTCTTGTGTATGTAAATATTTTAAGATAGGCCCATTCATTGATATCGCGTCTAATAATACGGTGCGCCTAATAGTCCGTAAAATATGGCTGTTGAATTCAAGTATGGGAAGTACAATTTTCTGATCTCCTATTGTGCCACTTCAGAACCATCAGGACTACGAGGCGCTGCCAAACAAGGCACCACTAGGCCAGAGACGACTGCCAGAAAGGGGAACCGCAATAGGAAGTCTAAGAAGCCACGCATGAAGTATTCTGAATCGTCCGACAGCTACGTGTCCAACCGCAAACCCCGCCCCCCTCTTCAGGGCCTCAACCAAACGTCATGGTCCCCATCGGAAGCGTCCTTGTCCGCTTTCAACGTGTCCTACCCAGCCATGGTGCCTGCGTACCAACTCTATCCACCAGCACCTGCTGCTCCAGCGCAGGTCCCCTGTCCGGACCCCTCCCTTTCCACAGGCTTTGTCGAGGGCCAAAGCAGCCAAGTCCCTCCCACTGCCACTCCTTTCCCTGCGCCCATTGTTACGCCTGTTATGGCTTTTGTGCTACCAAATTACCTCTATCCTCAAATGGGACCGCTGGGCCAAATGGGGCCTGCTCCCAGACCAGCCTTTTTCCTGGAACAGGCCCAGACGCAACCTCAGTTCAACGGCCAGCAGCCCTTTCAGACCCCGCAGCCGGCTTACGCCCTGCAAACGCAGCCTCCCTTCACCAGCCAACAGATTTTCCCCGTGCCGACCGCCTTCCCATCTCAGCAGCCTTTCCAGGCCCGCCCAACGACCTACACTGCCCCGCAGCCCTTCACTGCCCAGCCTACTTTCTCAGTCCAGACTCCGTTTGTAGCTCAAGCCCCGTACCCAGCTCAGCCCTTCCCTTATAGCCTCAACAGCCAAGCTCCTAAAGCCTCAGGTTTGGAGCCCAGAGAGGGCGCGGTTTCCCGCTCCTCCACGCCAGCATCTGGTGCACGCGAGCGCACCACATCACCGACGCTGTTCGAGTCACGGTGCAGCACGCCCCTGCAGCTGAACCTACTAAGCATGGAAGAGGGCCAGCGCTCTGTGGAACGGCAGGACAGCACGGCGGCCTCAGCTGGACCGCCGGGCACCGGCGCAATGACATATTCTGCTGCGGCAGGAGCCGCCGGGGAAAAGAGCATAACGGCTTCAGCCAAGGTTGAAAATCTTCAGCAGGTGAGAGACTTTTTTTTTTGCAACGAACTGAATTGTTAAATTTTTTGGGGGGATCAAACTATCTAACTCAAGGGTTTGCAACCTGCCGATCTGGAGCCACATGTGATTCTTTAGTCCCTCTCAAGTGGCTCCTTGTGGATCTCTCCCTAAAAAAAAAAAAAGTCACAATTATTATTTTTCTCAATATTTTATTTATAATTTTCATGCTTTCCAACAACAAACAAACAAAAAAGAAAGTATATGAAATTTTTTATAATAATAATAATAAATGAATAAATATCCAATATATCCCTCTCTCCACAAAGGAATTATACAAGTAAAATTATAAATAATAACAAAACCGAAATCAACAATCTGAAATCATATCAAGCTGGGTCACCATATTCAAGAAAAGAGTCCAGGTCGATTCAAAGTCTACTAGTTTTTCTTGAGTTGAACATAAAAACAATTCTGGTGTACAGTGTGACAAGTTCATTTATCAAATAATTAATTAATTTTAGTTAATATTTTTAACATATTTATTTTTAGTTTTTTTAATTAAATATTCTTTAAATGCATTGATTTCGATTTTTTTTAATGAATAATTAAATAAATGTCGCAGATTCCAAATTTTTAAGAGAAGCGAAGAGTAGATGAAAAAGTTTTTTAAATTACCTAAAAATGTCCAAAAAGTGACCATAAAATGTCCAACAAGGAACAAGAAAAGCAGAAAATTACGGTACCATAAAATTCCATGACATTGCCAAACATGTCAAATAATTAAAAATATATATTTTTAAAAGAAAAGGCAGAAAATGACATGTTTAAAATGTAACTATAAAATGTCCAAAAGCAAAAAAGAAATGCCGAAAATTACCATAAAATCTCCACAAAATTACCCCCCCCCCCCCCAAAAAATCTGAAAATTTATAGCAAAAAAGGCAGGAAAAATCCTAAATTGGAAGACTGAAGGTAGAAGGAAATGAATCTCAAATTATTGGATGCTGCATATTTTTCTGTCAACCCCTGAAAGTAACTCTCCAATCAATAAAGCTATAGAATATGTAAACAAATGACACCTTTTACAAGAAGTTTTTTTCCTTACCACCTGATGCAGGTTGAGTCTCCTGAAGTTGGCGCACATAGTGACGGTCACTCCTCATCCTGCGATCTACTGGACATCCTTCTCCAGGAGCAGGAGGACTCTCACTCAGCAACTGGCTCCATGGGCTCGGGGTCAGGATCTGGATCGGGCTCAGGATCAGGCTCTGGTTGCAATGGCTGCGGTACATCCGGAAGCGGAGCCTCGGGCAGCAGAACAGGTTTGTTGATACTCACAAAAGCTGCTTCCAAGCCTGTTTTGATTTGACTTGAACTTGATTCTTTTAAAACACGACAGGGAGCAGCAACACGAGCAAATACTTTGGCAGTATTGATTCTTTGGAACATGACCCGAAGACTAAAACCAAAGCCAAGACGAGAGAAGGAGACTCTGACGGTGGCCAATCACAGGCCAAGACGTCAGCCAAAGGAGAGGGAGAACATCTCATCAAGTATGTTCTCCAGGAGCCGCTTTGGCTGCTGATGGCTAATGCGGACGACAAGGTCATGATGACCTATCAAATGCCGTGCAGGTGCGTCTACCACATCCACTCTCATCCACTTTGAATCTTACTGTCACAAGCCTTCCCTTGAGCACATCAAAATGGTGCATCACTTGCTCTCCACAGGGACATTCAGAAGATTCTGCGAGAAGACAAGGAACGACTGAGACAGATGCAGAAGAGCCAGCCTCACTTCTCCTCAGACCAGCGCCGAGAGCTGCTGGAAGAACACCCGTGGATGAGGAGAGGGGGCCTACCTGCTGCTATCAATGTCAAGGTCCGAACCCGTTTGCTCAACATGTTTCACAATCAATTCATCGACAAGTAATCAATTATCAAATTCATCGACAACTGTTTTAATAATCAAATCGTTTGGATTTCAAATTGTCCAACTCCTCTGACAGTAATTGTTCCCCCCCCCCCCCCTTTTTTTTTTTTATCACTACATGAATACAAAGTACGAAGTCAACATAAATCACTGGTTAATAAACAGTAATCAGAGAGGATTTTTTTTTTAATACACTTCAATGCAAAATTTAAATGAATCCATTTAGTCGATTAATTGATTGAATAATTGATAGATATATTGTTTCTAAAAAATATTCGATAGTGACAGCACTAGATAGAATACGTTGACAGGCTGGCTAATCAACGTCCGTATAAGGACAGAAGCGTGCTAACTAGTGATAGACTGATATGGTTGTTTTCATGGCCGATACCGATTTTTACTAGTCAAGGAATATACATAGACATCTTTGTTTAAAAATGATAACAAAAATTGCAGGGAGCTTCCAGAGTCATCAGCATGCGTTAAACTAGCTTCCTAAAGTTTTCTACTGTAGAGTTTTCCAAAAATTTCAGCATATATATATATATATATTTTAATAAAAAATGTAGAGTTCTCAGTGTGAGCATGATCTTTTACAAAGTGGAAAATCTAAATAAATACATAAATGAAAAGTTCCTTGTATATCACTGAGCGCCAAGTGCTTACGAATGTGGCTTATTTTGGGGTTTTGTCAGGGTTCGTAAAAGGTTTCAAAAGATCTTTGAAGACATTGAAAAATGGTCTGTGCATGTTCAAAATTTATTTTCAACAAGTAAAAACTGTCTGTGAACATCGTACAAATCCTGGTAAAAATGCAAAATTCGCAACGTTCACAAGCATTCGCCGCTCAGTGAGATACCAGCCTTATCGGCCTTCACATTCGTAAAATGGCCGATGCTGGTATTTGTCAAAATGCCAAATATCTGCACCAGTAATTTGAAACTTTAATATCAATGTGTGTGTTTGTTCAGGAGTGTCTGTACTGCAAAGACGCTGCCGAGGATCACATTGAGGAGAACCTCTCTGAAATGGACATAGGGGAGATGGGCGAGGAGCTGAGACAAGAATGCAAGAATGCTCAGAGCCAATCAGAAGAGCCGCAGCCCAAACTGGACTCTGGCTCGTGAGCCTTCAACCGCCAGCGACTTGACCAACCATGGACCCTTAACACATGCACACTCAGACACACAATATTGTAAATGTGACACGAAGCAATCGTGTGCCTGGCCGTCCGTCCGTCCGTCCGTCCGTCCGTCCGCAACAAGACTCGTGAAGTGACACAGACGAACTGAAGCCGTGATCTTTGTGTGGATGCTGCGAATGTGTTGACTGTGTGAGATCGAGTGATGGATCACATGGCCGCTCTGCTATCCAGCTGTCTCAACACAAGCTCACATTTGAAATGTACACTTTTCCTTTTATTTAATTCCCCCCAACCTTTTTCCTGAGAGATGATATGAGCAGTCAAAAATGTATAGTTTGTTCAACTTTTTAAAAGTGACTATATGGGAAAAAGATGATTGTCATGAGCACAGTGGGTTTCCTTGTTGTTGTTTTTTTTTATCCTGTGTATGTTCCCCATATTGAAGCTGATGTCAGCTGGGACCTCCCCCCACCCCCCAAATCCCCACTCTTGTACTTTTTCGACCATCGCATAGCACTTATAGTGAGGCAAAGATTAACACTCAACTCACCAGCCAATAGAAATGTCGGGACGCATTCAGTCAAACTGTAACTTGCCTTAGCAGTGACAATCCGATGATTGAACTCATCTTATTTATTTTGTCTAGAACAGGGTTTCTTATGCTACTGCCAAATCACTTAACGATTAAAATTGTATATATTAGCATTTGACTACTGTATATATTATACATTTAAGTCATCTGCAAGACCTGAAAGGTCGCTTTAGTGCAGAGGTGGCAAATCCAAGTCCAGAAAGTCAAAACCCTGCCACAGTTTGGCTTTAGCGCCAGATGCTAGCTGGCTCGCTCCCTTGCTACCTCCCATGGTGCTCCTTTCCCTGCTAGGGAGCTAGCTAGCTAGCATCAATGGCTAAAGCCAAACTATGGCAGGGTTTTGACTTTCTGGACTTGGATTTTGCCAACTCTGCTTTATTGTGATATCTAAACTGGAATAGAAGTGGGCAACAAAATTGATCAAAGCGAGGTTTTCCCCCCCACCAAAGAGCATGAAACCCATAGGAACTGAAGAGAGCTTTAAAAAAAATAAAAATAATAAGGTTTGAGCTCAGGGGCATTTTTTTTTCTTTTCAATTTGAGGCAGTCATTGCCTTAATGGTTTCCAGTACTGTATTCCATGTTTGAGTATTGTGTGAGTATAATGAATAATGTAGTTAATCGGGGGACCATAGGAAAGAAATATGTCCGTCATGTTTCTGCCAAAACAAGTCAGGAAAGAGCGCTACGGTCACTTTTGTGGAGTGTGATGCTCGGCGCTCTGGGACCAGCTCAGGTGCTTTGACAAACTGCTTTGTTAAGGCCTCAGAATGTATCGCAGGCTGGACCAATGACATCTCTCACTGTTTATTTTTGTTTTTTGTTTGTCATTTGTTCCTTTCAAACATTGTTAAACTCACTTTCTGTGGTCCTGTTTTGTCCATTTGATTTAATTTGGAGAAAAGCTTTGACATTGTAAGTGTGGCTGTAAAAGGAGGGCAGTCCAGTGTCATGTTACTGTGAGCGGTGAAAAACTGCCCCGAAATGTCCATGTGGACAATGTGTGATGATTCCCTTGCGTGATTGGCTGAGGAGGTGTGAAGACTTCCGCTCTGGTCTCAGTTGCACAGAGACACAGACAGCTGAAGCAAGCCCATTTGCTGTATGTCTCAATTCAGGTCTGGGGATGCTCAAATGCTCTTATAAGTGTGTAAAGCATTTAGAACGCAAATATGGGAATAGGAAATGTACTGAAAGCACAACATGGAAAATGTTTTACGCCTTACTGTTTTCCTCAATTTTCAATGAATTCCACACTGGTGAGAGTTTGGATGAGAGGAAACAGCCCGCAGCCCGTAAATGCATATAAAGTATACGGTACTGACACATGAACATGTCATGTACGGTTGTTTTGTTGCCACTGTATGAATCTGGTTATATTTAACTATAGTGCAGTTTTGTGCATTATTGTATGTAGGAATTTGTGTTTGAAACTTTGACAAAATGTTGTAATAAAATTACAAGAACTATTTAAATAGTGGAGACAGCAGCTCTGTTCACATGTCACATGATGTATTTACAAATACAGTAATGGTATTACTTTTAAACAAGCAATGACTAATTACCCTCAAGCACAAAACCGATTGGGAGTCGCACGGTATTATGGATGTTGGATACCAATACGGGTACTGAACTCATGAATAGTCATCGACACCAAGTAGGGATAGACCAATATGGGTTTTTTTCAGTGCCTAGACCAATTATTAGTAGTCAAGGAGGCCGATAATTGATACTCTTTTTTTTTTTTAAGAATGTTTTTTTAAACAAATTTACAATATAAAGACTTCCCAGGGTCATTGGCATTTCTTAAAAATTATGCATTAAAAAAAGTGAAATAGCTCCCTATTGTTTTCTACAGTAGTTTTCCAAAATTTCAAAACATTTTACTTATCTTAGTTTTAATTTCAAACAAAAACAAGGTGCAGAGCATTCCCAGAGTCAGCGGTATCTCTTTTAAAGTGAATTGAAATCAGGGCTCCAGAGTCAGTCTACCCCTAAATGGTGGCATTTTGCTCCGAAATTTTGAGACAGTGCAAGTCAAATTTTCATCCACTCGTGCCAGTAACCAAGCAATTATTATTTTTTAAATAACAACTATTGTTGAATATATTTCATTGCTGTCAAACTTCTGCTCCACACTTCAGTACAATTATTGGTAATATAATGAAAAAGAGGGGAGTTAATATTTACTTTTGCAAGTCAATTTATAGTGTGTGTTTCTAAATCTACTTGTGCTTTTAAAATGATAGGTTAGGGGCTACGATCTAACAGTGCTCTTAATTTAAAAACTTTTTTTTTTAATTAAAAGGTAGTGTAGTGCCCTGGAAATAAATAGTTCCCTATAGTTATTACTGTTTTAAATTGATCTATTATCGGCCATATGATTCTTCAAAAAGTCAGATATTCATCAAAATGCTGAATATCAGCACCGATAATCAGTCCATTCCTAATACCAAATACTGATACCACTAGTACTTTTGAGACACAATATGTTCACGCAAAAAACTGACGGATCATTTAAAGAAAGACCTATAAATCCTAATAAAGCATTTGTCTTTAAAAATGATGGCAGTTTTCTAATCTTCTACTTCCTAGTTCCTGATTGTAAAACGGCCACAAGAAGACGGTCAACTGGTATCAGCTGCCATTGTGAGTACCTTGAAAATAAGGCCTGCTATTGGCCAAATACAATTCCTGGTATTGGCACTCGTTAAGCCCTAATAAATAATGTTATACAAGTTCATGTTGGTGCGGCACGGTGGCTGACTGGTTAGCACGTCCGCCTCCCAGAGCAGAGGACGTGAGATCGAGTCCGGACTTCGGCCTTCCTGGGTGGAGTTTGCATGTTCTCCCCGTGCTTGCGTGGGTTTTCTCCGGGTACTCCGGTTTCCTTCCACATTCAAAATTCTGACTTTAAAGTGAGAATTCTGACAAAAGTAACAATTGCTTTATTCTCAGAATTCTCACTTTAATCACAGAATTCTGACTTTAAAGTCATGACTATTCTTAAAATTCTCACTTTAAAGTGAGAATAATAGTAGCACTAAAAGTCAGAATTCTCACTTAAAAATCAAAATTCTGATTTTAAAGTGAGAATTCTGAGAATAAAGTGAGAATCCTGCCAAACTTTTTTTTTCTCTCTTCACTGGCTCTAATCCTCGTACGTTCAAGTATGCGTTGCTAAGGAGTACAGTTCAGCGCTTTTCATTATGGGTTACTAGCGACTAAATTCTTGATCTTTAAATTTACATATCTTCACCAAATGTTATCTATGCAATCTAAAAATCTTTGGAACGCTTTTTTTTTTGCCCTTTCAGAAAATGTATCTATCTGTCTAGCTCAATTTCATCTTTGATATTCTAATCATGTATATTGAGATTTACATCTATATTTGTACCCGTGTTGATAAATGTTGCCACTATAATTACTAAAAATCAATCCAAAAGAAAAAAAATCCCCAAATGACCAAAGTGACTTCTAAAGACACACTGTGCATTTGCTGTTCAGCCTGCTCGTGCTGTTGCTGGACGTGATTGTTCTCTCACAGTCAAAGACAGTTGCGGGTGGCGGGGCTCCCCAGGGATCCTTTTCAGCGCCATATGCTGCCTAGCGCCCGTTAAATGATTCTCAGACCAACTGCTGCATTAAGCAAGTTGACCTTTGAACCATGCAGAACTCATGCACTGGCCACCAACCTGCAGCTGATGCATGAAGACACTCAAAAGTCCCGCCTCCTGCTTGATGGTTTACATGTTTTCTCCACAAAGCACACTGAACTGAGGAGAGGAAATTGTTCCTGCTTGTCCACCTTTCCATGGAGGAGATGACTTTTGTCAATTGTCAACAATCAGCCACGGTTTTACTTGGTTAGTCAAACAAAATTGTATTTATGTTATGTTGGCATAACATAAAATAAACTTTTAAAAACTATTATCAAAATATACTTGTGTGGAATGACAGATTTATTTATTTTTTATTTATATCAACTGTTGTTATTAAGTCAGCAAATTTAGTGAAAACTAACTGAATACAATCACAAACATTAGGGATGTTTGATACCACTTTTTTCAGACCGATACCAGTATGAGTCCTCAATTCTTAAGTACCGATACCAATACCAAGTACTAATACTAATAGTATTTTTCATACATAAAATTAAAATAATTGTAAAGATAGACCTGTACATCCCAATATCTGATTTTCTGTTCAGAGTGGATGAAATGAATGGCAATTTTTCTATTCTTCCAATTTATCATTTCTAATTCCTGATCATAAAATGGCCACAAGAGGGCGGCTTGTACTTGTATCAGATGCTGTTGAGAGTATCTCAACCTTGAATCAAGGCCTCTATCGGCCTGATACCTATACATTGGTAATTAACCATCCCTAACAAAAATACGACACCTAACAACTATTTTAATTTATGTGCATTATTAATATTCCTAGTGTACTTGTTAGTAATAGTATTTATTTTGTTTTTATTTGCACTTGTCGACATTTAACAAAATAATTCATAGCTTGCATGTTTTTCAGCTTTTTGTTCAACTAAACATGTTCACATTTCACACGGAGAAATTCAATTTGTGCCAATTGAGATGAGCTCGTCCGTTGTAATTTGGTGGCCTTCGTTTTTATGTGTCTGTGCCTTTGAAGAACCCGAGCCAACTTGTATCCTTTCCACTGTCTTTTGAGCTCTGCAAAGGTTTGACGCTCGCCTGTCAAATGGTCAGCGGCAGCTTTGATCACTGCAGCTCCTCGTGTGTTTCCTGTCTCTTTCACACCCCTCCACCACCCGGCCTTGCTAATGACTTGTCTGCAATACTTTCAAGACTCCGGGATCATCAGACAGCAAATATTCAAGGATTTTTCAGGCAATAAGAAAATGGACTCAAATGTCTTTTCACAAAGAGTGTTTTCGGCAGTTGGTTGTTTGTGTCAGGAGGCGAGAAGATGGCTGTGAGTGCATTATGATGGTGGGTCCATACAATCCAGACAGGATCTAACAGCTTTTTGTCAATGAGCTCATCTGAGACGAGGTGCGACTCAAAGGGGAAGACGTGCTAATGGGAACACACACACACACTCACCAGCCACAACATGTACACTTTCACATTGAACAAAAACGAATGTGAAACTCTTATTTTTATTTCTTTTTTATTTTGTGAGGGAGGGAGAGATGGGGTGGGTAATTTTCAGATTATTAAATTTCAAACTGAATTTGACTTGTTATGCCTCAAATGAAGGCAGGCCAAAATCAAGGATAACATTCATCCAATAAAAAAAAATTCTGCCGGGCTTCATATGGAAATGAGCCCCAAACTCAGCATTCTTTGCTTTCTTTTTGTAATAATATGTTTCAACGCGCCCAGTCTGGTGCTGTTCTAACGCATCAAGGACACAAAACTGTCAACAACATCTTGTTTTGACCCATCTGCGGAATGTCCTTGTTTTGACTACAGTATGTGTGCATGTGTGCTAAATCAGAAACTTCAAATCATTTTGCCATACAAAGTTCATCATGTATAATGTAGAGCAAGTATTATTGATTCAATTAGCTCGTGAATAATAACATGCCCTCATGCAATGTACAACTATTTCATTACTGTACTTGAAGTAGACATTTGACACATCTGTACTTTAATTTATTTATATTTTCTGACAACTTATACTCCACCACATTTCCACTGTTCATTTTCCCTAAATATGTTCATTACTTATATGACCAAACAGACAAAACTGTTGATATAATTGCATTACGGAACACAAACTCAATAAAATGTTCTCAATTTGATCTGAGACATGTTTTCAGAGGCTGGGTATAGCTAGCTATAGCATCCCCTCGCTATTTGTTATTGTTAGTCAGACAAGCTTTAAAGCGTGACGTTTCCACTGTCTGGAGAATTAAGGCCCCCCCGTTTTGTGACTCAGGAAGCAGAAAGACCTGCTGGATGCCTTTGATGGATACATCCAATGACAAACTGACACAAGGAACTACAGCGAAACAAGCTAGCCAAAATCGCTCCATTTGTCGTTTATTTTTTATTTTTTTAAGGTCACCATTAAAGCCACTAAATCACATTTGTGAGTTGGCAAAACTGAGTTGAACTCAAGAAATGGATGTCATCACGTGGCTCCCCCTATCTTCACATCAACAGCCAGCGACCCGCAAGACAAGAAATGCTACAATAAAGCTTCACATTGAGTCACATGACTGTACACTCAAGTATTTCCTTCAAAATATTTTATTAAGTAAATTCGCTGATCTAGACATTATAGCAACACACCATTCTAAAGGAGTTTACAAGACAGATAAACTACAAATCTTTATGAAATACATTAGCAATATTTATATTAATCAGAGGCACTGCCAAACTTACATTTTCTAAAAGAGCTTGCTTCTCCCCATACAAAACCTTTATACAGTACATGAAGTTATTCACATCAAAAGGGGGCAATTCCTTCGTTGGCCTTAGTGGTTGAAGTGTAAGTGAGCGCTGTGAGGAAGAATGTCGATTTTGGGCCACGTGCCCTCATGGAGGAACATTTGTTCATCCAACCACACACTGGCCAAACAAAATACAATAAAATTGAGTACCAAAGATATTTGAATGGTTTCTGGGTAATTTTGGGCCACTGGGTCCAAAAATGACATCTGTTTCTCTGAATTGGCTCTAGTTTTTGAGATATCTACATGTTTGACAATTATTTAATTTGCTTTGATCATTACTAAAAGTAGTTTGTGCTTTGACCTCACCTGTTTGCCACTAATATTGCCTCATTTTCAGATTTTTTGCTTGACTTTCACAAAACATAATTTGCATATAGAAGGCTTTCTGTGATAACGATTGACGTCTTTTACAATATGGCATAAAAAATGAAAGAATACTGTATGGATGTGCTTCAAATGACAGCCTCATCAACGTTGTGGCATCAAGAGAATGTCATCGTCATAATCTGCGTATTATGAGCACTTGTCAAAACAAAAATATGGACTATCTCAAACACTCAAGGCAATTTGTCATTTTCAGATTCAGTCACATTAAAATGCTCGAAAACTGTTTAAACGTTTTTGGCACCAGAATGTGTGTTGACGATACTGGTGCCAAAAAAAGCTTTCACACCCATTCGCATTCATGGACAATCTGGAGTCTTCAATCAACATGGCCGACATGTTTTTGGAAAGTGGGAGGAAGCAGAACAGCACACAAATAGGAAGGCCAGAGCCAATTCGAACCCAGGACCTCAGAAATGGGATGCAGATGTGCTAACCACTACTTCATTGTGCTGCCTAAAAAAAAAATCCACTATGAAAACAGTGAAGCCGCAAAATCCAACGGGTGGCTGCAAATATTTTCTGTTGGCATGTGTATTGAGCGGACTCCAATATTTCCCAGAATTCAATAGACAGAAAAGATGAACCATCCAAAGGATCCATTGTGTCTTTTTTGTCAGGTGAAAGTAACTTGTGGGGACCAGAAATTAATCCATGGATGCGGCAACTGTACAAGAGTCTCTTCATTTGTAATTATTAAGTGTTTGTTTTGGGGTGGAATTTTTCCTCGTTTCTTTCAAGGGCGCTCACAGATCCATCCAGCGCAAGGAAACCGGCGGGTTCCTACCAGGGTCTCCACATGGACCTGGAGTAGGTGACGGTGGGCGTGCTCAGAGCTTCCCTGTTTTCCAAAGCCTCCGCAGTGCTCTGGTTGTGCTCGCTGTCGGTGTCGTCCAGATCGGAGCACGAGTCCTCGCCGGACGTGCCGGAAGACGACCCGCTGGACACGCTCCTTCCCCCGGGGGAGGCCAACGCGGAACGGAGAGGGTCTCCCCCTCCGTGCCACGCGCCGCCCGCGTTCTCGGACGTGTCCGCGATGAGATCCATCAGCACGTCCTGGAGGTGGTCCTCGTTGAGGGGCATGCACTCCAGTAGATGGTTGAGCAGCTCGGCGGCCACGGTGGTGTCGATGCCGGGACAGGTGGACACAAACATGTGGACCTCGTGCATGCACTGGATGTAGCCGGCTGCGAACCTTTCGCTTGCTTCGTGGCTCAGCGTGTCGGCTTCTGTTGATGCAAGGAGAGTCGGAATTAATTAAACTTGTCAAAAGTGAGCAGGAAAGATTTCCATTTAAAGGGGAAGTCAACCCCCCAAAAAATGATTGACAATAATATGTTCTATGCAGCCCCACTAGTCTAAATACGGTTAATATTGCGGTTAGTGGAATATGAGTTAAGCAGCAAAATAAAGCAGTTTTTATCAATATCAGAAGGCGGCCATTTTGCCACTTGCTGTCGAGTGGAAATGACATCACAGTTGCTCAGGTCTCAGGTAAAAAACAATCACAGCTCAGCTTCAGAAAAATAATGATCTGTGATTGGTTGTTGCCTGAACCCTGAGCAACTGTGATGTCATCTTCAGTCGACAGCAAGTGGCAAAATGGCCGCCCCCAGAGATGGACAAAAACGGCTGGATTTTTGCTGCCTAACTCATATTCCACAAATGTAATATTAATCAGGATGTCATGTTTGGACTAGTGAGGTCACATATAACATATTATTGTCAAGAAATGTGTAAGTTTGATTTTCCTTTTAAGATCGTTTATGTTTCACATACAGATTTACAGTTTAAGGTAGAAGTCAAGTCAAAAATTTTCTTTATGTTGTATGTGCGTTTGTGAATATTAAACAGCAGGGGGCGGCCATTTTGCCACTTGCTGTTGACTGAAAATGACATCACAGTTGCTCAAGGCTCAGGTAATGACCAGTCACGGCTGAGCTTGAGCTCGAGCTCACAAAACGACGTCAGCATTCCCCAATGTTGGACCTGAGAAAGGGTCTGGCTCCAGTTCAGTGTCTACATTCCAAAGATGTTTGATGGGGTTGAGGTCTGGGTTCTTCCACTCAAAACTCCTCCAAGCATGCCTTGCCTTCAAACGGTCTTGAAAAGAGTATTCTACAAACTGTTACCACAAAGTTGGAAGCTTGCAATTGTCCAAAATATTTTGGTATTGTGAAGAATTGTGATTCGTGGGGAACTGGGATCAAGTCCACTACTAGTGATAAACAAAACAATAAATAAATCAATAAAAGTTTGCCCACCTATCATTAAATATCACTGGCATTGATAGTTGAACAAAGACACATTACTCGTGGTAAACAAATATTTTTGGGTCAGCTTAAGTGTAATTAGATATGTTTATGCTCCGTCACAGCTCACTGGTTGAGAATCTCTGATTTCGTCCAATCCATGCGATTTGAGTACAGTAATTGACTGAGTCATGAATCGCATGAATGAATTGCCTCCAGAATGTCCGTTTCCAAGTAACGAGGATTGCTTATTCATCTTATATTTGAATGTCATGTATGAGGTCCAAACCTTGCGCTCTGTTCTTCAGGACGTCCTCCACCTTTTTCACCGTCATCTCTAGCACCTCCGCATTCTCCATCTTGGAGTGCAACTGTTGAAAGGGCGGTTACAAATGGAGTTAACTGTAAATTCTGCGCGTTCGTGTCATTTGGGTGAGGTGTGTGTACTCACGTCGGAATCAGCCAGCAAGCTCCTCAGCTCCTGCAGACTCTCGTTGATGCGAGCTCGCCTCTGCTTCTCCACCAGAGGCTTCCTAGTCTGCAACACATTACGTATGCACACATTTACTCACACGGCGCCTCGCAAGCCTCCTATTTCATCACGCCTACCTTTCTGTCCACCTTCTGGATCCCATAGTAGCACTCCTCCTCTTGCACGCCAAGTTCGGTCTTGCTGTGCCGAGCAGAAGGAGCCATGTTGCTTGCGCGAGCTTTCTCTCCTCTCCCTCTGCTGCCTGACTTGTGTTTATTGTGCAATCCAAGTGAGACGTGCTGCCGTTGCCGGCTGACTGTTGTTAGTATTTATAGGGGCTTATTTACATGTGAATAGGGGCCGAGCTGCTCCTGCTGGGGGACGACAGGGCGCACACGGCAGCAGCCAATAGGCGAGAAGCTCTTTGTCTCTGGTCAGCACCAGCAAGAGCTGGACAGACTTTAATGACGCATTTTCTGTGTCAAGGCAGCGACCCCCCCCCCCCCCCCCGAATTAAAAACGACGCAGAAAGTGTTCAGAAAGTGTTTTTTGTTTTTGTTTTGAACATGGCAATAAATTGACCGCTGTCAAGCTATTTCTTCCAGAGTAGCTTAATTGATACAAATATTTGCAATAATAATAATAATAAAATTATACATAGAAATAACAATGTGACCGTTGTATTACTGTACCCTTGTAAGCATTGTTCCAAATGCCAGTATTTTAGGCACACACTATATATCTAATGTAATGACACTAAGTAGCAATGACAAAAAGTCAGTGTCAATCTGTAATACCAAATTTAACATACCTGCTCCCTATTTACATCTGAGACCTTTCAATAACGAGTCACATGACACTGGGGCTGCAAACTGTGCTAAATTGGAACATTTTCACTTAGGGGTGTACTCACTTTGGTTGCCATGGCTGTATTTTGAGTGGTTTTTAGGGAACAATACATTTACACTGTTAGATAAGCTCTATACTGCTTTTCATTGTGTCAAAGCACAATATTTATTAAACATAGATTTCACACCGATATGATCAGCTAGATCGGGATTGGACAATATTTAGCATTTGATGCAAAATTGGTGATTGGTTGTAATGTCTTAATTTGCCCAATTGATCAATGACGTCATTGATCGGCTCCAAGAAATAAGACATTACATATGTTACATTTATTGTTTATCAGCATTTTTGGAAGACCCCCCCCCCCCCCCCCCATATATTTCATTTGACGTCCATTAATATGTGTTTTTTAGCTATTCGCTGGCCGAGCCAGTCCCTACACCCAAAGAATGGTGTCGGTTGACGTACGTAGAGCGTATATAACAGTTTTAAAAATTGATATACTGCTCCATCTTCTGATCAAACCGGTGATCTTTTTTTTTTCAAATTCATTGATCACTGGTGATCAACCAAAAATCCTGATTGTGTAAAGTCTAATAAATAAATAAATACATACATCTATTCCTAATTTCATGTACTGCATATATCATGAATTCAATTTATTAATTGTCCAAGTGGGGATAGTTGGTGCAGAAAATGAATGAAAATTACTTTTGTCAAATTTGTGTCATAACAATTTGTACACTTGCCAGCCCTGAATTAGGTTGAAAAAATAAATAAATGCATGAGATGTGATCCAAGAGTGTCTGTGATGTGTTTCTAATATGATGAAGGCTACAAAAAAATAATAATACTGAAATATTAGAATTACATGAATGCAAATTACATCTTATTTTGATTCATACATGTATCTAAATGTGATGATTAAAATGTATAGCATTGGTATCCACAAAAGGCGGTTTTGAACGTTGTTCTTGTTTTGGATCTCGTAGGTCGTACAAGACAGCTGACTGGCCGCATGAAGTAATTTTGTGCCCGACCGTTCCACTTTCTTGCTCGCTTTTGTGTCCGAGCCTCATCAGATCGCCTCGCCTGTTGGGCGGATGTAACGCGATGCCTTCAGTTGGCAGCTGCTGCTGCTGGCGGCCCCTCGGCCCAAACAGAATCAGCCGGGAGAATTAAGAGCCCTTATCCAAAGAAAGCGACAGGTGTTGGCCTGAGCCTGCTGCATATGCGTTTGTTCTCCCTGTTGTTTGTTGACTCCTGATTTGTGTGCAACACGTCTGTCTGCATCCCAATCTAACAGGATTGCCATTTATACTTTCTTTCTGAGAAATAAAGGCACTACTTCTTTTTTTTTTTAAACATGCATTGTTGTGAATCAGGGACTATTTTAAAGAGTTCACTCTCCTTGTTTTGAACGCAATCTCTTATTATGCAAACGATCACCACAATGGAGCGGTTGTGTACACTTTGATGAAAGATGCGCACGGTGCCTGTTGATAAACAAAACGCAGCGCACATTTACGCGCGGAAATGCCACCATTGCGCGTCATTCCGCAAGCAGCGCCAGTAAAACTCTACTGCCCCAAATGAAGGAAGCGCCTCAGACCTTTGAAGTGGAATGATTTTGGCACCTCGCCACCCCCAGATCCCCGCTCCACATCTTTAATGGTGCGGACTGGGAGCAGCTGTCCCCACCGGCCTTTGTTGGAGGGCTCGATGAGGGACCAGGCAGCCCCCTCTGTCTCACTGCAGGCTCCATGAAGGGGGCCACTCATAACGACCATAATAAAGGAGAATGGGCCATATGTACAGCTTTGAAATCCCATTGATGAGTTACAACATCATTGGCCAGAAGACACCCTGCAGTCAGTCTCAGCTCTGCATTATGGGGGCAGTGCCTGTGACTTTGTTTTTCATTCTTTACTATCCTTGTATATTTAATACAGATAGTGGTTTAATTTTGTAACTAATTAATGTGTAGAAAATAAAAAATAAATTCGTGATAAATCACCACAAAAGTACCAAGAAGTGTGATGATAAAGATAGAAGTGGATATGAATGTTATTAAAATGTTGTAGAAAAATATATAACAAAAGGGGAGTAATGGTACAGACCGAACCTATACCACGATGTCAGCTGCGTTCAGTGTTAATGTGATGAGGTACATGACGAAACCTCACCCTTTTCATCCTGGTCACTGCATCCATGACGTTATGATTGCACAATGCATCTATTCGTTCATAACTAATAATAATAGTTGGCTTCATTGTTAGAAATAGGTTTAACTTTTATATATAGTTTCATAGCGTGTGGGTTCACATATGATGTGACTGGTGCCATTTTTAATTCTCATTCAATTCAATACAGTGGCTATGTCTGTGATTTGGCTCATTAGCACCAAAACTGGATGGATGGCAACATACTGTTCTGACTGTGCAACAAAAAACCCTTCAGACCCACATTTTTTTCTGCTGGGCAATTTCTTTCTTTCTTTTTTTTTGTGTGTGCTGATTTTGACTCTTTTCACACATTAGAACAGCATGGCTTATTTTTTTTTATTATCTCATGTTTTTATTTGTTATAGTGGACGCCAGGATAGTATGGCTGTAACGTGTTGTAAACTTACCAAACTTATATGCAACATTTTTAACATGAATATAATGCAAATCAACTTGTGATTGTGATTGGTTAGTTAAGATCCAATCATGAACCAGAAGTGTTGACATCATCCAAATTATGCATTTTATTGTTTTAGAAACGCAAATATGTCATGTCCACTGGGACAATCTATGGGTCTGAAGGGGTTAAGATCCTCAAGTAAACACTGCTTTTAAAATTGTAATTGTTATTATTGATTACCCTTGCTTTAAATGTGAATGTGGACATGTAGTTTACAGACTATATGGACATACCAGTGTTGGACAAATGTCATACAGTGTAACATGCAAAGAGACGTGAGAAACGATTCTAGTGACTGAATCTTTCTGGTGCTGAGTAATTTTCCAAATTTCACAAATCAAACATGCAGAAGTGTTTTTTTTTTGGTACGTACAGAGACATTAATAAGAAAGTATTTTGTGTATTTGGTTCATGTGTTCGTACACTGCATTGAGGCCTAAGTTGAGTACATACTGTATGACATACTGTAGAACCTTCGTAAATAATATATTTTATTACCATTGATATTATTAATACAGCAAAAGGATCAGACAAAGAACTATGCAATACCAAGAAAGTGGAACAAAGAGGAAAAGTAATACATTATAATAGCAAATAAATAGTGTGTTAATACAATAAATACATGAAAGATTAATAAGAGCCTTCTACAATGCAGGCTACGAGAGGTCAACTTCGGAAGGGAAGTACTGCGCAAAGGTCTTTATAGAATCATTATAGCACACCTAAAACAATAACGACTGGAACAAAACTGCCCCACGTTTGTCTTCTGAACAGCATATCTATAAGATACATAACAGAGGTTGGCCTAACAACACGCTGACGGAATGCAGAAGATCACCAGGGCCGCCACATTTCCAGCATCCCCAAATGGGAGCCGTGGAGCTCCCCTCTCTCCTGGCACCCACTGACTGCTGACATATGGGAGGTGGGCTGCTCCCTCTCGTCCCTCCTGATAAATGTACGCTGGGGTCTAGCGTCATGACTGACCGCAGTTGCGATGTTATTTCTGGCTGTGTGCTCTTCAGTAGACCTCGGGAGGGACCGCAGCAGGTGGTTGAGCAGGCGGGAGCCAAGAGTTTTATCCATCCAGTCACAGGTGAGGAGCATGTTGTGGACTTCATGCATGCACTGGATGTAACCTGTGCTGTATTTCTGCTGGGCTTCCAGAGGGTCTGCAAGGGAGGACAGCTGGTTAACATGTACAACAATGACCCCTGGTGGTGACTACATAACCTGCAACAGGCGTGATTTCCCAGGAAGATGTTCAGAGAGGCTTTTAATAATGGACTGAAGATTCTTACCATTGAGTTTATGAGTCTGGATATTTTGCAGATGTTTCACCGTCATCTCGAGTATGTCGGCTTTTTCAAGTTTGGATTGCTGTTGAGAGACAGTAGGCCCGCTTTAATGATGTTCATTTCTCTTACGCCTTTTTAGAGAGACGAGACACACGGCGTACTCACATCTAGCCTGAAGGCGCTGATCACGGTCTCCTTCAACTGATCCAAACAATTGTTTATCCTCTCGCGTCGTTTCCTCTCAATCAGAGGCTTCCGCTTCTGTTAATTTAGGGCAGGAAAAAATATCGACCTCAAGATGTTGATGTGCCACAGCAAAGCAACAAGCTGAAAGTTTGTCTTATAGAATACCTTCCGCTCCTCTTTTGCACTGGTGTGTCTTCCTACAGTGTTTGCCATCGATGAAGCAGTCATGATGCTGGAAGTCTCCACTCGGAATCTCAACGTCTCTAGGGCCCTCGGCGCGCTACGTCCCTCCTATTTATACAAACACAATTAGCATGTGAATGCACCAACTCTTTGGCTGTGGGATTTTCCCACACACACTCAAGACTGCCAGGTCACTGCCTCCATTCAACAGATTCACCCAGAGAACCAAGCGGCCGGGTGGAGGAGGAGGGGGAAGCACGAGCAACAGATGTCCAGCCTGAAACCATGCACTCCCTCGCAGGCCTCCGCCCATGAAAAGTTGCCATTTCCTGCTCTCCCAAAGATGAACAAGGGTGTGCAGTTACTACCTATTTGCCCTCAGGAGGCCCTCAGCCATTCTTTGCGACAGCTCCGTTACATTACACCTGCAAAGGGGCCAGACCTCCACTCCCAAAGGCCACAGACTGACGGAAAGGAAATGTTGACAAATCACCAGGGAATGAGGCAGCACATGTGTATTCATATTAGGGCACCAACAAGGTTGAACTTTAAAACCTGATTAAATCATGGTTGAGCTTTAAATGCAGTTACACTAGAACTTTAGATTTAGTTGAAACCGCGATCAAGCATTAAATTAATTTAACAATTTTTTTTTAGGTGGATCGAGCAAAAATAATGAAGTTCCAAGAAGAAAATTGAGAGACAGACGGAGAGGAATTTTTGGTGAGATTCCGGCTTACCAAGGGAACAGTTTTGGAGCTGAACAAGAAGACTGGTCCAAATGATAAACATTACAGTGACAGAAATCCAGTCTCTTTTCTCTTTCACTCCTGTCGATCCTTTAAAACTGTCGGCCAGTATCTTTCCTTTCACCGTGCTGTTTTCTGTTTTCTTGTCTTCTATTGTTTGCCCACATTGCTTGTTCAGTCACCATTTTTTTTTCAAAGGATGTAAAGTCTGAGCCTCAAGTGAGGCTAACGTTTTTACTAGCTAGCTAGTGATGAGTTATTAACATTGTTTTTTAGTTTTAAATCATATTTTAGCCGTTTATAATTTAGTTAACTCAGTATGGCTGTATGAATAGACCTGTATTCTTATCTGTGTTACTTTCATGAGAAAGAGCAACGGGTCTGTCTATTCATTCTGTAATCTAAAAGGGAGGTTTCCGGGGCTATGTCACCTAGGGAGTCAGGCTCATTATTTCTGTATTCTTTTAATCTGATTTATACCCATGGGAACGGATTCTCTTGTATCCAGTTGTAAACAGGTGTGTTGTGGGCTGACCTTTTTCTGAACCCTTTTTGTGAATAAATAACGATGTGAGCTGGAGAGAGGGAGCCACATCAGGACAGAGACATCGCTTGGGTGAATTTGTCAATGTGGACCAGAAGCTTCTGGTAATTAAATCTTTGCAAAGGAACTCCTTCAACAGAATCTCACCATTCAGTTAATTGAACACGCAAAGAGTACAATACTTAATATTGTCTACTCTATCAAATGGTGACCACCGACGCTGAATTATAACGAATGGTCTCCTCCGTTGAACTAAACGGATGGTGTTGTTGACGATTGAGCAGGCTGCGGCGTTCCCTGACGGGCGGAATTTCTGGCGCCATATTAATTCCGGTAAGTGGAGATCTTTATCCACGTAGAAGAAATTTTGTCTGTCTGGTCCGCTGCAGCTGGTTTTTTCGTCTTGCAAAATTATCTAAATTATAAAAGAGATCTGTGTGAACGAGTTGTAGTTTGATGTTGTGAGTTGTGATAATTCCGACGATATTGAACTACACACGTCGTGAGGCGGTGCATTGAAGTGCAGCCTGTAGATTATAGTATTGCGCTTCTGCTTTGGCAGTTTTTGGCCGATTTGAGGACTAAGTAACATAATTGTTCATGGCTCTTGGTGTGAAACGTCCTAAACACGTAATATTTTTTTTTGTTTGAAAAAGCGCCTGTTTGAAATTGAACAGTATTGAGGGTCCAGGTTGATTACAGTAATAATTGGATTTGTGTTACTGTATTTGCAATCGAGAGATTACGTGTAACTTTTATTTTTTTTTGGCGCTTTTATTGTGGTTTGAGGTCAGGATTCCCGTTTGAATTTCTTTTGTTCCACGGTTGAGTTCGTTAGCACGTGATAAATTTCATTATTTAATAAAGCGCCTTGCAGAAATTTTGCAATAAAGGGAGAACAGTTTAGCTCAGCGGGATTGGGTAACCGCTGTGTATAAACGAGAGGTCACGTGATTCTTATGTGTGTCTGTGTGTGGCCATATGTGTTAACATATTGAACTATTAATATTGAAAGTGAGACGTCACTGTATTGAATCCGGAAGTAAACATAAAAACTACAAATAAAATGGAGGGCGTTTTCGACCCGGATACAGAATGGTTTGTCCTGAATGCGCTTCCGGTTCAGCAAAAAAATAAAAGCGTCGATGAACAATGAAAAAACGAACTATGGATCGATTGTATACAAAGCTTTCGCTGGACAAAATGGTATGTCAGACTTTTGTATTTTCTTTGTTGGTAATGTAAAAAGGCTGAATCTGATGCTAAAATGACTCCAGCATTTGTGGAGCAGTTTACGGATGGGTTGTTCAAAGTTACCAGTTTACTGAAATCACCGTATAAAACTGCAGTTTAAATGCTATAAGATTTGTAGACAACGAATTGAAGGAATAACACCGTTTATTTTATTTTTTATTTTTATTTTATAATGACTGAAGAGTGTGTGCGTATGCATTTGAGTGTGTGACCTAGCTTCTAAAAAAGGTGGGGGTTTGTAAGTGAGAAGTGTGCATATGGGGATTTTGTTTGTTTTTCTTTAATATTTTAACTAAGTTTGGTGTTGTTTTGTGTGAGATGATACTGTTGTGATAGTGGCGTTTGTTTTATTAATGGGAATATGATAAAATAGGTTTTGCGATTTATAATGTTAAGATTCCTCCCCCCCCCCCTTTCCCCCGTTTCTAGGTTAGAAAAAAAGGTGGGGGCTGAGCTGTGCGCTGTGAGCATAATGTGTCCTCGTAATGGGACTCTTTTTTTGTCAAAATGGTAAGAGAGGAATGATAAACAATATAAAATAAGTAATAGTATTTGACTGAGCTAATAAATCTTTACACTTTAATGATTGATGACGATGGTTAATTTGTTAACTTTCCCTTTTCGGGACAAATGAATAAAGAGTAATGATAAAATAATGGCATTTTGTTTGAGAGTTGATATAATTATGCCTACATCTTTATAGCTGTGGCTGGAAATAAGATAGTTGAATAAAGACATGTTGATAATGATTTTTAATATTTGTTTTTTCTCTGAGTGTGTCATTTCAGAAACTGATGTTTGAGTTCCAAGGCAGATGAGGGTTTGATGGCCTTCACTGATTACAAACTGCGAACGGGATGCGCCCCAGCTGCTGATACGTTGTATGGCTAGTAGCTATTTGAAGGGGTATTGAGAAAAAAAAAAAAAAAGAGAAATGAATAAAGAGGCTGTGTTTTTTACGAAACATTTTTGAGAAAGCAGGGAGTGAACTGTCTTGCTATGATCCCATATCCTCAGTCTGGCATTTTTAAAGCATTGTATCAACGAATGTGCATTTTTTGATCAGGTGAGCTCTCAGAAAGACTGTGTGTCATCGGATCCACATTGCAGACAGCGTCTGATGGATGTGGCAGAGGTCAAAGGTCAAGAGCCGCAGAGCAACAGTCTTCTCGTCCTGTGCCTAAGAAAAACATGATGTTCAAATTCCTCAATGCCCAGTGACTGTGTATACGCCTCATTCTAGTGACTTCTCCCCTATGGCTGTTTTGCATCCAGAGGAAATCTAAATGCCTGCTTTGAACATTGCTGCCACAACAGCCGCCATGCTGGCCAGGACTGAACATTGACAACAGCTGCCGTCCTGCCTTTTGCTGGGGGTCTGGACAAAGAAAGTTGGTGGTCGGAATGAGATGTGATCCATTCAGTAAAATGCTACATGGTGATTACAAGGCATTTTTAATGTGTTGAGGGGGGAGCTGTGATCTATAGCAAGATATTTCAGGAAATTGAAAACGACATATGTAAATTTGAAATGAGGGATTGAGAAAATTTATTTCAATCTATAGCCTACTAAATTTTTGCCTATATTTTTGGGAGAATCAGTTTTTGAATTGGTACAATGGGAATTTTATTAATATGTTATGATATGATATATTTTTATTTTCCCCGTGAGGAACTTTTTTGGACTTCGTCCAGCTGCAGCTATAATATAAAATAAATAATAGAAGAGAATGAGTAATAACAAGTAAAAGACTAACTAAGAGTTTGATGGCTAAGTTTGATTTTTTTTTTAACAGCACTGTGATTTATAAATCCCAGAAATATTTTGTGTGCTGTGTTTTTTATGAGCCCCGCTAATATGTGAAAGATTAGCAGTTTGAAGATGATTTTATCCTCAGCCCCACTAAATCTGTAAAAGAGGTGAGGTTGATTAGCAGTTTAAATAATTTTTGGGACTCTAGGAGAATTAGAGTAATATGGTTATCTCTATTTTTTATGGCCCCAAAGTCATCATATATTAGTGTCTTAAGTTGTATCTGCTTATGCTCAGTTTTATAGTGTTTTGTAGCTCTTTTGTTTATTTTATAGCCTGATTTAGAGGGTTGACTTATTTATGACGTCTTTTGAGTCATGAGGTTTTTATTTTGTCCTCCCTTTATCTTGACGTGTTTGAAAAAATCAGTGGATCTTTGTCAAATGAGGGAGTTTATGTTTAAGAATTGAACCAATGTAGACGAGTTAGAAAATTAAAATCAAACTTAAAAACGAAATTAAAAAGGTTGTGGGGTATCGGCCTACACTCCAATTGACAGGATGAGTTTGAAAATGATAATCCACAGTTATCAGAGGAAATCGATCGCAAAGTAAGTCTGAAGCAAGCAAGGACAATAATGCATATTCGCCGAATGAAGGTAATTATATTATATTATATCTTTTATCTCAGAATTATATTTGAAAAATGTAATGTTTGGAGCCCAGTGTTTGCAAAAGAGTATAGATAATATGAATATATGTGAGTTTTTCCCAGCATGCCAGGATTCGGCCGGTCATGGGATTCTGGGAAGAGAATAAGAGATATGAAAGGCACAGTTATGCAAATTTAGAACAAATTTAGTCATGGTAAAAAAATTACCTATTATTGAACAAAACCTATTTGAAAGATAAATATTTACAAGCTCTGTCTTATATTAATGAATGAGCGAATGTCATTCAACTCAATCAAGGGCTGGGCTCTATTTTAATGTCACAAAAATAGATCTTTTCCTGTTCCAACAGCACAGGACCTACGGATCTTAATCAAATAACATTTACTAATCCCAACTAACAAAAACTATCAGGGTTTTTTCCTCCAAATAAAATTTATGTGAGTTTATGAGAAACTAAAAATGAAAAGTTTTTGCACTCAGGAGAACGGCCCCAGGGGGTTGGTGAGGAAATCTTGTGCAGTTCTCTGCACAGAGAAAATGCCACATCTGGTCTACAAGGCTTCCGGAGACGTGCCAGGCTCGGCCATCTCATCAACTGATGCTCTCAGGTTGAAAGGAGAGACGAAATTCCACAACTGGAGCATCAATCTTATCACCTCCGACCTGGAGCCACGTCAGCTGAATCCGTGCCCGGTTCCGGAGCTGCCGTTTGAGGACATCAGTCAACGGATCAAGAGCAAGTGCCTTTTCTTGGGCAATCATTCCTTTGATCAGTCACATTTTGGGCAAAATAATCCCAGGTGACAAATCGAAGAATTTGGGTAGTCTACCCCAAATTCTTAAAGAAGAGACGAACTATTGCGACACTCTTTTCATTAAAAAAAAAAAAGAAAAAAAGAGACCTTCAAAGAACTTCATCACAAGATGGCTTCAAAGAACACATATTCGTCTGCCGATATATTGCGACACTTTTTAATGAACAACATTTTATGTTAAGCCTCACATATGCTATGCTTATTCCACTAAAAATCTTTTAAATGTATCAAATTGTTTTTTAATGTCATATGATTGCTAAATTACCTCCTCTTCTGCTAAAGGGATGTTTTAAGGATAATTATTTTTACCACACAACCATTGAAAAAAAAAATGTTTTAATGTGTTGAGCTCTCAAGAGCTCAAATGAGGGAATGATGAGTTATTAACATTGTTTTTTAGTTTTAAATCATATTTTAGCCGTTTATAATTTAGTTAACTCAGTATGGCTGTATGAATAGACCTGTATTCTTATCTGTGTTACTTTCATGAGAAAGAGCAACGGGTCTGTCTATTCATTCTGTAATCTAAAAGGGAGGTTTCCGGGGCTATGTCACCTAGGGAGTCAGGCTCATTATTTCTGTATTCTTTTAATCTGATTTATACCCATGGGAACGGATTCTCTTGTATCCAGTTGTAAACAGGTGTGTTGTGGGCTGACCTTTTTCTGAACCCTTTTTGTGAATAAATAACGATGTGAGCTGGAGAGAGGGAGCCACATCAGGACAGAGACATCGCTTGGGTGAATTTGTCAATGTGGACCAGAA
This sequence comes from Leptonotus elevatus, assembly GCF_054856555.1. Classification (NCBI taxonomy): domain Eukaryota; kingdom Metazoa; phylum Chordata; class Actinopteri; order Syngnathiformes; family Syngnathidae; genus Leptonotus; species Leptonotus elevatus. The sequence continues at coordinate 6,935,980 of NC_141245.1, forward strand.
GCTTCTGGTAATTAAATCTTTGCAAAGGAACTCCTTCAACAGAATCTCACCATTCAGTTAATTGAACACGCAAAGAGTACAATACTTAATATTGTCTACTCTATCACTAGCAACAGTGTACTGTTTAGCTACTCAAAAAAGTACCCGCTGAAAGAGGCTCAAGGTCCAGACAGCACACGTACTGAGGTGTAGCCTATAGACTTGTTGATATATTTAATTGCTGAATTTATTCATCGGATCAGAAAGTTGTTTTTTTCCCCCAGAGGAAAAGTTTGAGCCTCAAGTAACGTTAGGTTAATGTTTTTTGCTAGTTAGCAACAATCAGTTCAAATTCAGTTAAACTGAGTTTTATGTAAACTGCGTGTTATAAAAACTGAGATTAATTTCAAATCTTTAACCGGATTAACTAATTTTAAACATAGTTTTACTAATATCGGATTGGAGCTCATCTTAGATCAAATTAAACCTTGTTGGTGGAACCCAACGTGGGTCAGTGTTCTTACGCAATTTTGATCATTTGATTGGGTTTGATCATTGGTGTTGTTTCATATGAAAAATATAGTAGTTTGGCTATAAACAGTCAAAATACAGTTTCTTACTATCCCATGTGCTCATAGGTTACTTTGCTTTGACAAAATCAGCAGAACACATCACAAATGTCACAAAGACCAATGAAAAAACATACGTCAGTTACAGCCACTCTGCTGCTCAGGGTTAGACAGTAAGCTTCCAGAACCTTCTACAGCAAGGAATAAAGACACAGTATGGAAATGTTGATGTCAGTTTTCTTCAGAGCATGTGCAGCCCCATTCATTGTGACACTTCCTCTTTCAGCATTTAATTAATTTGCAATCATACAACAAAGCATGTCAAATGTAATTTCTGGCGAGATAATAAAAGTATTCTTCTTCTTAATTAAGTTATTGCTGCAGTCCCCGCTTCTATTGAAAGTGTGATTAAGCGACTCACTCCGTAGGGACGAATCCCTAAAATACCTGCAGTGTGCCGTTTTTTGAAGAGGAAGCAGCTGACTTATTGACCACACTTTGTGCTGTCAAGTGTAAAGCATCTGCTGATGACCGTTTTGCTGAGCAGATGTCGGTTTGACCGCGTGCCCACCCATCTTTGGACTGTTGACGTGGGGGCCGTGCACTGGAGCCACGCGACTGCCAGGCGAACGTTGGGTCGTGGGAACAGAAGACGGACAAAGGCTTGTATTCAGGCAGACCTAATCAGCATGAAGAGAGTAATGATCCACAGAGAGGATGGGCACTAGCTGGGAGGGGGGAGGAGCCTCTGGCAAGGTGACCAATGTGGGCAGTCGGCTTCATCTACAATTGCCACTTGAGATGCCAACAAATTGAACTAATAACTATTCTTTCAATATATTTTTGTGTTTAAAATGAATAATATATGAAATTGGACAAAGTGCAATTTCTGGAGAAATTGCAAGGGAATGCTGAAAGTTAAATGCTAATAGTTGAATGATAAGATTTGAATGTATGTGGAATGATTATGAAGTAAATTGAAAGATAAATTATGTGAACATAACAAATTAATAATTGTATTTGAATGATAAATGAATAAAAAGAAAATGAGCTGCAATCTGGCTCAGGGGTGATCCTAACCATTGACTACTGTTTACCAGTCAAAGATCAGCCGCACTACCCACTGAGCCACAGTGGACTTGCTGTTGAAGCTGAATGTGAATATCTGAATGCATGTGGAATGCTTTTGGAATGCTTATGAAGTAAATTGAAAGATACATTATGTAAAAAATACTCATTATTAATTGTAGTTGAATGATAAATGGAAGAAAAAAAAAGTTGAACTGCAACTATAGTTTAAGGCGGGATTTGAACCATCAAATGTACTACAATGTGGTCCAGGGAGAATTTGAACTGAGGTTCTCTGTGGCAACAGGCAAGTGCTCTAACCACTGAGCAAAGTGACTTGTTGAAGCTTGTTACTCATAGTGTATTTATATTTAGAATTATTGTACAAAGTGAAAGCTGAATGCTAATATCTGAATGTATGTGGAATGCTTTTGGAATGCTTATGAAGTAAATTGAAAGATACATTGTGTGACAAATCCACCCCGTTGAGTCGGCTGTGTTACCTCCCACAGCAGCGCAAATGCATATTTCTATCTGCGATATTCTAGCAAAATACCAAAAGAAAGAAAACTCCACCCATGCACACAATTAGACTGGACTTTGTGCCACACTTGCGCTGGTCACAAAAATATGGCCCTTAATATGAGCTTTCTTTAGCAGTTTGGAGCAAAAAAACACAGCACACAACAAATAAAAGATTTTGAGACACATTTGTTTGCGTGTACCCATTCATTTTGGAATCAAATTACTACTCTGTTTATAAAATGGATGTTGGAGCCAAGAAAAAAAGTCATATTTTTTTCCTCTGATTGGTCACTTGCTAATTGCTAAATTATCACTGGCTACGAGTTTTTTCCCCCCACACTAGATGTATTAAATTTTCCTTAAGCTTTCTTTTTATTAACCTTGTCTAGAAAGAACTAACATGAATCATCAAAAGAAAAAAAAATGCAGAAATATTCACTTACCTTCCAGTGAGGAAATAACATTCATAACATGATAACAATATGGAGTCCTGCAAGTTACTATTGTCAGCATACAACGAAAGACCAAGAAGGCTTCTGCCTTTTTATGAAAGCTCATCATAATTATCTTAAAAAAACAAAAACAAAACGTTACTTGGATAAAATAAAGGGTACCGTTAAACTAATGGAGTATATAATATACAGAAAATAAACTGTTAAATGTCTGTCTGATTGAAGGGGCTGGTTGAAGTTGATACATTTATAAGGGTTTAGGATATACTGTATACTAGTGTTGTTCCAATACCGGTATCGGGAGAGGCCCCGATACTGCATTAAAACAGTGGCATTGGCGAGTAATAACAAGTAAGATGCCAATGCCATTATTTCTGACGCTAATAAAGGACTTTGGATGCAGCATCTTGTGTCTTGTTTTGTGCATGACATTCAGATAGGAGATATCCTATTGGCCCTTGAATGCTCTGAACCAATGGCAGCGCAGATTTTTCATGTTGAGAAAAAACAACAGCCTCGGTATCAGTTTATGCCAATACCGCAAAACTGGTTATTGGAATTGGTATCGGGGGCCAAAAACTGTATCGGAACAACAACAAAAAAAATGTTGCTGGTTATATAATCTGTGGGCAACCCTAACCTGTGAAATGAAACGGAAATATGAGGCGTTTCCCCTTTGCTGCTATAACATCTAATTTGCCTGTCATTCTCGATAGCACATTATCCTTTGAAGCACATCAATAAAATTACACAGTCCGCATACTTTCACTTCTCCACCTTGGTCCATTTGTCACAGCCAAGTGCACTGCTATCCAGTTGTCAACACCCCGGCCACATGCCGCTTGGATTATTCTCATGTTTAGAGACCATGTTGTCATCACCCGTCCTTGCGGGCCATCGCAACAATTTTATCATTTCAACCCTCATCTTCTTCTTCAATAGCTCGAGCCTGTTGATCCTCTTTTGGTTGCAAAAGATTGTTTCAAGCCCTGAAGACGAGTCATATGTGTACTTTACCGTATTTAATGTTCTGACAATAGACCGGGTACTTTTTTTTTTTTAAACCTTCGCAGATGACACAATGGAAAAAATACATACATGGAGTGGTAAAGTTAACCACGAGTGAGATCTTGATTGACTGATTAACTGGTGAGATCTTATATGGAGAGCAATAACATACAGTATAGGCCAAAACCTCATTCCACCTCATTCAATGTGTCAATTGCTTTATTCGCATTACTATTTACATTGTAGATTCCCACTGAAAGCATCAAAGCTAAGAATGATCACATGTGGAGTTATGTACTTAACAAAAAAAAAAGGTGAAATAACTGAAAACATGTTTTAGATTGTAGTTTCTTCAAAATAGCCACACTTTACTCTGAATACTGCTTTGGACACTCTTGGCATTCTCACCTCTGGGAATGATTAAGCTCATCAAGGTAAAGCCAAGAGTGTGCAAAAAGTGACTATTTTGAAGAAACTAGAATATAAAACGTGTTTTTATTATTTCACCTTTTTTAAAGTACATACCTCCACATGTATTCATTCATAGTTTTGATCCCTTCAGTGTGAATCTACAATGAAAAATTTGTCATGAAAATAAAGAAAATGCATTGCATGAGAAGCTGTGTCCAAACTTTTGGCCTGTACTGTATTTAAGCATGACCCTGGGAATGCAAATGAATTGATGACTGCGGGGAAGCAAGATATACCCCATGCATGGCTTTATTTCAGAGAACTGATTAATGTTGTCGGCAACAAGAAGGATTTGTTTGTTGTGTGTTTGTGTCTAAAAACACATACAAATAAAGTTAATTTTTTCTAGCATTACCCAATTTAGCATTTTTTTTGTTCCTTAGCTCATAACATTAGCAAAGCTATTGGGACACAGTTTGGTAGCATAAATGAGCCAACGTTATCTTATACAACATGTGACATAAAACGGGATCTTTTCAATAACAGATCAACTATTTTGTGCATAGAGAATGTTTAGGGTGTTGCGTAATACTGTAATTGACACTAAAAATTCATTATTTTTTCAACACTTAACTTTTGTACTCAAATTCATACAACATTTCATTCTAACAGTGACATCAATGTTAAGATTACATTTTGTATTTGTCGATGCCATGTTCATTATCACCAGTGTCTTAATATGAAAAGCGCTTTGACATGTAGCCTAATGTTATATATAAACAATACGTAACGTTTTCTTAATTGTTAATAAATTAACATTGCGGTTAAACCCAGGGACTAGTGAGGCTAGCGGTTCGGAAACTGGATGGAAGAACTTGATGGCGGGTTCAGCGCGCCCTCTAGCGGACATTTACCCGCAGCGACTGCACCGCATCAGACGGCCAGAGGGTGGCGCGAGAGACACGGGACGATGGCAGTCTGCTAACATTACCAGCCGGACGCAGTGAGAGGAGCGGAAGTGCAACTGGGAAACAGTGGCTACACAACTAACTACAGTACGAACGAGGGGGGACGACGACGACGACGACGCAGGAAAACAAAGCACTTTTTGTTCCGAGGAGGGCCTGCGTTGCCTTTTACCGACGTGACGAATTGGGGGAAACGAGTGAAAACGCTGTTCACGAGGTAATCTGCTGAATTTCCAGTGTTCCCAATGTACATTTGTGCAGATTATATTGTGCGACTACATTACTTAGCAGGCGAAGCCCTAAAAGGTATCTCGTTGAAAACGTGTTCGCCTTTCTGACATTTATCTTGATGACGTAGGGAGTGTTTAAACGCACATTTAGCATGCTGTTGTTGATGTCAAGCATGGGTTTGATTGTGCAAGATGTCGCGCGGAGATTTTGCCAGGCCTGGCCATGCTAAGCTAACTCACCACCTTTAGATTGTTGACCTACGGTTCGGAATTAACGGTCACACTACGTATTCCGACAGCGAGTGATTTTACACACTACAAAGGAGTGATCTACTTGTCATGTTTCGGAAGCAGGAAGCCTGTCACAGTCCCGACAGTGACACGCTACAACGAGCACAACACGCAGTCACTCGGAAGCCAGCAGCAGTTTCGGTGAGCTGTGATTGAAGCTTAATAGGCCGCATTGCCTCGCAAATAGATTCCCATTTGGCTGCCAAATCGGTACATAGTATGGGACACACATGTGCACTGCTCCGCCTTGATGCCGTGTCTGTCTTTGCCACGCAATGAATAAGTATGCATTTGTGCCAGCTGGGCGCAAAGTTGGCACGCTTTAGCCCATCACAAAGCAGGCATGGTTGGACACAGATGGGAGGTGCTCAGCGTCACGTTACCAACTGCTCAATGGGCCGTTAGCTTTCATTTATGATTGGCCCCTGGTTTTAATTAACGTTGTCAGGCAACACTGCAAATCAAGTAATCACCTAATAGCACATTGGAAGTCGATCAAGAGATGATTGTGGATGCACTCGTTTGTTTACGTCATTGTAGCTACTCCACAACAAGTAAGACCAAGCTTAGTCATATAACAACACAACATTTAAAACAAATCCAACAAACATTTATCTATCGGTGTCATTTATGCAAAAATAAATCCTTTGCAAAAGGTTCAGACAACAATGTATAGTAATTTAAAATCTGTTTTGATGTACACAATCATTCTTTGTGTTGTGCATAACTTGCTTAAATGCTACAATTAAGTAGTTAGTAACTATCATAAACGTGTCTTGTGAACCACCCATCCAGCATTCTGCCACTTACTCAAAATTACAACTCACAATAACGTTTTGATATAACAGAACTGAAGAACATATATATAATAGTCCAGAAGAAGACTAGAGTGTATGTATTCATATGCAACTCAATTTCACGATTTAGCTCATTTTCAACGATTCGATTTTTAAAAAGACGAATTAATTGGATTTTTGCCCAGCCCTGTTTAGGTGTGTGGCATTGTTTACTTGTTTGCATTGTTGGCATAAACTTACTTGCCATCTTATTGAAAATGTTTTCCTCATGTGACTAGGTTTGGGCGTCGATGTTTGAACACTTGAACATGTCAAGTAGCAGCAGCTGATGGAAGCTCCCATATGCGATGCCTTCCTATTTGCGTCACTGATACTGAAGCAGGTCAGGAGCAGAAAGGCTGCCTGCTGGATATGTTAACAAGCATTAGTCGGGGTGAAAGACGGATTTGGCCACCTGGCAAACTTGAGGTGTGTCCAGATTATGAACAATGTAATATTAAGCAACCTTCTCGTGGCCATTCTTGACGAAACCACTGCTAGTATGTGTTGTAAATATGAATAGGGATTGGTTGCAGTTTCATTCCTTGACACGGCTAGATTTGTATTCTTGGTGAAAAACAGGCGTCGGGGGGGGGGGGGGGGGCTCACTTTAAACCCTAAGACAACAAAATATTAACTTCATCAGCAAGTAATGATCCGCAAAATATTTGCCTAGTTCTCTGTTTAGTTGAACGTCTTTTATGCCACATACCGCTTCATGAACAATTGGATACTGCTTGATGGGGTACAGAGTGTGGTCATCCGCAACCACGAATTTGTAGTTCCAGTGATGAGCCATAAGTGTGACATTCACCTTGAGACTGCTATGACTCATGCTATGACGCAAACTCCATTATTGCATGTTATAATATCAGTTTGCATTGAGACTGCTGTTCTATTTTGGCCATCTGCCAAAAATGTTTTTCTGCAGTAAGTCTAAAGTAACTGGGCGGGTCAGGGGCCCGGGTAGATAAAGAGACCTTGTAGTTTTGTAACGCAAGTTAACCAGCACCAGTGAGATAAGGCTGTCAACAGCTGTTTGTTACGCGTATCTTTGGTCACGTGGTTCAGGTTTGAGAAGGAAAAACAGATATTGACACAATTAACAGGAATTGGAATTGTTTTCATTTAATTTGTTGCCATTGTGCTAAATAAAATCTACAAGTCGTATGCGACTTGGCTTATGTTAGAGTGCTCTGTATGACATACATGTTTGATTAAACATTTACGGATATGTGGATGTGGTATAGAAGAGCGCTGATTATAAACATATAATAAACTGGGGATGAAACCATTTTTATGTTTTAGATTGGGTCAGTAGTCAGGAATATATAAACAAAATTTCTTTTTTTTTCTAACATTAACATTTCATCGTCTGAGTGCAAGCCCTTTTGAACACTTTAAATTGGTTAATAATTTGTAAAATAAATACATAAATAACACCCACATGTCTGGACTGACCAATAGTATAGATTCATAAAAATATACTGCAGTAAAATTACCAAATTGTGGCATAGGCAAATTCACCTGTATTTAAATTTGAATTGAACTGAAAAACATGCTTAATGGCGTCAAATATATTCTCTTGATAAAAATGAATTATGACGCCTCAAATGAATTCACAACACTATTAAATCATATAAGTCATTGTTGTGTGGGGTTTGCATGCATAAAAAAATATTTTGGGTGTTACAGTTTTCAATCTAAAATGACCAAAAGTGCCGAAAGATGCTTATTTTTCATTTTTTGCTATTCAAAATAGAATTTGTTGCATCGGTTCTGGCGTGTGTGTCTTGTGATTTTTGTTGAGTTTAGTTTGCCTATTCTTTCCATTTCTTTCAGCAAAATTGTAATAATACTGAGAATTAAAATAATTTTGGTCACTATAATTGTAATGACAGTTTCATTTGGACTGTACATGAAATTGGACGACCCTAGTCAGCTGCAGCAACCATTTTCTACGTTGCGGTGAGCGGTTGCACTCGGCCGTAGATATCGTGCCAACACAACACAAGCATTTCTTCGAATCTGTTTGACAAGATTGAACTAGTATTAGAGATCGAGGAGGAGTTGTGAAGCACAACAGTACTTGTTTTGCCTCGTGACACTCGATGCAGCAATTTAAAATCACAGCATTGATGTGGAAGTCTCTGTTGAATCGTATGGATAAGGCAGTAGCTTCATCTACTGTTGTCATTTTTCTGTCCAAACATGTCTTCTGTCACGTCTGCACGGAACATTTTCAGAGAGTCGCCTCTGTGTATCATCCTTCCATTTACTTCACACGCTTTTGCAATTCTTTTGAACTTGTTCAAACGTGTCTTCATGGGCAGAATCGTACTTTCGCGCCGGATAAATTGACTTGATAGCAATTTGTGCTCCCATCTTTCCAACTCAGGTGGGCCGCGCGCTTCCCAGTTTGTCGTGGTAACCCACCGCCATGCCGTTCCCTTTTGGCAAGTCCCACAAGTCGCCGACGGACATCGTTAAGAACCTAAAGGACAGCATGACGGTGCTTGAGAAGCACGACATCTCTGACAAAAAGGCCGAGAAGGTAGGCTGAAGCTCACAAAATGGATCTTGGATGGTTCTACCTTGCATTTTGTAGTCACTCATTCTGTATTTCCATGCATCTACATGTTCAGGCCACGGAAGAGGTGTCAAAGAGCCTGGTGGCCATGAAGGAAATCCTGTATGGGACGAATGAGAAGGAGCCCCAGACGGAAGCAGTGGCCCAACTCGCTCAGGAGCTTTACAACAGTGGTTTGCTCAGCACGCTGATTGCCGACCTGCAGCTCATTGACTTTGAGGTAAACGAAGAAGACAAAGCAAAATACCAAGTGAAAGAAAGGGTGTCAGAATTTATTGAATCCCAATTGGGGAGGGGGACGCCCACTCGATCAGTAAACCGCCGTATATACTGCAAAAAGGACTGTAGAAAATGTAAGAAAAAAATTGTAAAATAAGAAAATTATTACTTCAAATAAGCAAAATTATCTGCCAACAGAACAAGAAAATTGTACTTTCATTTACCTGTAAGATTTTGAAAAATAAGAAAATAATACTAGGCCCATATCAACCACTGCAGTCTTGAAACTTGTATTTCTAGACTAAAAATAAGTAATGTTGTTTTTTTCAAGCTGTAATAAATATAACTATTTTCTTAAAATACATTTTAAAAAAGTTGTTTTTTACGCTTTGATAACTTATAGGCTGAGTGTCTAGCAGTGAGGTAACAGTTCCCATTTTCTTTGTCATGACCCAGCCAGGAATTAAACCCACAACCTTCAAGTCTGAGGGTAGGCACTCTACCACTAGACCACTGAAACAAGGAAAAACGAGCTTAGAACCATATTGCACTCGATACTAATACTTGATTCATACTTGCATTTTTTCCATTTATCTTATTACTAGATTATGCAAAATCTTAAAATAAGAAAACTTATGAAACCCTAGCTCAGGGCCTTTGATGTTGGTTAGTTGTCATCTTAAAATATGAGAAATGCTTGTTTTAAGTCTCACAGTACTTAAAATTGGCTGTTAACACTCAATGCCAAGACTGCTTGATCAAATAAGATAATTAAGTAATAAGTATCTTAAAATAAGCACAATGATTTTGCCTGACAATTTCAATTTAAGTAAAAATAACTTTAAATCAAAATAAGCAAATTTAGGTTATATTTAAGAAATTATATCGTACTTAAGATTTCAGTTTTTGCAGTGTAGATTTTTTCAGTTTGTGAAGAACACTGGATACAGTTTTAATTTAATCACAAAGTTTGTGTGTTTGTATAGCTACAAACATGATATCAGTGGTATCTCTTTTATCAGATGAAGTTGTGTCATTCTTCCTCATATTTGCATCATTGAGAAGAATAACAATTTGAGCTTCAGTGGAACCGCAAATGTCAGTAGTGTGAAGTGCTGGTGAGAGCAAAGGCCAGAATTACAATTCTGAAGAGTTAAAGAATTAAAAACAGACTCTTGTCTGCAAGTAAGCTTTCAATGACTAAATTTAAATAACAATTTGATTGTTATTGAGATACCTGGTCAAAAATATTGATATGAAATGTTGTCCATATCTCAGTCCTTTTCATAGTCTAGTCTTTTTTTGGTTGGTGTAAAGAAGTTTGAGAACCGCTGTTCTACATGCATAGTATGATAAACAATTGGAGACTGCACGGTGGGTTAAATGTTGATAACTACACATTTAGAAATGTAAGTGGGCATTAGAAAGCTTTCTATGTATTGTGCTTTTCCCAGTTGGTACCGTTGTCTCAAGGGAGAGCTTATATGCATTATATGAGTGTTTGATAGGTACCTAATATTGCTGGACATTGAACAGTGTCCTCCCTGTTAGGGATGCAGCTATTAACCGGTTTTACGATAAACCGTGGTTTTTAAATGTCAGGATTATATAATAATATATAACAACACCGTTTATTTCCGCTCACAACAGTCCGTCAGTTTAAACTCACGTGCTACTCTTCTGTTTCCACACGGCCCATTTAGCGGGCGCACGACAACACCGGGCTCAGCCTTACTGGATAGGTCGTAGGCCGAGCCTGTGTCCAAATTCACAAGGCGGAGTCCTCCGAGGGCTGCATGATGACATTCTCGGTGGGACTCGACAGCACGCACGGACTTAAACGTGAATGGACTGTCGGTCAATGCGCTACCGACAAGCAGCATTGACAATCCATTCGTATGTAAGTCCGTGCGTGCTGTCGAGTCGCGCCGGAAGCTGACGTCATGCAGCCGACAAATTCGGCCCGAGACTTTTGAAGCCGCCGGGCCGCCATCTTGGGACTCCCAAGAAACGTATCTTGGCATACGCATTTGGCTGCAAAATGCCTACATGTGTAGCGGTAAACTGCACAAATCTGTTGTTTAAAGGCTGTGGACGAACATTGTACTTATACCCAGTATGATTGAAATTGAACAAATTTGAAAGATGAAAGAAAAATAGGATTTTCTTTAAGATGAAAGAAAAAGAGGGTACATACCTTTCAATTGTTATACATAGTGCCCAGGCCCATTCTTTATATTTTATTGTTCAGTTATTTATTTTCACTTTGTTAAAATAAACGTAAAGTTAAAGCCAATTTGAGCAAAGTTCTGAAACTCTAATATTTAATATTAATTTTTTAACTTATTTGTGTGCTGTATTTGTTTTAAAAGGCAGCAACTTTTTTATTTCAGTTTAAACATTTTCAAAGAATGCTGATGATTTATTTTTTATGTCTATAAGAATAACCGTAAAACCTTTTTTTTTCTCAGACTATAATCATACACCAAAATCTGAAACCGTTGTACCCCTACTCCCTGTTTTTTTTTTTACAAGAAATACTGCTGGGTGCCAGAAGACACTAAAGTTAAAACATCAATGATTGTAGGTGCCAATGCTTGCCTGTCTCATTTCTTGTAGTAGGAATAATTATTGGTGTATTTTGACATTAACTTGAAGTTTTGAGTCATATTGCTGGCAAAACGCGGATGGTGACACCTTGTCCGTGTTGATGCAGAACAAAGCACTGTGTTCCTGCCACGCGCCGCAGCAGATCTGCTCACTCTGCTTCCCTGACTCATCCACTTGTGTCAGACGTGGCTGCGTTGTGTGATCTAACACTTCTTCTTTCATCCTCCCGTATACGATACTTCGTGCCGGTAGATTAGGGTTGAAAAATACACATCACAATACAATATGTAGAGGTGTTCAATGTTCTTCTTTTCCAGACCAATAACAGTACAAGACAGTACTCACTAATACCAAGTACAGATAACTAGAGTACTTTTGATACATAAAATTTAACCTAATTATGATTCACTGATGTTAAACTGCTGCAGTATAGCACCATCTACTGCCATGGAGGACTTATTGGATGTTGTTTGCCCGAAGTATCGGTAGCTGGTATCAGCAGCCTCCATGAGTACCCGGTATCTTAAAATAAGGCTGATATCAGTACTCACCCATTCCCACAAATATGGAAGTGTGTGGAAACGCCGTCATCTTAATTTCCTGTTTTTGTTTTTGCCTCACTGGCTTGGTTTTGGAGTGTGTCATGAAAGTATGTCTTCATTGTATTCTGCTTCATCAGCCATTTATGTCTTTATTGATATATTTAACTCACAGGGCAAGAAAGATGTAGCTCAGATCTTCAACAACATCTTGAGACGTCAGATTGGCACTCGGACACCTACGGTGGAGTACCTCTGTACCCAGCAGAATATACTCTTCATGTTACTAAAAGGGTAGGAAACGTTTTTAACGCTGCGCTCAAGTAGAAATGAAAAGCATGCTAACAACTTCTGCAATGTTGTCTAAATGTTAGAGATGTCATATTTCTTAAAGGGGAAGTCAAGTCAAAAATTTTCTTTACAATATGTTCTTGGTGCCCTCGGTACTGAAAATGACATCACAGTACCTAAGGGCTGGGGTAACGACCAATCACGGCTCACCTGTTTTATGGGGGTTGTCATGTGCTGAACGCTTAGGCACTATAATGTAATTTTCAGTTGACAGGAAGGGGCAAAATGGCCGCCGCCGAGATGGACGAAAACGGGTGGGATTTGCTGCTTAATTCATATTCCACAAACATAATATTAATTCATCAGAATGCTGTGTTTAGCTCATTTGCTCCCAAAAATGTATAAATACGTTTGATTTTAAAGTTTACCATGCTCCCAAAGATGTATTAATACGTTTTTATGCTAGAGCATACAGAAGGCTTCGATGCAGCCTCTCAACTGAAGAGAATGCTTAAAGCAATGGTAATTACAAAAACGGCCAGCAGGTGGCAGCAAAGTATAAGAGATCAACCAGGGCCATGTAGCAAAAAGCTGTTTCCCCCACTGTTTTAAACAGATTTGTGAATACTGATGAAACTTAGCTTGATTCTAATGCTAATTGCTGCAAAATGGAAACAGATACAAATATACTTTTGATGAAAGAAGAGACTCTAATCTTTCTATTGGTAGGTTCCATGTTTTTATAGCAATAGTACACAATATTCTGTGGGCCTTGCAAAATCAGTCAAGATCCAATAAAACTGCCAGGAACGAAAGAGGGTTGCTTCAGTGAAAATGTCTGGGAGCGAATGAGCTAGACAAGTGAAGGTGCATAGAACATGGTATTTATTGTACATTAAGTTTTTTTAATTGAATTCTCCTTGAAAGATGGCTGAAATGTTTCTTGTCAGATTAACTCCTGCATCTTTATCTGAAACTACAAAAAAACAAACAATACTCTGCTGTGTGTGTTTGTATGTGTAGGGTTAATACTAGTTGTTGAGTGGTCCTTGTTGTGCTGCGCAGGTACGAGTCTCCAGAGATTGCCCTAAACTGTGGAATCATGTTGAGGGAGTGCATCCGACATGAACCCCTGGCCAAAATCACACTCTGGTCGGAGCAGTTTTATGACTTTTTCCGCTATGTAGAGATGTCCACCTTTGACATTGCCTCCGATGCATTCGCCACTTTCAAAGTAAGTGCGAGAAATACGGTTGCCCACCCACAAACACTGAATCATTTCCTGACGTTTTTCGTGATCACGACATGAGCATAACATTTTGGTAGGACAACTATATACACTCTAATTGGCTTTCTTATTCACACGTATTGGAAAGCATGAGAAAATCCATGTGTTTACTATTATTGATCATTTCCACCAATACACAACTGACACACTTTAACCTAAATTGTGCGTTACAGTTCAGGGTTCTCAATCTGGGATATTTTGTTCTATGTTTTTGTTCAGAAAACATAAGAGCGGACATTGTCATGAACAAGTTTTAATTTGTTGTGAATTTGATTGTAGGACCTCCTCACAAGACACAAGCTTCTGAGTGCAGAGTTTCTGGAGCAACATTATGATAGAGTAAGTGTGTCTAGTTCCCCTGTCAGGTTGTCATGTGTGATACTGAAGACATCATCAGTGAGGGAATAAATTGTGTACATTTACTGCTGATGTTTGAATTATTCGTTTTTTTTGTCAGTCATACTCTGTGAACCCCTTCAGACCCATAGATGGTTGCAGTGGACATGACATATTTGCGTGTCCAAACCAATAAATCGCATAATTTGGATGATGTCAACACTTCTGCTTTATGATTGGCTCTTAACTAACCAATCGCAAGTTGATTTGCATAATGTTCATGTACATTTTTTTTTGCATATAAGCTTGGTAAGTTTACAACACGTTACAGCCATATTATCCTGGCGTCCACTACAACAACTACAAACATAAGACCCCCCCTCCCCCCACACACAAAAAAATTCCATGTTGTTCTTAAGAATCAAAATCAGCCCACATAAAGAGAAATAAATTTTGCCCAGCAGAAAAAAAATTTGGGGGGGGGTTTGTGTGTGAAACTATTCCTTGTCTCAATGAGATTATCAGTTTCTGTTTTGCATTTATTCCCTCTGTAGTTCTTTAGTGAATACGAAAAGTTACTCCACTCTGAAAACTACGTGACAAAAAGGCAGTCTCTCAAGGTAAACGCATGGATCCACACCCACAACATATGTAAATGAGCACCATCTAGTGGTGAACCATTGTCGGTATTTTCTTAGCAGCCACTCGGCTCTTAAGAAGTGAACTGAATTGATAAATGATTTGTTTTCTCACTGTGAAATGACAGTTACTGGGAGAGTTACTCCTTGACCGGCACAACTTCAGTATCATGACGAAATACATCAGCAAGCCTGAAAATCTGAAACTCATGATGAATTTGCTACGTGACAAGAGCCGCAACATTCAGTTTGAGGCCTTCCACGTTTTTAAGGTAAACTCATTCAGAAGGAAACCAAAAACGCCTTTACACATCACATGATGCTAAATTTATTTACACTATTTGTTGTTGTTTTTCTATGAATGTCAACATATGCCAGGTGTTTGTGGCCAACCCTAACAAGACCCAGCCCATCCTGGACATCTTATTGAAGAACCAGGCCAAGCTCATTGAGTTCCTCAGCAAGTTCCAGAACGACAGAACAGAGGACGAACAGTTCAATGATGAAAAGACCTACCTGGTCAAACAGATCCGGGACCTCAAGAGGCCCGCCCCGCAGGATGCCTGAGGCAAGGTGCCAAGGACAACGAAGGGGGCGGGGCCACAATTTCTTGATTGCTTAACACCTGCTTAACAGACCCATCAGCTGCTGCTGTTCTGGTTTCTGAACCAAATTTCCAGAAACAAACTAAAAACAACAAACGCATTTCAAGTTGTTGGGAAGTCACCGGCCCATCAAGTGAACATTTTTGTTTTGTTTTCCCTACTAGAGATTTTGTTCAAAAGAAAACAGTAGATGCTGCTGCTTTCATGCACCTTGAACCACATATGGTCCAATAACACACAAGCCCGTCATAAACAAAAGCCAATGAACCATAAGGTACGCTTCAGACACACACAGGAAGCCAAGATTTCAGTCCTACACTCTGATACACACAAGATTATGGCCTCCAACCTTTGTGATGGAAATGGTACGAGAAACATGGTTGTATGCTGCATGCCTTGGAAGGTGCCAGATGGGCAGATCTGCACCTGACGGCGGCGCTGCCGCGGCGGCCCGGCCAATGTGGCTGCCATGTTGAGGTGTCAGACTGTGACATGCACATGCGTCAATGCCTTCATCCAATACGATGGTGACCTCCTGCGTGCTGTGTTAAATGACCCAGCACTGAAAATACTCGGGCAAAGGAAGAGAGATGTAACTTCGGAAAGCCCAAAAGTCCTCTCTGTATTCTTTTCTTGGACAGGGAGAACATGTACATATGCCTTTTTTCTTTTTTTTTTGCTTTGTAGATTTTGTTTTGTTTAACCGTTACATAGGAATATAATATTGATATAAACATAACGTTAATGGTAATCAAATTTGTAAACCTTAAGCGAGACAAGTGTCAATTGTTTTTACATTTCATTTTACTGCTGAAATGGTTGCTGGGTTTCTTGTATGTAACTTAAAAGGGCAGCTCCCAGTTAGCTACCTGACAGAACATGAATAAAATGCACAAAGAAAGAAAGTGGAATTATTAGAAAATAATCCGTTCTGTCAGCACCTTGCTGAATTGGGTGGCTCGAACATCACTCCTGGATAGGAAAGGAAGGTTGAGATCAGTACTGCTTTAATTAAAAGCTAATTGCCTGCTTTGTAACTAACTGTAGATTGGCGGTGCAGATCATCAATATGAGTGATTGGTATGTCCCTCTTCATTCGGAGCTATTGGCCTGTTTCTTGGGAAGTGCTTTTATGGTAAACTTAGCAGGACTTTGGTCGCTTTCCTCCTTCCTCTAAGGGTCTTTTAATTGAATAGAAGTCCAGTACAATGATGAGTGTTCAGCAGTCGTGGCTAGGAGACTTTTTAGGTGTGATGGTTTGTCTTTATTGGACACATTTTTCAACAGAATTGCAGTGAGTTGACAATAGTCCACATCATGGGAACTCATTTTAGATCAAACAGATAGTAATAAATGCATATAGTGCAGGCCACAGCACTGTTCAGAGCCCAGCCCCTCCATGCACATTGAACATGCATGTTCCTACACTGGCTGTGCATGATGCTGTACTAATGGTGATGTACTGGAGTAGTTAATTTAACAACTTTGACATGTCACATTGAACTCTGCTTGTATGCAGCTTTTGACACCAATTTCAGCATAAAACGTTTGGGTGCTTTCGGAAGTGTCAAAGTTCTGAGCCGATTGAGAATAAAGAAAAAAGTTTGAAATAAAGTGATGCTGATATTTTTGACTCACTGTGTTAGTGTGACTGGTCTTGGGGTAACAAAAAAAGTCATTTGGATTTTATTTTCAATTATTGTTTTTATTAATAATATTAGCATTTACATAGGTTTATAGTCCAATTTGCCTGATTTCAGAGGTGTTTTATTTTGAATTGTAGCAGATATGCATAAAAATACTGGATTCATTGGTTGGTGTAGTGTCCACCAGAACTACATTGGTTTAAAAAAAAAAAGGATATTTAAAAAAAGGTATTTTTTATGAAATGTCTCCGTTTGCTGACCAAACCCAGAAAACAGGTGAGCAGCGATTGGTCACTACCTATTCCTAACCTTGCCAGTAAAATGAATTCTCGCGGTATTTGTGAGTACACAAACACCGGAGAATACATCTTGTACCGCTGAGTCGATGTTTTTCCGATCGGACCAATCAGGCGTTGTTTAGGCAGGGCGAAACCAATAAGCGCCGATGGCGGGGTTGAAACAAACAAACCTAACGGACGAATGGATGCTGCAATTAATTATGTTCTCGCAGAATTACTCACCGTTTCCTTGTTGAATTTGAACAGCGAGAGGAGTTCGGTGCATTTTTATCTGGTATAGATGTTCCCAAGAGGAGACGGAAGACGAGATTTTCATCCGTTTCCTTAATTGGTCAAAACAAAATGTGCAAAGATGCCGCATCGTCCAATCAGCTCGAAGTATTGTACAGCAAGCCCCGCCTTTCATGAACGGGTCTGCCAAGTGAAGTACCAGATTGTGATAATTGAAGAACTCCCTCGAGTGACTCACAATTATCAATCTGGCTGGCAAAGTTAACCTATTCCCTCAGCACAGTTGACGTCATCTTCAGGCAACAGCAAGTGGTAAAATTAGTTTTTAAAGGTAATAATTGTACTCTAAAAAAATAAGGAAGTTATCACAATAGACAAAGACAAAGTATATATACAAAGTATTAACTTTTTACTGCTGAAAATGGTTCAATGAGTCAAATATCCCTAAATGATCATGGTTGGGCCACAATTTTTCATCAGTACTACTGGGGAGCCATATACGTACATGCACTTCACCAATGTATGATCACAATTTTAAATATGGATGAAATGTGTGCATATGTGCAAAGTAGTTCCTAATGACCTAAGTTCAAAACAAGTACATTTTGTGCACTACAGTGCCTCAGTCAGACCACACATGGCAAATCTTCCATTAATTAGGTACATACATCCCGCAAGTCTTCTCCTTGTATCTGTAGCAGAAAGATAACGGCGATTACTTATCCGATTATATAAGAAAATGTACGTTGATGTGATTGAGCATATTTGTTTCGCACATTAAATTAATTGTGAGTTTTTAAAAGGAACATTGAAAAATGAAGTTCTAGACACTGTCCCTTTAAGAATGGAGAATGTGAGGCAAGAAACAGCCCACTTCCGGTCGAGAGAGAAACAACGTCGAGCGGTGAGAAGGTGGCGCGTCTGAAAGGTGAAGGTTTTGTTTTGTGGCTAGCTATTCGATTCAGCGCAATTTGCAGAGCAGACACACAGCGAAGACACAAACACACTGAAACATGGTGAAGATTACTTTCCAGCCTGTCGCGGGGCAGAAAGAAGATAAACAGAATGACGGCGACAAAAGCGAAATCCTCATTCCCCATCCGATGGTGAGTTAAAATTCTTTTTTTTTTAGTCTGTTCTGAATGTCGCTTGTGGTTGTTTTAGCCTGACCCGAAACAGTATCGCCATTTGGTTGACTACAAAACCTGCCTGTGCAGCTGTGATGGCTTCATCGTTACAATGCGCTCGTTTCAGCTCCATTCAATTTCGTGGAAACGCATCCATCTGTACAGTGGTAATGCCGATTGTATATATTGCTGACTGTCTTCCACGACATGCGAGGATTTACCCCCCCCCCCCCAAATCCACATTTCGAACTGCACCCAGGCAGGATAGAAGAAATGCACCAGCAGCTTTTGCTGACAAGATGGCAGATGCCGCTGCCTGCAGGATCACATTCAAATGTTCGCAGCAATGAGCGGTGCAGTCATCAGCTCATGGCGAGAATTCCTTGCACACCACAGTCTATCATTGCAAGGTGACAGCAGACAGGGAGTATTGACAAAACGCAGCGCTTTGTGTACATTCCTGATTTGGAAATGTGCTTGCAGGAGACACATTGGTCTCGTGGTGTGTCACGCTCTCAGCTGCTGTGAAATAAAAGCCTCCATCTCTGTGGGATGAGAGAACACAAAGGGCTGCGTGTCACAGAATGTGTTCACACATGCACAGTTGTGTCCTTGTCCTCGCGCGCCCAGTCTGTCCAAATGTTCTCATTCAAAGTGTCACCCAGATTAGGAATCGACATGGAGGCACTGCATACCTTGTCTCAGCTCAAGTATTGAGAGAGAGAGTAACAAAAAACAGTTACATGTTTGGATTTTGATTGTTGAAAACAAACCTTTTGTACATATTTTCATTACAGTTATTTATTTTCTATTTGTATTTAGCCAGCAGCACCGAGCATTGTTAGTTCTTCGTCATGAGTACACCAAAGTAGCTACTACATAGTGACACCCACGCCAATATGCACGGATGTGTGCAAGTGCTGCTGGCAGATGGCCTGTGAGACTGGAGGCGGCTATGCAGGATTCACACCATCTTGGGCTTCTCTTTGCCAAGTACTTGCATCACTTCCGGTGGTGCTTGCGCCATCAGTAATATTAGATACAGCTTCAAAAAAAAAAAGACGGAAGGAAATTGAGTTGCGTAAGAAGAGCGTCATAATTGAAACACTTCTTGCAGCATTTCGGAATTATGCCCATCAAAAATCAACAATGACTGTTAAATGAATCATAAGTGTGAGATTATGATGCATAGCATTTTAAGTAAATGAAACAAAGAAGGCTCTTACTCACTCTTGGTGTGCTTGCTTCAAGGTATTTATTTGCCAGTCCTAGTTTGATGAAAAACTGATGCACAAAAAGAAGAAAAGAGAATTAACTGTTTCTTTTAGGGCTGGATATCGATTTAAATGTCCTCAATCGATTCAATTTCGATTCACAAGAGTTCAGTTAAATTCAATTTAGATTTTTTTCCAATTCAATTCACTTCAATTCATACCAGTATTGATTAAATGTAGAACATCAATTTTAAACAAAAATTAAGATAATTTAATTAAATGTTGCAGAGGCGCTAACTGGTTACATTATTTTTAATGAAAATAACACGTGTTATAATCAATTAAGTGTTACACAAACATTGACATCAGCATGGGTGAGATGGAAATTTTTCATAATTCTAATTCAATAATTGTAAATTGTCTTAAAGTGCACTAAGTCAAGTTTTTCATAAATGTAAGAAAATACTTTTAAATTCCTGTAAACGGTAAATTTCAAGAAAACAGTAAGATACAAAAACAATTGGCCTTTAAAATTATACTTTCTTGTTAATTTATGGAAAAAAGAGATATTAAAATAATCGATTCATGGTTTTATGAATCAATATCACGCTCGAAAAGGAAAATTGATTCGATATTGATTGTTCAAATTTTTTTAAACCCAGCCCTATTTTCTATTATGTATAATCTTGCATAATTAAAGTATGCTATCTTAATACTAAAATAAAGCAAAACCCCAAAGAAAGTAGTGTTGATGTTACAGTAATTATAACCTTTAACAGCTTCTACACTCACATTGCACTTACTTGTACTACGGGCGTATATTGGCTCTGCTCGGTGGGAACGTCTATTACTGCAGCTTAGTAGGGGACCTTTTCTCTCTTCTTATTTGCTTTGACGCTGTTTTAAATACAAACTTGCCTGTAAATTGGGCTGTTTCAATATGTGTTTGCCAGGAGGAGGAGGATGAGCTCGTCCTACCTTTGCGGCCCAAGAAGTCGCCACTCAACGGGCTGTGCTGCCTGACGTTCAGCCTGGTCGTCTTCATGGCCGGTTTGGTCCTCTCCTCCATCTACGTGTACCGCTACTACTTCATACCTCACGTAGGCCACCTTATTGTCTGGCGTTACAGCAAAACGTTCATTTCAAAAATGGTCAAACAGTGGACTTTTTATTTTATTTTATTTCGGAATACGTTTGATTAACTTTTAGATTTTTTTTTTTGGCATTTGTGCTTGAAAACAGGCCCCAGAGGAGAACATGTTCCACTGCAAGGTGGTTTACGAGGACTCTGTGTATGCACCGCTGCGTGGGCGACAGGAACTGGCGGAAAACGTGGGCATCTACTTGGCCGACAACTACGAGAAGATCACTGTGCCCGTGCCTCATTTTGGAGGCAGCGATCCTGCTGACATAATCCACGATTTTCACAGAGTGAGCAAACACGTTTGATGTGGACTTTATCCATGCTTCACCCACGAACATGCATTTGTTCATAAGGATCAATGGTGTGCCTTCCACTGCCAGTCTGCCTGGTGCCTCATAATTAACTCTTTCACTGCCATTGATGGCTATAGACGTCAAAAATTTATTTGAACAATTTCTATTAGTTTAACATTTTTTTCCACTTTTGTTAACAAGAGTAAGAATTTTTTTTGTACATTTAGACCAGATATAAAATGTTTGATTAATCATGAGCGAACTATTTAAGTCATGCCATTAATTACAATAAAAAAAAATTAATCGCCTGACGCCCTAATTTTAATAATCTTATTTTTTCGAAAAATATATTATTTTAAAAATCGAAAATAAAAGTTTATTTAAAATTAGGTTTTTGAAAAAAGATTATTTAAAAAAAAAAAGAAAAGATTATTAGAAATTAGGTCGTCAGGCGATTAATTTTTTAAAATTGTAATTAATCACATTACTTCAATAGTGAACTCACAGTTCATCACAAATTTTATATCTGTTCTAAATGTACAATAACAACTTTTTTCTAGGTTTTCATACTTTTGTTAAAAGTGGAAAAAATGTTAAACTAACAGAAATAGTTCAAATGAATTTTGGACGTCTAAAGCCGTCAATGGCAGTGAATGAGTTAATATATTTTAGTATCAGAGTTTTATATAGTCAAATACGCTACTATGCAACATTACCAGAAGAATGCTGCCAGCATGTTTGAAATACTCCGACTTAAAACCTTTTTTTAACAAGTTTGAAGCACTTCATCTTCAATAAGCAGCTGTGTTTTGCAGGGATTGACCGCTTACCATGATATTGCCCTGGACAAGTGCTACGTGATTGAGCTCAACACCACCATTGTGATGCCCCCGCGCAACCTTTGGGAGCTGCTTATCAACGTCAAGGTAAGGTTTGCATGCTGTAATTCAACAGGTGGAATAGTATCTTAAAGGTGACTAAAAATAATATAATTAATTTAAAACAGTTCATAGGTATCTTAACATAAGGTGTCTCAACATTCTTCTGTGAAAATGCACAAAACGTTATAGTGCATTTAATGGGCCAGAGGCCCTGATGACATCACAAACGGGGGAGTATGGCAAGTTCTACAAGAATATGACCAATTACAGGCATGTAGGTGACACATCACCGAACACACAAAAAACAAACAAACAAATCTTAAATAAGGAAATTAATTGGTGTTGGCAACTAGTGGACCAATGTGCTCCTTTGCTGCATTGCATCCTTGCACAAATTCAAACCATGAACAAGCATCTCCCTGATGATCTCTTATCTTCTTTTATCTTCTTTTGTTCTATTTTCATTTTTATCAAGTCTTGGGACTTGCTGCCTGGAGTATATTAAGATCTCGGGTGTCGTGTTTTGAGGCATCTCGTGGAAATGTCGGTGTTGGTACGGCAATAAAAATTACTTCAATCTTTGAATTCAATTTTAAATTATCTATCTGTATGTATGTATATATTATATTATATTAGTTATTTATTTACATATTCAAAAAAATTAAAATAATGGTTTGAACATTGTGTTTAAACAAGAGCAAAATGTGAGAGAATGTTCATGCCCATCACAGAAAAGTGTATTAAATGTGTGGTGAGGATTTGTACAGCCTTAAACATGTATGTAAAAAAAAAATAATAATAATAATAATAAAGTTGACTTCATGGCAGATTTCACCTATTGCGTGTATTTTTTGCATTATAACCACAGCAATAAATGAGGGAATGTGCTACACTAAAACATTAGCAATAAACAAAACCCTGCTATGCACACATTGACCTCTTAGGGGCAGTGTGGTGCCATGTATGCATGACGTACACACTTAGAATGAGCCAAGGAGAGTAGAAGAAGAAAGTTGCGATTGAGCTCTTAATATAACTCGTTTAATTCACAGATTAGGAATATGTGCTTTTGTTTCGGGCATTGTTAGTACTTGTGTGTGGTGTTTGTGTGTGAATATTTTTTATTTAAAGTAACAAAACTCTTGTAAGTCGATGCTAATTCCCCATTAGCATGTCAGTGGTATTTGACATTGACTTAGCAGTGGCAATATGCAGTGTCTAAATGTTTTTTTTATTTTCAATATGGTCTCTCTGAAGTGTTGATTTTCAGCTATCATGGGTGGGCCAGGCTCTTTTCCCCTGTGAAACAAATTCACTGTGTTTCCTTTCTGTATGTTTTGGTCTTCTGCAGAAAGGAACATACTTGCCTCAGACTTACATCATTCATGAAGAGATGGTGGTGACTGGCAAAGTGCACAACATGCGCCAACTGGGACCCTTCATCTACCGCCTTTGCAACGGGAAGGACACGTACCGCTTGAACCGCCGTGTCTCCCGCAGACGTAAGCAGCTTTAGCTAGGCTATCACAAAACGCTACCTGGAGATTATTGTTGTGTAGGACAGCATCTCAGCCCGTCCGTTTGTGTCTCGCCACTTTTTCCTCACAGGCATCAGCAAGCGAGAGGCGAAGGACTGCCACCGCATTCGTCACTTTGAGAATACGTTTGTGGTGGAGACGCTTATCTGTGATTAAGTGTGAAGAGGATGGTCGCAGGTGTGTCACGGCACATCCTTTTCACCTCCCCAGCTACTGTAGCACCCTGTGGATTTGATCATGTTGCACTTTACCGCTCATTTGACATCCTATCTTCTTTTCCATCCCCTGCTTCTTTTTTTCCCTACTGGCAAATATTTATCCGAACATATGATGCAATAATAAACTGCAGGTCCTCTCACAGGATTTCCATGTAGCCAACCAAGCCGTTTGGCCTCTGCCCTTCGGGAGTACTACGATGGTTACTGTTGTTAGGAGAGACAACTGTCTCCGCGTGTTGTCAAAGTGACTTTTTTTTTTCTCCTCCTGCTCTGGAGGTTTCTTATCTGTGTGTTTAGTAACACGCTTAGCCGTACAAAATGTAAAAATCGCTTTTTCGGCACCTCATCTTGTCGCTACTCGATCTCTGTACTGGAAAAATCAAACTACTGATGATTAGTTGCTTGCACTTTTGCTTCTGCTGCACTCATCTTTACTTTACTGGAGAAAAAAAAAGAAAAAAAAGAAGAAAAAAAGGCACCGTGTAATGAAGAAGACATTACGGCTTCAACACTTGAAAAAGTCAAGTGGCATACTTAATTTGAATGCCCATCATTTTTCAAAGTACTGTATTCAAAAGAATGCATTTGTGAACCATTTACTAGTATACTGTATCTGTTTCCTCTTTGCACGTATTTTAGCTATTTGATAAACTGTTTTGTAAGATGTATATTGCCTTAGTCCAGATTCTAAAGACTGGACTAATGTTATTGCTAATATAACAGATGGGTGCATATTATTTGATGTTAGATCAATGCAACCAACTTTTATTGTATATATTACCTGCCTATAAAATATTGTCTGTGAATAAAGTTTAAAAAGACTTTGTCAGTGGTCTATATATTCAAGAACTGTTTTGGAATCATTGCTGGAGCTCTATAGTATAATTTAGATCTGCAAATGTCCCGGTCACTGTTAATAATTAGCATACATCTGTCACTGTATGATTCCTGACCATGTCTCCTAAAACACACATGCCTATGGGATGGCATTGATCGGTGTGGTGCCACTCTCTAGTCTACTCACTATTCATGCACCTTGTGATCATGTTATCGTCTGGACTGTGCCCTCTTTGTTTGTTTTTTATTTAAAAAAAAAAAAATTTGTAGCAATTCTTTATAGGGTGGATTGGTACTGCATAGCCAGTGGCTACTCCCAGCAACCAAGCTTTGGTTTTGTGGCTCGTCATTTTGTACTTTAGCAAATTCCAAGAAAGCAGAACAGCTTTATTTATATAGTATGTTTCATACACAAGGCAACTCCGTGTGAATCACATAATTAAGTATATTTGAATTGTAAATACAAATGAGTTAAATAGCTTTAAAAAAAAAAAAAATCACTAAAGTTACAAAAAGAACATACAGTGCTTGAACAAAGATAATGGAAAATGTGATTTAATTTTATTATTTTTTTGAAGACCTCAAACATAAGCATGGGTGGAAAAGAAGGCATATTTTTTAACCTGGATTTAAAAGCATTTACAATTGGGTCTGACCACATTTATTGGCATTTTATTCCATTTGTGTGCAGCATAATCATGAAATGGTGCTTCACCATGTTTGCTTTGACCTCCGGGCTCGTCTCATTGGCCTGAGTCTGCGGGCCATAGAGCGCTACTGAGTTTGTATTCAAATTAAAAAAAATTACAACGTATTTGGGACTAAACAATTCAGTGATTTATAGTAAAATTACTGGGAGCCAGTGGAAAGGCTTTAAGATTGGAATAACGTGTTCTGATCTCTATTTTCTGGTTAGAACCCGAGCTGATGAATTTTGAATGAGCTGCAGCTGTGCTCTTTTGAGGGAGTACAGTCAAACACAAACGTTTTTGTTTTGGTTTAGCTGAAGGAAATGTTGGTTGTTTTAACACAGTGACAAAACCACCTGAATTTAGCTCTTTTCATTTGGGGACATCTTCATAGCCTTGATAGGCAACATTGGCGTTCCGAAGAATTTGACCCAAAGGTCACGTATACAGACTGACCAATAGGAGTCCAAGACAGACCCCACGTCGTGGCCACTATTACTGCCTTCCTCAAGTCTTCAGCTTCAAGTTATTTCACTAGCCATTGTGGTTTTCCTTTCTGTAACAATTTTTGCTTGTGCTGTGTGTTAAAAAGAATTGTGAAACATGGAGGAAGTTGCCTTGTGTTTGTTATCCGGCCACTTTGCCACATTTGGCACAGGGTGTCTTGAATCAGTACAGGGTACAATCAAAATCTTAAGACAATACAAGCATTCTGGAGCGAAATATGCTCAGTCATGACCACAGCACGTGTCCTTCAACAGAATAATCATTTTTGATCATCTTGACCACCAAAGTCCTTCTTGCAGTTGACAAATGACTGTCCAAGTTGTCACCAAAGACTAAATAATTACAGAAATGGCAAGAATTATCTTTATGTGAAGTGCTTTACAGCATATATACAGTATGAGAATCCAATATTTAAAAAACACAGAATATATACCAAATATATGGAAAAGTTCATTGCAAACTCGAGTTAAATAAATATTACATGTCATTTTTAAGGGTAGCCTACTTCTGTCCTATCATCAGCATTACCGTCACATAATCAGAATCTTTTTACACTACTTTGCATACGGCGAGACTTTACAAAATGGACGAAGTTTCTCCCCTCCCCATCCCGATCTGTTCATATTCACAGTATGGTTTATGTGTATAAATATGTTTTCTCTCTTCTCCTTGTAATAGGCGTTACTTTTTGGAGAGATTGGAAGCAAGCCGCGCCGATGTTCTGATATTTGATGGTGAATTAAGATTGTTGAATAAAGTTTCAGTTTGTAAAAATAAAAAATAAAAATAGCCACACTGATGTCACTGTCCCTCCAGGGTATGGACAACTTTTCACCTTTAACCAACAGATGTCACTGTTGAGCTATGTAACAATGACGCACAAGCTTACACTGTCGCGCGCGTACACACATACACACTCAAATACTTTTTTCTTTCCGTCTGGACAAAATGCTGACCCAGGCAGATTTAAATGAGACCCACAATTTCCCAGGTTCCTTTCTTGGAAATGCTCCCCTCATGAACTATTTAAGTGCCTTGAATCAACGTTTCCTAATTCCTATTAACTGGTCATTGTGTTGGTTGAATAAAACAAAAATACAAAAATTGATGGGACTAGTGGACCACAAAATTATCACCATTACATTATTGGAGTAGAGGAGAGCGAAAGCATTCATTTATGTGGTTCCATTCATTTACCACAAATCTAGATTAGACCAGAAACATGATTCTGGCTCCGTTCACAGTATTTGCAGAATGTAAAAGGATTATCCCGAATGAAGATGGTGTCTTCAACTTTTTTCTGCAAGCAATTTTTGTCCAAACTTGTTAATTTAGTGCACTGGTAGGTTGTAACATGCAATCAAGATATTGTAGGCTACTCATGTACCGTATGAATAGGACTGGCATTAATGCAAATTGTCACACTGAAATAAAAATAGCTTTGTCTTTTAAATTAATCTGATAGTAAAACTAAAGGGACACTTAACTCATGTTTGTTTTATTCATTTCATACTCACAATACAAACAAAATAAATTAACCAGTAAAATCATGTCAACCAGCTCTCTACCTTTTCCTGTCATAGCTCCAATATTCAAAGTCCCTACTCTCAGTCTCATGGCGATGGCGGTTGTTGTTAACCCGGGCCTCGACCGATCCGGTATGGAAGTCATATATTTGATTTGCATGCTTGATTTGGGCCAACGTTTTTTACGTCGGATGCCCTTCCTGACACAACCATCTGTATTAATCCGGGCTTGGGACCGGCACAAGAAGACACTGGCTTGTGCCCCCTCGCGGCTACATTGCATACATCCACTTTTAATATCCTACCCTAATAATACCCTACATACATACAATACACACAGTATACCCCTACCTCCAAAATCATACTATACTTAAACCCTTAATGCAGGAGTTTGCCGTCCCCCCCCCCCCCCCCAAAAAAGAAAAAAAGACCTACTTATAATAATAAGAAACTGCAACGCAGAAAAAATCTCCTCGTTTACTTGCTGGTTGAGTCACCTGTGGCACAATCCAAACTGTGGCAGGTTTACTTGCTGGACCTGGATTTGATATAGGCCTACCTCCGGTGTTATAGTAAACATCCAAAGATTATGGTTTTGATCGAATCGGCAAAAAGACAATGTACACAACTCAAAGACAAAATACACTCCAACTATGCTATGATATCTAATTTCATCCGGACCGTCTGTATGAAAATACAGACACAAATACGTAGGCTAACTTCACAATTTAACAATTTAACTAATTTTCATGCCAACTATTTACTGAATTGTTAAGACATTAATTTAAACCGTAAACTATGCCATAAAAAGCACATTTGTGGATGCTTTTCGTAGGTTGCTACACTACATGAGTGTGTCCGCCATGTTTGATGTGGCGGATTTACCCTTAAACTAATGCAAAGTAATGGACTGAACTTCATAAATTAAGCCACAACCTATATTGTGAATAATGTTAATGCCTCTCATTTATCCACTCACAAACAACAACATAGTTGGGGAAACAGACTGGAATGTTCAGTGTTTATTGTAATTGAGACATTGTATACTTGATTCAACATGCTTGGTATTCACTTGACATGTTGTATTTTTGCCACAGCAACTTGGGACTTGTTTGAAACGTGTGTGGCTTACTTGCAACTCGCACGTTGTATCCCCCACCTCTGCAAATAGCCTCCTCGCCCCCAGTTATTTAGCACGGTTTACTGTGGAATTGACAACTTTCCTCTGAGCGCCATTAGTCTCAACATGGTATGCTAATCAGTAAATTACCATCTTTATATTTCTGTAGCTTTGTGACATGGAAGTGTTTTAACTATAGATTATTTGAGATGATCAGTCTGTGTCTACGTTGGCCTATTCTACAGTACCAATATGGATATCACCAAAAAATACATTGAATTGTATAGTTGGATAGTAGACCACATGTATCAAATAGATTTTTCATAGATATATTTAAAATTATAATTAGTGCTTTAAAGTGTTAACTAATTAATTCATCACAAACAATTATCGCATTCATCGTGTTTTAATGCAGATTAATCACACTATTAATTTTGATCACAGATGAGCCTTGACATGACAGCAGATGGCTACGTTAAATGTAGCACAGGTTGTGTTTGAACAATAAACATAAATACATGCATGAAAAGTAAAGCTTTTAACAAATGTTTGTGTGTGACATTCAGAATATTTGTTCATGACAAACTGCTGGGGCCATAAATTTTTTTTTAAATTATGCAAGTAATAAACTGATTAAAAAAAGAGGAGGATGAGAGTGTGCAGTGGATACTTTTTTTTTTTTTTTTTTTAAAGATATCCTCTTAACATTAAATGTCGAAAGAAAGAAGAACACATATAACAGGTGCTCTTCAAATTTGGCTCGCAAAAAAAAAAAGCTTTTTTTATTTAAGCGATTAATCATGATTAATCAAAATTCTAAGATGTGATTAAAAAATGTAATCGTTTGACTATAATGATGTTTTTAATTGAATGCTGTTATTTTGTCAATTAAACCCAATGTTGAAAACAATGCCATTATTTCTTTTGTAAATTACAAATGTAGGGAGACACCCAATAAAATTAAATATATTTTATATTATATATATATATATATATATACATTTTAAAACTACAAACTTGCCTTCAACATTTTAATACCAGCAAATATATTAATATATATATATATATATATATAATTAAAAAAAATTACCTTTAAAACATTTTTTATAGTTTAGAATATACTCTTCTTCCAGCTTTTTCATAAACATCATTAATTTTCTTTGCTGGCTGGCTAGGCTGGTTAAAAACATATAAAATAAAATAATAATATTAACAATAATTAATAACAACAACAACAACAATAATAATAATAATAATAATAATAATAATACATTTGATTTATAATGCACTTTACATTTCAAAGACATTTCAAAGCGCTAAGGGTTGGTTGTATGCTCTATGTCAGTGCATTTGGTACCTGGGCCTTCAGTGGGGGTTTACCTTATAATAATAATAATAATAGTAATAATAATAATGCATCGGATGTTTATACCACTACTATTATGTCACAATTGTAGAAACCATCAATGCAGTGCAAAAATGCAATTTAAAACATGACAAAATCATAACACATAAACACAACATACTTACTACGGATGCTGATTATTGAATGTGTGCTTTGCCTTTGATATCCAACAGTTTTTCTCTGACCATCCAATCACAGGATGGAAAAATGTTGATGTTATTGTGGGCCAGCTTGCTGGCCCTGTAAGGTGAATTTGAAATTTGCTTATGTATACAAAAAATAACAAATAAATAAATAAAAAGAGTCACATTGCTGACCTAGTTTAAACTTTCTCCATACTATGAACTAGTAAATTAGTCTACATTAGTTAGCGGTTGGTTAGATTAACATTATTGTTGGAACATTATAGTCGTTGGATTAATTAATTAATACTTTTTTTAACCTTTCACTGTGAATCCACCTCCTGTCTGTCCCATGTGTTTGTGCATGTTGCACTTGCTAGCTGCAGATTTGAAAGGGGGGGGGGGGGTCACAGTGTGTCACATGACAGCGTCACAGTGACAGATGAGCAGAGACAAGATTTTACAAAATCATATAATTTTGGTTTCGTTTTTGTTCATGAACTAAAATGTCCATAGATTTTAGTCCAGTTTTTATGAAGTAAAATTTATTTTCGTCTCGTCTTCAATATACTGATTTAGTCCCAGTTTATTAATGGGGGTTTTAATCCAGTCTAGTCTAGTTTTAGTCCGGTGAAAAATGTGTGTTGACGAAATTAACACTAGCCCTGACTTCATACCACCCTACCAATAATGGTCTCATTCCCTTAAAAATAAATAAATAAATTAATTAATTAATTAAAAAAAGAAGAAAAAAAAGTACTGACTAATATAAATTTGGTTCCATTTTGGGGGGATGGAAGAAATTCATGAAAAAATGGAGTCTGATTGCAGTTAATTGTTGCTCAAATTAATTTATAGGCTTTTAGTACTATAAGCTCAATGAAGCAAAACCTTTGATTCCTATAGGCCCCATGTGTGTATGTATTAGGAGTCAATCAGTCTTGCGATAAGGTTTAACACAGATTTTTTTTAAATGACTGTATGTATACATGTGGGGATGGACAGTTTCGTACGGGAAAGGTGATGGAGTGCCAGTTGTCCTGAGGCCATCTGTTTCTGTGTGCGTGTGTATGTGTGTGTGAGAGAGAGACCTTCACAGCAGTGGGTCAAAAGTGGGAGGTCATGACCCCACTGACCCTGTGGGAGCGGAGATCATCAATCAACTGGAGGCTGGACAGAGCAGCAGGAGGGAAACACACACTTGCGCACACATGCTGAGATACAGTAGAATATACTCTCCCAATCATGCTGAACAAAAATAATACTCATTGAAACTGAAAGTTATAAAGATTTTTTTATTTTCAATAATTTGTTCTTTGCAGCCCCACTAGTCTAAAAATGGCATTCCAATTATAATTTAGTTTGTGGAATATGAGTTAAGTAGCAAAATGCACTGTTTTTATCCATCTCAGGAGGCGGTCATTTTGTCGCTTGCTGTCGACTGAAAATGACATCGCAGTTGCTCAGGGCACAGGTAACGACTAATTGCGGCTCACCTGTTTTCTGAGTTTGGTCATGTGACATTCGCAAGCTGAGCTGTGATTGGTCGGTACCTGAACCCCAAGCAACTGTGATGTCATCTTCAGTCGACAGCAAGTGGCAAAATGGCTGCCCCCTGAGATGGATACAAACAGGTGGATTTTGCTGCTAGATTCATATTCCACAAACGCAAAATTAATCAGAAGACTCTGTTTAGACTAGTGGGGGTACGTACAAGATATTGTAAAGAAAATGTTTCAGTTAACTTTCCCTTTAGGTCAGAATAAATGCAATAGTCATGCACAAAAAGCTATTTTGCAGTAAATTTTTGCTTCCCTTAATCTAAGATTATAAATAAGCACACACACACACACACACACACACACACACACACCCACACCCCCGCCCCCCCACACACACGCACGCACGCACGCACACACACACACACACACACACACACACACACACACGCTATCAGGGTTATCAGCCAGCACTTGCAGAGCGACAGGCATGCTTTTTCTCTCTCCACCCATAGCCCTCCTCCTCCTCCTCCTCCTCCTCCTCCTCCTCCTCCAGCCTGTCCCGTTGATCAATGAGGAAGTTCTTGGGCCTCAACTATTAATCAGAGCCTATCGGCTATCTGTCCGCCGAGCCAACCAATCACGGCTCACGGACAGCTGGGCCATGACAAATGTGCCCTGGTGGACTCGGGGGTTAGTAGTGGGGGAAGCTTGGATGAGAGCAGGGTGGTGACCGAGCACTTGATGTCATCCGAGTCAGGTCACGGCTGCACAACTGCACTTTATCTACTTCACAGCGGATGCTTAACATCACATGGACCCCCTGGCATAATATAATACACATAAACACACACACACAAAGGTGTGGTGGGTGCAATGTTTGAAGGGAGGCAAAACGCCAGGTCCTGATGTTGATGAGGTCTTTCCTCACACCTCAAAGTTTCATCAAGGCGCCGGCGTCTCCCTTCTACATAATCACCGCTCTCACGCTCATCCATTCACATCTTATTGCCATGATTCGATTATATCTAATGCTATTATACTGCTCCCCATCTCCCTCTCTTCCCCTTTGTCTCCCTCTCTCCACCATCATGGATTCCTAGCAGATCTTATTAGCGCGTGATGTGGGCCAGGTCGCCGACGTTGGATTTATGAACCTTCAGACTTCTCTCCTTTAATCTTCCTGTCCTCCTCTGTTCCCTTCCTGGATCTGTCCATCTATCATTCCCAGGGTTGGCTGGGCGGAAGAGTATTAATCCCTCCGTCCCATCTCTCACTCCTCTGGACAGATGAGGATGCGAGGGGGAGGAGCAGGAGCAGAGGGTCGGGGACCCCAGATTGCTTTTCATAATGTTTCTGTAGCATTGTGGCAATAATTTGTATGCAGATTTTCTCCATCATAGGTCATGC
Source organism: Leptonotus elevatus (assembly GCF_054856555.1). Lineage (NCBI taxonomy): Eukaryota > Metazoa > Chordata > Actinopteri > Syngnathiformes > Syngnathidae > Leptonotus > Leptonotus elevatus. The sequence goes on from NC_141245.1 coordinate 6,969,139, forward strand.
GCCGGCAGTTGTTTTGATAGCACCAACAGGTAGGAGTATAAAGTGCACAGGTGCCAACGTGGGGGTGAATAATGTGCAAAATCTACAGTTGGCTTGATAAACAGCACGGTATGTGTATGAGAGCGGTTTAAAAAATAATGCTAATTTATGATTGATACTGCCGGTGCGATATTGATTTAACAGTAGTTTATTATTGCGCTTGTACTTTGCAGTGATGCAGAGTCAGACCTGACTGCATTACTCCACTCTCGTGGCTTGCATTGGCTCTCATTAGGTTGCGAAATAATGAATTGTCTGGGGTGTGTCAATATAAGACATCCATCCATTTTTCTATGCTTCTTGTGGGGTCTGGAACCTTTTTATATGTAGTTTTATGTTTATCGTTACCTCACGGTTGGGATAGTGGTTTTCTTGCCTGAACAGTGAATGTAAGTCTGAATGCAATCAAACCTCTCATTGCAATATCATTCAGCTCTGCCTTAAACCGCAATTAAACGAAAGGAAAAGTTAAGTCAAACATTTTCTTTGCAATGATATCATCGCTGTCGAGCAGATCCCTCAGCAAGGCTCCATCGCTAATTTAATATGTTTTACATCATCTTCACAAACGGTTTCTTAAAGGTCTTAAGCCATGAGTGAAAAAAATAAATAAATAATGAGCCAACTAATAAGTTAAGTAAATTATATTTTATTTATAGTGGCGGCCATGGCTCGGGGTGTAGAGACGGTCGGCTGTTCGATCCCCGCTCTACCCAAGTCATATGTCGTCGTGTCCTTGGGCAAGGCACGTCACACACATCGCCTCCAGTGCTAATCACACTGGTGTATGGAAGGTGCGAATGTTTGGTGGTGGTCGGAGGGGCCGTAGGCGCACACTGGCAGCCACGCTTCCGTCAGCCTGCCCCACGGCAGCTGTGGCTACTTAACTAGCTTACCGCCACCACAGTGTGAATGTGTGAGTGCATGAATAATGTATCCATTCCATTGTAAAGCCTCTTTGAGTGTCGAGAAGAGCGCTATATAAAATCCGATGCATTATTATTAACGTGAACCGGAGATTTACCACCGTGACTCGTCTTTCTGCAACGAAGCATCACAGCGATCGGTTTTAAACAAACAAGTCAACTTAAATGTAGCTCACCTTACTATTTTCACTCATTATTGTCTAAAATACACTCAGACGTTAAATAGCGGCGACAATTACGCCACACAGTTTCCGCAGAACGAGGAACTAGGAAACAGTTTTGCAACACTTCACAAACATGGGTTGCGTTCAAGAGCGGCACTGTATTTGTTTTCAAGCTATTTTCACCGCTTTAAATTGGTGAATATTGCGTAAAAATAACAATGTGCAGAAGGACTTTAATTTAACTCCATACTACTGTAGGAGGTTTCCGTTGAACAGCAACAATATGTTGTATGCGTCCCCACTGTTTTAAACATGGTATTCTGATTAAAATTGCATTGATGGAATATGAGTTAAGCAGCAAAATCAACCAGTTTTTTTAAAATCCATCTCAGGGGGTGGCCATTTTGCTTCTTGCTGTTGACTGAAAATGACATAATATTTGCTGAGAGCTCAGTTAACGACCAATCACGGCTCACGTGTTTTTTTAAAGTTTGGTCATATGACGTCAAAGACATGCTGCATTTAGTTCCGACCTCAAAGTGTTTGAGGCGAATGTAAACATAAAGAATGGCCAATGTTTGTTGTTCTAGCAGTGAGTCCAAATCACATTGTCTTACATGAAGTTACTTATTTCGAATGACAAAATTAATGTTGTCATAAAAGTGTAAATTATGTTTTGCCATTCACGGTCACTGTCTCCAGGGGTTGCCATTGTTGAGTGATGTCAGATTGAAGTCCGTTGGTGAAATTGGTGAAGCCCTGATCTTAAAGGGGCGTTCGAGTGCACACGTCCTAGTATGAGAAAAGTCCGACTTCCCATCTCCCTCGAATGCAGCATTTTTTTAAATAAACGGACTAACCATGCCTCTTACTCGCCGTCTTACGTTGCCACTCAGTTAGCCCGCCTAACTTATACATTGATTTCTCCACGGCGTTTTCATGTTATTTTCTCTCTCTACGGAAAAAATACCATAATAATAACAATAACAATAAGTCTGGGAGAACACGCACATTTCATCGCTAAGAATATGATTTTTAATTTTCTCTCTCATAGTATATCTCCAAGTGCTATTCAAAGATTCGTCTGCAGCATATTGTCAGAACCATCAACAATCAAATGACTTCCCTTTTCATGACTATAGTGCAAGTCAAGTGTACATGTAACTATTGATTAGTGTTTCATTCTGTATATAAATACTGTTCCTCACATATAAAGTAAAAGTAATCAACTGAACACATTGGGACATTTAATAAGTTGAGTCCTTTTACCCTTAAGTCTTTGAAAATGTGTTGGAACAAATAGAGTAAGGGAAAATAAATATACCTCCACCAGCAGTCGGGGTAAAGCCGACCCCTCCATCCATGCCTGTGCACTGACAGGTAGATTAAGGGGCGTGATAGATGCCCCTCTCTCTATCAGCCTCTCGCCATCTCCTTCGCTCCCTCCGCCCTTTCCCTCCCCGCCATCCATCATGGCGGCTGGTGTAATTGCGGCTGCGTGGGGCTGGCAGAAGGAGCCCCCATCCATCTCCTTAACAACAAACAGTCATGAGGACGGATGGTGCTGCACTCCCCAGTTAATCTCCATCTATAAGCGGGAGGGCAGGGATGTGGGGAGGGAGATGAAGAAAATAACAGAAGGGAGAGAAGTAGTGTTGGCTTACTATAAACAAAAAGAGATGGAGAGGGGGACAACAAGGAAAGATGGCGGAGGAGAAGGTCAATGCTCCAACGTGTAGAAAGAGTGTGGAAATAAAGAAAGAGGAATGGCTCACATCACAAGGAGCAAAGAGAGGAAAAGTTTGCAAACAAGCTTCGGCGGACGCGAGTGTGTTTGTTGGTGAGGAAAACGTGGAAGGCCCAGCAAAGGAGAGGCCCAAAATGTATGCCTGTGAAGCCAGATGACCCAGAAACTGGAGAGGCGCAGGCTCATAAAAATGCACTCTGCGCTCCCCCTCCCTGCCTTTGACTACCCTTTAACTTTTACCCTTCTCTGTTTCTTTCCCTCATCTTTTCTTTCTCCACTCACCTCCACTCCCACTCTGACATGCAAGTGGTGGAGGGTCACAGCCCTCTGATGTTTTGGGTGCATGCGCAAGGTTTTCCAGAGGTCACGGCGGCCATATTTTCTTAATGGCCAAGTCATTGAAGTCAACAAGGCTGGGTGGCCTTGCGGGCTACCTCTTCTGCTGCTCGCCCTCAATAAGACTAAATACAGACACTTCTCGAGTGGCCGGCTTTGCCGCGATTGAATGGATTGGAACAGAGTCAGACGGCACAGCAATATCATTTCGGTAACGATGTCAACACAGTCTGAAACCTTATCATTACATCCACGATCAAATGAAATATATTACAGGTGAGATTTCAGCACACACGCCATTAACTATTTTCTCATGGAAGGCATCACCTCCAGTGTGACTTAAAACTGTCCAAATCAATGATGAAAAAGCATGCACTTTATATCGCAATTACGTAAAGTATATCATGACCAACTTCATCTCTGTGTTTTTATGCCACTTAACGTAGCTTGCTTTTACTGTGGCTCTTCCTAAGGTGATCACTCAAGGGGATATATTTTGTTTTAAATATTTCTCCCAAAAAGAGTTTGAAATCATTTTTAAGTTTTAAAACACCCTATTGGTTAATACACCAACATTTAGAATTAAATTTAAAATAGGCTACACTATTATTTTAATTGACATCAAAATATGAGGCTTAAATTAGAGAGCAAAGTCATAAATGTGCAAGCGTACAAACTTAAAAGCCTTAACAAACGCATGTTATTTTTGTGAAACAAATGTCAGACTCCATTTGTAGAGCCTCAGTTTAAAATATCAATTGAAGAAGCATTTAATATATTTGTGTAAACATGTAAATATTTTGTACTGTAAATATTAAGTTGCTAAAGCACAAATATTTGTACAAGTAATGATTTCATTTCATGTTTATACATATTATGAATCACAAAATGATATGTGCGCTTGCACAAACTACAGATTTAATCTAAGAGTTGTATAGTATCGCCTTTACAATGTCAACATTTCTCAATTCAATAACAGGGAGTTGTTCAATTACTGCAGTTCTAGTGTGAAATGGTGCATGAATGTAAATATTTTGACCCTGTCAAGTGAGCGAGATATACAACCAAATTATTAGCAGTATCAACATGTGATGCAGTGCAGTTGGACACTACTGCAAACTGCAATCACAGTATTCAACACTGTTCAATAAACATTTATGTGACATGTAATCTAAAGTGCTGTTGTCAAACTCAAGGCCCGGGGGCCAGGTGTGGCCAGCTACATTATTTTATGTGGGCCGCTGAAAAGCAAATAAAGTGCCTGTCCTTCAAAATCTGTACCACAATTGCAGTTCCTTCACTTTGGATAGTGGAGATATTAACAGCATTTGTTTGGTAACTAAACCATGTTTTCCCCGTTTAAAATAAATAAATACATTTAACAGTAGTTGAACAAAGTTTTCCTTGACTTCTGATTTATAAACTAGTTATTGATCAATTTGTTGTTTTATGCATACAATTACATTGTTTCACACTCATAATGACCCTTTGAGGAAACCATAAGTGCCCAGAGAAATTACTATATTTGTGAAAATGTAATTGTTCATTTATGCATATGTTGCTCAAAATAGAATCTATAGCGTCCAGACAAAATAATACCTGTTATTATTATTATTGTTCTTTCTTGTACTTTTTTATTTTTATTTTTATGAAAGCACTAAGTGACAGATGAAAAGGCATATTTAGCTTTTTAAAAATCTGTGATGCTGACATTGGATTCGTTCAAGACGCCATAAATCAGATGTGGTAACTTTCAATACATTACTCATCAACAAATATTGTACCAAGGTGCTCTCACTAACATGTAAAATGAGGCGTCATTCCACAAGCACTGAAGTGATTTAAAAAAATGTTTTTATAGTAATAATATTTTGAGTGTTTGAAATGTAAATTAAAGTGATCTACATCAATAGTTTGTTACTCAAATAGCCCAATCATTTACTTGTAAACATGGGAGATAGAAAGACGGAAGGAAAAACGTGAAGATGGCTTGAAAGTACAAATGCATCAACCTCGAACCTGCTCCAGCGTGCAATGGAAGTTAATCCTTTTGATTCAATGTTAACAACTTTTTCTAGTCTATTGACACGAGTGTTTCATGGTTACTATCATCTTGTGTGAGGGACTCGGGGGCTGTGATCACCCCCCCCCCCCCCCCCCCCCGGGGGAAACGAGCACCCTGCAGAGTAAAAAGACCCCCGGGCCCTTGCTGCCAAGCGGCCCCTGCGTGCACGCTCCAACTCAAGCCGCCCATGGAGTCTGTGGACGGGCCGCCGATTGAAGTGTAGCCGCCTGTTGGCCCCTCGCAGCAGGACCCAGCAAAGAGGGGCGTTTTGAATAATTATTATGTGACTGACGTGTCATTAACAACACAAGACGACTTTTTTATTTTTAAACCATGAGGGTGAGACCCCCCCCCCCCCACCCCTCCGTATCTTAAGTGAAAATAAAACATTCGCACCACTGAGGAAGGACCAATTGGCGACATTTGGGCTGTGTCAAAACAAATGCTGCTCACTTCAGAATATATGCGGACAATAAAACACTTTGAAAGCTATTATCAGCCTTTAAATTCCACGCCAGCGAGCACACTTTAACTTTATTTATGACAGACAATGCATCCCAACCTTTACCGCAATTAGCGTCCTAATTAGCTTTTAAACCAAATTAGCCCTCGAGCACACAAAACAGATTGCGTCATTTTTTATGTGATGCAGGCATCATGCGTGAACAAAATAATCACAGCATCTTATTAACTGTTCATCTTCTCCAACGTTAAAGTGCATGCATCATGCTTTTAAAGAGTTATCTTGGAGCGGGTGCGATTAAAAAAAAGAAAAGAACAAACGAGTGTGGGGTCTTCGCTGGCGTGATAAGCAGGAGGAGGAGTAAACGAAGAAAAGGAAGAGGCGGAGGGACTGGAGGAGAGGGGGAGCAAGAGACCCCATCGCGTTTTGACCCTCCGAAACCTTCCCGCACACCGCCACCATCATCACGCCTCCTCCTCCTCCTCCTCCTCCTCCTCCTCCTCCTCCTCCTCTTCTTGAGACTGAAAACACAATCGCTCATTCCCACCCGTGACATTTTGCAGCCTGTCGCCGCACGCTGCGTGGACAGCGAGCACAAGGACGCTCGCTCTCTTCGGAACCTCGCCGTCTCTTTTGGACCCTTCCCCTTCCCGACAGCAGCGAGCATCCCGATCGGCTTGTGGCCAGAGCGAAAGGCGCACCAGGCGGAAGCGAGAATCTACGAGCAGCCTGTGCTCTCTGGACTTAACACACGACTCGAACACAACCGGGATTTACGTTTAGGTGGGCTATTTTACACCACTATCATTTATGTTCGTGCATTCTCCTGTAGTAGCCTTTTATAGCATTCAGGCTATGGAAGCGTTTATTGCCACTGTGCACATTGTAACCCCCCACCCCCCCTTAGATGCTATATGTCCTTATTTACGAGCTCAAAATGCCATCTTTCTACTTACCTGCTATAAAATGCAAATACACAGACCGCAAAGAACACGGGCTGCTACTGAATCTTATAAATATTGAAAAGAGCGTTCAATTTCTTGCAGGGGGGGGAGCAGAGCCTGCTGGACTGGAGCCGGGCAGTGCATCATCATTTTGGGGGAAGGACCGACTGGCGAGTCGCATGGAGAAGAGGGTACGTTCATGCTCTCTTGCTCGATGTGTGTGTGTGTGTGTGTGTGTGTGTGTGTGTGTGTGTGTGTGTGTGTGTGCGTGTGCTTTTTAATTACACGATCACAGTGCAAACTTAATTAGAAAGGAGTTCCTACTATTTACGCCAACCCAAAAGCCCAGTGAACCCTGAAGGTGTGCTGACCTAAGCTCCTACAAATTTGGGCTTCACGATAAAGCAGTATGATAGTAAAGCACGAGAGCATCTGTAACTTTTAAGGCAGTGAGTCACTGTGGGTTATGTTGCTTTGCAGGGATTGCTTGTCTTCTGAATGTTGGTTGTGCGAATATGCTAAACGCTCACAAGGGTTAGATAGTGCGGGTCATTAAGAGGAGGAGAGCAGGGGCGGCTGTTCAACTCGGTAAGTAGGTCACTTTTTTTGCTACACTGATTCGGAGGCATGGAGCAGGAGAAGTGAGGCTGCAGGCTGAGACCTCACAGAGGAGGGGAGCAATTAGAGATGGACGCCCGCACGCAAGCGCGCGCGCGCACGCACGCACGCACGCACACACACACACACACACACACACACACACACACACACACACACTACATAAAAAACACGTTTATCGCCCTTCAACATTCATGGCATGAATACGTTTCATTCATTGGAAATTCTTTAAACTCCAAGCTATCACAATTTAACAACTTTTAAAATTAGAAGCTAAACTGAAGTAGTGAAAACACCTGAAAAGTTGAGAAACAAACAAAAACGATCACCTGTTCTAAAATGGACGTGATTGCAAATATATCAAAGCATTGGTATTTTCAGAAAAAATCTGATAATTGTAAAAAAGTTTCACTTTTTTTACAAGCCATTTCACAGTTTAGACTTTTTTTTACAGCAAACAAAAGAAGTTGTTTTTATCCCTCCATATAACCTAAACAAGTGTTTTTTTTTTATTGAATAAAAACAAAGTTCTCTGAGATGGAATTACTTTTCTCGACCTATTCTCTCCGCCGGCGGCTGTACATTTTAGAGCCCCATTATCTGCTAAGATAACACAATTACATCTCACAATGAAAATGTTGTCTTGCCTCTTGCAGCCCATTTGTCAGCTCTGCGACTTAAAACGAGGGAAACTTGCGGAATTTGTCATCTCGGGCTTTGCGCTTTGATCCGCTTGACGCAGCGAAACCTGATCGGGGTCATGCGTAAAGAGAGAGGCGCAATCCGATAGCGGTGATTGTGTTAATAGCTAACCTCCATAAAAGTAGAAGGTGTCTCGGAGCAGGGCCTCAGAGCAGGTGCTTTCTGTGATCCCGGTGGCCATATGGGACTATGAAACACAACAATTTGATAAGCCGTCTAGGACAGTGCTGGTTCCCAATGTGGGCGATATTTTGGGAGACGGCCAGGGTCTTGCAGATGGGCCAGCCAAGTCATGCAGCGTAGCAAATGTGGAACCTGAGGAAATGGTCACAAAGAGAGTTTAAGGGAATATTTGCACGTTCAAGTAATTTGTAAATACACCATTAGTTTCACATAATTTACTTATAGTGCTTGTTGGAAGGTATATTGAAAATTCCGCCGTTATACTGAGAGCTGTGCCTAATATAGTCACTCTTTCATTAAGCTAAATTAGGTTACCAAAATATTAGAAGCAACTCTATGTGTGATGCAACTCGATTCATCGACGACTGTGCATGTAGCACAGAGCACTTTCATTTTTATTGCCAGTAGTTGGAATGGTTTTAACTGCAGCATTTTGTGTGTGGTTTTTTATGTTTGCTGGTGTAATGCCTGTCTTTTAATACTGCTCTTATTGCTATTGAATTGCCCCTCAGGGACAAATAAAGTGTTTTTTAATTGAATTTGAATTGAATTGAACTATACTAATAATCTAATTTGAATTTAAAATGGTCTGAATCCTCCGGTTTTAGCATAGCAAAAGTAATTGTTCACTGATTTCTGTAGTCCTTCCTGACAAAAGACTGACTATCTTCTGCGTTTAAACAAAATTAGACATTTGCAAACATCTGTTTTTGTTTGGAAAATAATGACCGAAACAGTAATAAAGTACATCAACCTTTAAAAAAAATGAATACATCACTATACGAATATGAAGTACAAAATAAACAATAATCACTGGTTAATAAACAGAAATCAGGGGGGAAATGCTTTTGTAATACACTTTAATGCAAAATTAAAACAAATCCGATTAGTCAATTAATCGCTTGAATAATCAATAGATTAATCGATTAAAAAATCTTTGATAGTGACAGCACGAGATGAAATCCTACGGAAGAGGATTAGGGCCAGTGAAGAGAAAAGAAAAAGGATTGGCAGAATTCTCACTTTGTTCTTAGAATTCTCACTTTAAAGTGAAAATTCTGACGAATCACAGAATTCTGAGATTAACGGGAGAACTCTCACTTTAAAGTTAGAATTGTGACTTTAAAAATGAGAATTCTCACTTATATTCTCAGAATTCTGACTTTAATCAGTGAGAATTCTGACTTTAATCAGTGAGAATTCTGACTTTATTCTCAGAATTCTGACTTTATTCTCAGAATTCTGACTTTAAAGTGAGAATTCTGACTTTCAAGTCAGAATTCTGAGAATAAAGTCAGAAACCTTTTTTTTCTCCTCTTCACTTACCCTAATCCTCTTCCATACAATCCAGTTCTACACCACTCCAAACAAAAATGCTAATCATATTGCTAAATCCGTGCTGTTGTTTTTGTTACAGCGTCAATGGTTAGCGTTTATATAAACATTTATTATTTGACCTATGGACAAGTCAAGGCAAAAAGCCTTTTAAAATATCATCAATGCCCCGTGATGGGCTGTTATCTGCATTAGACTCACTGTTAGTGGCACAGATAATGGCTGGCCAGTCAATATTCTATATTTTTAATATCGGTAAGGGGATCCCTGGCCTCACTGTACCCTCTACAAGCACAGTGTGCAAGTCACACCCTTCTGTGGTAAATCATAACCTTTGTGCTATCCCGCCGGGAACAGTCCATCATAGACATCAACTACACGAAGCAGATCATAACTTTTACGGCGCCTTTAAAATAACACAGAAGTATAGAAGAAGGCGCCGTGGCCAACGGAGCAGGCGCTGTCTGCGGCTCGCCCTGCGGGACCGTGACAGGAGTCCCTTTAATCCGGCAGGAAGAAAAGTCGATGTGCTGACCTGAGCAGCCTGAGCGAGGGAAGCTGCAGTGGAGCGCAAATGAGCTCACTAACGCAGAGAAGGAGCACGAGAGGTGGGAGCGCATGTATATTGATGACGCTTTGTGTGTAAGTGCTGCTAAGGGCATGCTAAGGCGCGTGTGTGTCCGTGAGGGCCGCGCCATTTCTCAGGGTATGATAGCAAACCCCAGTGAGGCGTGCAGTCACAGCGGGTTATGAGGGGCTGTTTTGCACGACCAGTCAAGTCTGACTTTGGCTATAAAGACTCATTTTTATTTCAAGATCCCAACCCAGTCTCCCCTGTCTTGTCGCATTCTGGAAGTTGTTGGTGTCTATTGAGGTCTTAAAAGGGGCTGGTTGAGGGTCTTATGAGTTACACAAGGAGTATGTCAATACATGATTTTTACTTTTTCTAAACATGGATTTTGATTTATGCACTATTTGCCACTGTTGGGTGGATATCAATTCAAAAATAATTTCAGTAAACAAATCATGCTTTAAAAAAAAACATATCAGTTTTATTTTGCTCAGTGTCCAGATAAAAAAAAAAATTGGGGGGGGGGGGGGGGGGGGTTGGTGGGCTTTAGTCAAGACGTTAAAAAGAAAAGAGGGCTGATTACTTTTGGTCGATCTTTTGTACAAAATAATACAAAATGGATCTTCCATGGTAGACGAATATATTAGTCATTCCAGGATATTGATGATATTCAGTCTTGACTAAAGTTTATAGGCATTTAATTTGTAGACATTTTTAATTAATTAATTATTAATTAAACACGCATCAATAGAAGACGTTTATATGGTTAAAGTGGCAAGTGTGACTGATATTTGGAGCTGTTCATTTTTTCTAAAAGGGAAATCATTGGTCCAATTTTTTAAATCTATTCTAGCTTTGTCACCATGCTTGCATTGAACAGATTTTCAGATTGACAAATTGTTCTATATTTTTTTAATGTTAATCAATAGACATCTTTGTTTAAAACCCTTCAGACCTGCATTTTTCCTGCTGGGCATTTAAATTTTATTTTTAATTTTTTACTGGTTTTCACTCTTTTCCCACATAAGAACAACAAGGATTTTTTGGGGGAGTAGGGCTGTGCAATTAATTGAAATTCAATCACAATTTCAATTATTACACTCCACAATTACAAAATCGACATAATCGTAAAGAAATATAAAAGATTATTATTATTTATATTTTTGTACCTTCTTTAATTTAAAATGACTAATTTAATAAATCTTGTTTTGTCCAAAAAGGAACTTACATAATTATAGTGTTTCAAATAATTTTATTTTGTCTTAATATAAATGCACAAAATAAACATTTGAATAATCGTGATATCGATTATTACCAAAATAATTGTGATTATAATTTTTTTCATAATCGAGCAGCCCAGAAGTTATCTCATGTTTTAATTCATTATAGTGGATGCCAGCATAGTATGGCGGCAACGCTTATATGTAACATTTTTAACATGAACATCATGCAAGTTATTTTGCGATTGTGAACCAGAAGTGTTGACATCATCCAAATTATGCATTTTATTAGTTTAAACATGCAAATATGTCATGTGCACTGCAATCATCTATGGGTCAGAAGGGGTTAAACTTCTAACAAAAAGTTTAGGGAGCTCCCAGCGTCCTCAAGCATGTCTTAAAAAGTTCCATGAAAACTTTAAATAAGTAAATAGCTCCCTCTTGTAAATAAACTTTTCCGAAATTTCAAAATCAAAATAAATAATGTACTGTATGTTTAAGTAAAAACAAACAAAAAACCTCTGCCCTTGAATAAAAAATAAAAATGTTCTAAAATCCGCATGATGTTGACTGTCATCTTTGTCTTATTGTGGTCTCCCAGTATGAAGAGCTGGTGCACTACTCGGGGACGGATGGCATGTCGATGGGGCTGTACGGGGATGACGTCAGACCACTTGCAACCCCTCAGTACGGAGCCGCCATCCCCGACTCCCTCAAACACCACAAGGACCAGATATACGGGTGCGTTCACACGCGCTGTGATTGATTTCAAACACTTGAAAGCGCTTGAAGCACATTAACATTCAGCCCGTGTTTGTCTTCTCTATGTGACGTTTACAGCTGTCACTTTCATAAATGCTGTGCTATAAAATGACTTCTCGCACCTCCTGTGAATGTTTGGCGTTCGCACTGTGTGTCAACTGTCAGCGCGTTTATGGGAACTATGTTAACTGTTTGCCTGCCTGTGTGCGCAGTCACCCACTGTTCCCACTGCTGGCCTTAGTTTTTGAAAAGTGCGAGCTTGCCACCTGCTCCCCCCGAGACTCCGCCTCCCTGTCAGCCACATCCCACCTCCCCGGCATGACAAGCCACAGCGACGTGTGCTCCTCGGAATCCTTCAACGATGACATTGCCGCGTTCGCTAAACAGGTGAGCGACAGCTACGAGAGCCAATGGCAGGAAAGACGTCACATGCGAGCCCAGCCATCCATTTTGTTTTGCAGATTCGTTCAGAGAAACCAATATTTTCTTCTAATCCTGAGCTGGACAACTTGGTGAGATACAAGAAATGTTTTCGGAAATAAACATATCAACCATGTATTGGACTTTTAATCAGCTTTTTCCCCCCTCCATAGATGATTCAGGCTATACAAGTTCTTCGCTTTCATTTACTGGAGTTAGAGAAGGTTGGTTGATGATCGATCCAATTTTCACAAGCACAAACTTTTTAGTTTAGCATACATAATTGTTATTGTATGGTAAAAGGCTTTTAGATTTGTATTTATTGCAATAATTATAATATTATATAATATAATAGGGGTGTCAAAATTAGTGCATTAATTTGGAGTTAATTTAAAAAAATGTACGCGCGATTATAGATCGCTGATACAGCCACGTCAAAATTGCGCAGTAATAAATGTAATAATAATGCATATATTTGTCAAGTTCTATTTTACAATTTAAAAAATGTGAAGAATTTCACAATTCACTTCATGTTAAAAATTAGATAGCTCTTAAAGGTAGAGTCCAAAGAATTGAAAAGAGTTTCTGTTTGTAAACAAACAATTCAAAACCGACTTCTCCAATGGCCAATGGCGTTGCGGGGAAAGATTGAGAAAGATTTTATGTGTATACATCCAGAGTTTATTTAGTGTTTATTTCTGGATGAAAACGTTGGACTCTACCTTTAATATGAAAAGAAAAATGCACTGAGCTGTCTCCAATGTCTTACAAATGCAATTATGTCATCTAGTGGCAGAATAATTACCTCAGCACAAATCACTATCACACTTTTTAACTAAATTTTATGAATTATTATGGAATTACTGTATCAATGACTAACATATGCAGCCACATTTCTAGTTAACATTAGTTTAACATTTTTTCCCACTTTTATGTTAACAAGAGTATGAAAACTCAGAAAAAACATTTTATTTTACATTTAGAACAGATATAAAATTTGCGATTAATCGTGAGTTAACTTTTGAAGTCATGCGATTAATTACGATTCAAAATTGTAATCGCCCGACACCCCCCCAAAAAAATAAAAATAAAAATAATAATAATAAATGATATGTGAATGTTAAGCAATTATACCCGAAACGTATTCTGTTGTGTTCTTTCTCAGGTGCATGACCTGTGTGATAACTTCTGCCACCGTTACATCACCTGTCTGAAGGGCAAAATGCCCACGGACTTGGTCCTGGATGAACGGGAGGGAGGCTCCAAGTCGGACATGGAGGACTTTAACGGATCCTGCACCAGTCTGTCGGAACAGGTGAGACATGACACAAAAGTTAGAAGACGTACAACAGTGGAAAGAAAACGTGAGGGTTGTGGTTGGAGGTTCCATGACTCACTCCTGTTCTTTCTCTCTCTCTCTGCAGAATGCGTCGTGGTTACGAGAGCCCGATGAATGTGCCACCACTCCTTTGGGAACGCCTGGCACCTGTGGTCTGCCTTCACATAGCACAGCAGACAACTGTAGTGATACAGGTGCCCTGCTACACGCACACACACACAAATGCTGGTTAGGGTAAACAGTACTGTATGTCGAGTAGGGATGTAACGATAACAGCAAATATCGTGATATTAAAAGTGTCACAATATCGTCATCGTTATGTCATGATATTAAAAGCAGCACATTCGTTAAAAAGCCCAGGTTGTATTCCATGTGTGCAGTTCTAGCACCCTCTGGTGGTTAGTTCATTAGTGCAGTTTAATTTTAAACAGGAATGTTTTGGCCCCTGCAGCGGTTATCACACCTATATATCAGTCATAGGGTTCGGGTTATTTTAATTATATTTTTCAATATCTCAGTAAAACAACAACAACATTACTTTCAACCCGTTTCAGCCAAACACAACATTATGAGATAAAAAAATAAATATTTTTTTAAATTTAATTGTATTTTATTTTACAATATTGTGACTTTTTACAAATTATCGTGTGTTTTTTTTATAACTTTCTCACAATATTGTATTTATTGTATCATGAGGTTCATACAACATTCTATTTATCGTATCGTGATGTTTGGATATTGTTAGATCCCTAATGTCAAGGGAAAGTTTACCTACACAAAAAAACACAGACCGGCATTTAAAAACACATACCTTTTTTATTTTTATTTTTTTATTTTAGCAATAAATAATAACAATAATAATAATAAATAATGTCAAACTACTAGACACTTACTTTACTACCAGACTTTAATACAAGATGCAAGAGAGTCAAGCACAGCTTCTGCCATCTCATTGCACGACATGCACAAATCGGGCTTTTATCATCTTGCATTCATGATTTTTTATTGAATTCCCGCATTCCGTTTTATGTGGTTGTGCGAAACCATTAGCTGTTAAACTGCCTCTTGTCATTTTATAACGACAATATAATTTATTTCTTTTTTAATGGCATCCATTTTGTTGAGAATTTTGCTGGCTGTCCAACCAAACCCGAGTCACTTTACTTTGCTGTTCTTCAGTTGTGGCTGATAGTTTTTTTTGTAAATCAAATATTGGTTGACTTTGCCAGTTTGACATTTTTAAAGAATATTTTCTACTACATATTTGAGGGGGAGGGGTGGTGCAAAACAAAATACACTACACAAGCAATAGGTGAGCCATTTTATGCAATGGGGTCAGCAAAATTTGCTTTTGGGGAATCCAGAAAGCTGCTTTTAAAACCATATATGATCCCAAACGTGAAAGACAAAGCAGTAAATAAGTGCAGCAGACAATCGGAGTAACTGCTTTTCACGCTTCATTCCACTATATTTGGATTTTCTCTTATATATATATATATATATATATATATTTTTTTTTTAACTATCCAATGAACGCCGCAAGCTAATGTGGTGAACATCACGCAACTTAAGTCACCGCTACATTTCAAGCAAGTGGAAAGGTCATTAGTTGGGTTAAGCCAATCATAAGTCAAGTCAGACAGTCTTGCTCAGCCACACAACACAATTCGCACGTGAGCCACTTTGCACTCAGTGTCCGTCGT
The DNA here is from genome assembly GCF_054856555.1 of Leptonotus elevatus. Classification (NCBI taxonomy): domain Eukaryota; kingdom Metazoa; phylum Chordata; class Actinopteri; order Syngnathiformes; family Syngnathidae; genus Leptonotus; species Leptonotus elevatus. The sequence continues at coordinate 6,984,676 of NC_141245.1, forward strand.
CTCTAACTTCATCCGTCACTGCCAAGCCCGTGAAGACAGATAGCCTAACAGTTTAGCTAACTAACAGCTCATTAACTCATTCACTGCCATTGACGGCTATTGACGTCAAAAATTCATTTGAACTATTTCTATTAGTTTAACATTTTTTTCCACTTTTGTTAACAAGAGTATGAAAACCTAGAATTTTTTTTATTGTACATTTAGAACAGATATAAAATGTATGATTAATCGTGAGTTAACTATTGAAGTCATGTGATTAACTCATTCACTGCCATTGACGGCTATAGACGTCAAAAATTTATTTTAACTTAGTTTTACATTTTTTTCTACTTTTGTTAACAAGAGTATGAAAACCTAGAGTTTTTTATTGTACATTTAGAACAGATATCAAATTTGTGATTAATCGTGAGTTAACTATTGAAGTCATGCGATTAATTACAATTAAAAAAAATTAATCGCCTGATACCCCTAATTTTTAATAATCTTTTCTTCTTTTTTTAAATTAGGGGCATCGAGCAATAACATTTTTAAAATTTGCATCCATTGACGGTTATAGACGTCAAAAATTCATTTGAACTATTTCAATTAGTTTAAAATGTTTTCCACTTTTGTTAAGAGTATGAAAACCTAGAATTTGTTTTTAGTGTACATTTAGAACAGGTATAACATTTTTGATTAATCGCGAGTTAACTCATGAAGTCATGCAATTAATTACAATTTTAATTGCCTCACGCTGCTAATTTTGAATTGTAATTAATCACATGACCCCAATAGTTAACTCACAATTAATCATACATTTTATATCTGTTCTGTTCTGTACAATACAAAAATGTAGGTTTTCATACTCTTGTTAACAAAAGTGGAAACAAATGTAAAACTAAGTTAAAATGAATTTTTGACTTGCAGTGAATGAGTTAATCACATGACTTCAATAGTTAACTCATAATTAATCATACATTTTATATCTGTTCTAAATGTACAATACAGGTTTTCATACTCTTGTTAACAAAAGTGGAAAAAAGTAAATGAATTTTTGACGTCTATAGCCGTCAATGGCAGTGAATGAGTTAATTACAATTCAAAATTAGCAGCGTCAGACAATTAAAATCGGAATTAATTGCATGACTTCATGAGTTAACTCACGATTAATCACAAATGTTACATCTGTTCTAAATGTACAATAAATTTTTTTTAGGTTTTCAGACTCTTGTTAACAAAAGTGGAAAAAAAAATTAAACTAATAGAAATAGTTCAAATGAATTTTTGACGTCTATAACCGTGAATGAGTTAACTAAGTTGAACGTTAGTAATAGACAACATGGAGAATGGGTTTTCGAAGCATGACATTTTTTTGGGTGAAGTTGTTAGTACAGAGTGGTTAAGTCGTTAACAGTCATGTGACTTGAGCCTCCATATCTGACAGCTTGTCACATTTAGACGTACTCTCCTTCCAGGCGACGGACTGGACACAGGCATGGCCTCCCCCAGCACAGGAGAAGAAGATGAGTCTGACAGGGAGAGGAGAAACAACAAGAAGAGAGGCATTTTCCCCAAAGTGGCCACAAACATCATGAGAGCGTGGCTCTTCCAGCATCTAACGGTGACAATCTTTGCTCATAAGTTGTTATATGAAGCAAATAAGAAGCCGATTGGTGGAAAGAGAGGATTTAGCGCAAGGTGCCGCTTTCCTGTCCTGACATGGCTGGAAATATGAGCGAGTGTATCAGGGAGGTCGGTTCGATTAAATGGAGACTTGGAGATGAAGTGATTATATGAATATGCTCGCAAAGGAATAATTGCGGAAGTGAAATAAATGGGGTGAGTAATTGTCAGCGAGGTTGTTAGATTGGTAATTAGTGACTAAATGAGGCAGGTCAAATGTTGCTTCCCTCCAATTGTGCCAATATGCGTGTGTGCGTGTGCGTGAGACACACACACAGATTTGAGGGTTTCCTTAGGTTGAAAATAGGAGCGCAGATGTGAATTCTGATGCCGAGTCATTAGTAATTACCCGGAAATTTCACATCCTAAAGCCAGTAACTAGCTCACACAGCCTCATGCTTTAAAGACACAAAAAAAATGGATTCACATTTCTAAATAACACCAAAAAAGAAATGACCTTGTGGTGTTTCTTTCCTCATGAACTATAGCTCAATGTGTCCTCTTTTCAGCACCCGTACCCGTCCGAGGAGCAGAAGAAGCAGCTGTCACAGGACACGGGTTTGACCATCTTACAGGTCAACAACTGGTCAGTGTACCGCCAATCAATACACCCGTTTGAGTGCCGCGCTTTATCAATAATCATTTGGCCTTGTTTAAATATATTAAGCGTCATCTCCCAAACGCGGGTGCAACATTAATGCCATTAACTACAAAGCCAGTTTAGTCTGCATTTTTTAGCTTTTTAAAGCTCAGCTGAGGGGATTTTGTTGGATATAAATGTGAATTAAATAAAAGTCAGCCATTTTATGAGACTGCAATGAATTCTAAAAATAAAGCCGATTTAAAAAGGGAGACGAAACATCCTACTAAGCATTTTGTTACAGGAGCAGTGGTGCAGTAAAATCCACTCACTCCAAGTTCATAAAACAGGATAGCAAATCAATATCCAATATTCTAATTATTTACAGCTCCCTCATGTTCTATTAACCCTATACAGGGCACTCATTGAAATACTTTTTATTTATTGAACCAAATATTAGCCACTACTTTCAAAGGTTTGTGTTTAACAGGCAAAGCATCCAAACATTAACTCATTCACTGCCGTTGACGGTTATAGACGTCAAAAATTAATTTGAACTATTTCTATTAGTTGAACATTTTTTCCACTTGTGTTAACTTGAGTATGAAAACCTAGAATTTGTTTTCATTGTACATTTAGAACAGGTATAACAATATTTGATTAATCGCGAGTTAACTCATGAAGTCATGCAATTAATTACGATTTTAATTGCCTCCCGCTGCTAATTTTGAATTGTAGTTAATCACATGACTTCAATAGTTAACTCACAATTAATCATACATTTTATATCTGTTCTAAATGTACAATAAAAAAACTTAGGTTTTCATACTCTTGTTAACAAAAGTGGAAACAATTTTAAAACTAAGTTAAAATGAATTTTTGACTGGCAGTGAATGAGTTAATCACATGACTTTAATAGTTAACTCATGATTAATCATACATTTTATATCTGTTCTAAATGTACAATATATTTTTTTCTAGGTTTTCATACTCTTGTTAACAAAAATGGAAAAAAATGTTAAACTAATAGAAATAGTTCAAATGATTTTTGGACGTCAATAGCCGTCAATGGCAGTGAATGAGTTCATTTATTCATGTCAGCAAAGGTTTAGCACAAAACCACAGACACACACACACAGACCTCGTCCATTTATGCAGATCAATCAATTATCACAGGGCAATCAATGCGCTCCCTGTCCCAACGTTGATTTATTCTCCCCTCTGAAAGGGTTAAGTGGTTGTAAAAGGGAAAAGGTTAACAGTCTCTCGGTCAGCCTTTTTCTCCATTAACCGACGGCCTCCATTCTCTCCGCCGCTCTCTTGTTTCAGGTTCATCAACGCTAGGAGGAGAATCGTTCAGCCCATGATTGACCAATCCAATCGCTCAGGTTAGTCTTTTCAAGTCAGCCGCTGTTGACCGCCCCTGCACGGAACCTTTTGGCCGTGTACTGAGCTTGTCGCTTGACAGGTCAGGGTGGTCCCTACAGCCCTGAGGGAGCAGCACTCGGGGGTTACGGGCTTGACGGACAAGCCCACCTGGGCCTCCGAGCAGCAGGTATACGACACATTGATGACTGAAATCCACCCGACATATTTAAGTGTCTTCATGTCAGAAATATTCTCTGCGGCACTCTTTGTAGTCCGCTGCTGCAAAGTCTTTTCCTCACCACTTGACCATGAATTATTTATGGGAAAGGGATTATTTAGCTCTGTGTGCCCTGCCATTGGCTGGGAACCAGTTCAGGGTGTACCCCGCCTACTGCCTGAAGACGGCTGGGATAGGCTCCAGCACCCTGTGACCCTTGTGGGGAATAAGTGGTTACGAAAATGGATGGACGGGTGGATTGTTTAGCATATAGCTTGGTGTACTGGAGTAAAGCTACCCAGTGTAGAAATTTGCCCAAAAACACTTTTTTTATTTGACCATTTATGACTTAAACCTCTTCCAATTAGCAGATTAACACCTAAAATGCTCACAATCCTGCAAGCCTCTGGACAATAGTTTTAAAGGTGTATTCAAGGACCTTCTCGAAAAATAGAAGCCAAACGTCCATTTGTCAGTTTTTGAAAAATGAGCATGCGGAAGACCATCCTCTCGGCTTTCCTGCTCGTCCGGGGGAAACGCCTACACTCTAAAAATGGGGAGTGATATAAACTTGAAAAAGCCTAGTAAAGGTTGATGCACTCAGAAATTCTAAGTCAATTTTACAAGAAGGAAAACTTTACTAGGTTTTTCCAAGTAAATCCCGAGCTCATCTTCATCAGTCATTTCAGCTGGCCTCACTTCATAGACGGATAGTGCTGTCACTATCGAATATTTTTAGAATCGATTAATCTATCGATTATTTAATTGATTAATTGACTAATCGAATGTATTTTAATTTTGCATTAAAGTGTATTACAATTTTTTTCCCCCCCTGATTAATGTTTATTAACCAGTAATTGGTGTTTATTTCGTACTTCATATTCGTATAGAAGATAATCAGTCTTCTTTGTGCCCCTCGATTGCGCGTTCCCGTCGATGGGTGCGCGGCTGCCAGTGTGTAGTGTCTGTCAGTGTCCGAAGCATTTCAAATAGCCGAGAAGCCCTCCCGCCAATGAGCGGGAGCGCGCGGTTGGGGGAATGAAACTATTTTTGCTTCTGAAATTGAAACTTGAAAGAAAAATGGTGTTAATATTTTTGTGGTAAATAGTTCATTATTTGGATCATTGCATATCTAGAAAAGCTCTACAATGGCGGCACCTTTTTTTTGACACCCCCCTTCTCACTCTGACCACTTTCAGCCCTCTTTTTTTAACCAGCCATTTTAGTACCAACTGATATTGATACCGATTATTAGTAGATAAGGTCGATAACCGATATTAGTGTACAAAAACAACAGAAAATAGAAAGCTCTGTTTTAAAAAAAAATTTTTTTTAAAAACTCGTTTGAATTTCAAGCAAAAACAACAAGTGCAGGGATTTTCCAGTTTCAGCAACATCTCTTTAAAAAGTTCCCAGGTTTAAATTGATCTCTTTAGCTGCTATCTCACTGAGCGTCGAATGCTTGCAGACTTAGCGAATAGTTATTTATTTTTTGTCAGGTTTAGTAAAAGCTTTCCAAAGATGTTCACAGACAGTGAAAATTTGTCTGAACATGTTCAAAATGTCTTTGCAACAAGAAAAACTGTTTGCGACAGCTATAAACTCTTAACATCTTTGCAACCTTTTGCAACATATTACGAACCCTGATAAAAAACCCTAATTCACAAAGTTTGTATGCATTAGCCGCTCAATGAGATAGCAGCTTTATTAGCCGTAGGATTTTGGGGGGCAGATGGTGATGCTGATATTCATCACAATGCCAAATATCGGCACGGATAATCGGCCTGGCTGATAATCGATCTATCCAGAATATATGCTCCTGAAAAATGGATGGCGGGCCACAAATTGCCCCCAGGCCATAGCTTGGACACCATTGCTGTACCTTGCTGGGTGCGTGTGAGCTCCGATTGCGGAATGACCAATTTCGCTTCTCTGCCCTTCTCGGGCAGGCCTTCAAGGGATGCCGTCTCTGCAGGGGGACTACCCCGGAGCTCTGTTGTCCCAAGCAGCCTACCCAGCCCACCCAGGACCTTCCCTCCACCCCTACCCGGGCCCACACCCGCACGCCGCCATGCTGCTTCACCCGCCGCCACACGCGCACCCCGCAGAGCCCCTCCTTGCACAAGGACTGGACATCCACGCACACTAGCTGTGGAGGGGGCCTCTGTGAGCAAGCGTGAGTGTGATGAGTCCTACACACTAGTTAAAGAAAACTAAAATAATTGCTCCAAGAGTTTACATTCCCTACCAAAAGACAATGACCTCAATGTAGCTCTCAGACACACACACACACACACACACACACACACTGGTTTAAGCCATACCTCTCTCCGAGTAGAAGTGCTTCCTCCGCTCCCATCATGTCCACCGTGTCCCGTGGATGAGACCAATGCTTTAACCTTCATCTCCCACCATGCCTGTTGTTGGACCACCGGAAGAGATGATCAATATTTATCACGTTTTTACAAGACAAAGACATTACTGGATGGGACTCGATCCTGTGACCATGCCTTCTTCAAGCTCTGTCTTCCTGCAAGTGTCTGCCCGAAAAAAGAAAAAAAAAACACAACCATCTCTCACACTTTATTTAAGGCTGATTTGAGTTTGTACTTATTCTATTTTTGTATTTATGTGAGCCACTCGTGGCAGTTGCAGTTTGGCACGAGCTTGTTTAAAATCTTAGTGCTCTTCCTCAGCATGAAGCTAAACACGATGAATGACTTCCAGTCTGCCTCGCGCTCATACCACTGACCTCCTTAATATGCCGACAGGTGTCCGTTGCGCACCCGCATACACACACACACACACACACACATGCACAAAGGCACACTGACGTGATAAGCTCCTCGCAGCAGTGAGACGGGAGCCGCAGCCAAAGGACTCGATCGAAATATTTCTGAATGAATGATATGGTCAAAGGATTAAAATGTTTTTTTTTGTACCACATGTGGACGGCTCATCTTTTAGTGTGCTGTAAGGTATCGAACTTTAAGACAATTCAATCCTCTGCCTCATCTCGGGTTTCTTTTTGGCTGCTTGTGTTGCAAAAAGTTGGACATTATATAGACCTATACAATAACGTACACAATACATAAAAAAAAGCTTCATTCAAGATAGTGAACTACAAATAATATGACGTACATCAAACTAAATGTTAAATAATAAATACATTTGTAGTATATTAGCTCATTTACTCCCAATTTTAAATATTATACCATTATTATTATTATTATTAAGGTTTTTTTTAACGCTAGCTAGAGCATACGGAAGTTTTTGATGCAGCCTCTAAACTCCGGTGCTGGAGGGCCGCAGTCCTGCAGGTTTTTGGAGGTTTCCGTTCTCCAACACAGCTGATATATGATCAGCTCATCAGCAAGCTCTGCACAAGCCTGATAACGATCCTGCTGATTGGAATCAGCTTGTGTTGGAAAAGGGAAACCTCCAAAACCTGCAGGACTGCGGTCCTCCAGGACCGGAGTTTGACACCTATGCGCTAAACTAAAGAGAATGCTTGAAGCAATGGTAGTTATTACAAAAACGGCCAGCAGGTGGCAGCAGAGTATAAGAGATCAACCAGGGCCATGTAACAAAAAGGCTCTTCAACCCACTGTTTTAAACACATTTGTGAATAATGATGAAACTTTGCTATATTCTAATGCTAATTGCTGCAAAACGAAAACAGATAAAAATTTACTTTTTTTCCTGATGAAAGAAGAGACTCTAATCTTTCTTTTGGTAGGTACCATGTTTTTATAGCATTCTGTGGGCCTTGCAAAATCAGTCCAAATCCAGTAAAACAGCCAGGAGCGAAGGGGGTTGCTTCAGTGAAAATGGCTGGGAGTGAATGAGTTAAGTTCACGGCAAAATCCTTAGTTGAAAAAGCAAATGATCGAAACACACTTTTAAGTTCAGCTTATGACTAAAAATAAAGTCATCATTATTATTTTCGTATTTAAACAATTGTTCCCATGCCTATAGAAACAGTCATTGTAATTAAATAGTATTTAGTAGGGGTGGGAATCTTTGAATGTCTCACGATTTGTTTTAATTCCGATTTTCGATTCAGAACGATTTTTGCTTCAAAATGATTTGATTGACGATGATTTTTGCTTCAATCTATAGATGTGCAAGGAATCGTAATGATCTACTCCAGTCTGACTTGCTAATGCTAATTAGTGCTCTTCTCGCGGCACTTTTATCATTCAAAAGAACGTTTCTGCGCTGAAAAAAACAAAACATTTTATTGGAAGAACTTGATCGTGACTTTTTCCTTCTACTCTCTAATGTGGCTACAACTTAACAGTGTATTAGACCGCGTGGAACCACACTGCCCCTCAGTGGCCAAATCGGGTACAACATGAACAGTGCTCCAAATAAAGGCACACACAGACAAAGGCAAGACAGTATAAAATAATTTAAATAAAATCAATTTTGGGACATTTAAAATCGATTCTGAATTGTACTAAATGAGAATCGCGACACTCCTAGTATTTAGCATTTGTATTTTACTTCAAGCAAAAAGGACACACTATGGGCCAAGTTTTAATACAATTATTTTCTACCTTTCATCTCATGTTACCAGGCAAAACCTCCATTTCTCAACGAATACGTCCTCCCTTGTTCCTCTCATAAAGAAACATGCATTCACTCCAAACACATTCAAACCTGAATACCCCCCTCAGACCTCACCCTGCCCTCCAGTGGGGCCTGAAGCAGCAGGGGGGGTCAGGGGTTACAGTTCAAACTGAGGTCAACAGGAAATGACTGTTCTCCCTGGGACCGAGGTCCTGACCTCAGCACCCCTACACTTTTCATTTTTCCTCATCCTCACTCAGTATTTCACCTCCTCACTGTTGTGCTTGCTTGCTTGCCCCTCCCGATCCAACCTTTTTTGTCCTGCTTCACTCAACCACAAAGTTTCTTACAAAGACATGTATGTCAATTTTCATTTGCAGATTTTCATTTAGAAATCTTTTGAGGTAGCCACTGACGGCGGAGTGGTTCGTTTGCTTGACTTCTGTGGAGGCAGCATGGGTTTATTTTGCACTCTGATGATGTGGAGTTCGGCACTTTTTTCGCCACGAGTCAACTGCCTGGGATGAACTCCAACTTTTCCTGACCCTGAATGGGAGAAATGGTATCGAAAATGGATGGATGGATCTACAGAGTTGCAAAACATCAAAGATCTTACAGGCTAAATAAAAAAAAATATTGTTGTAGTTGTATGTACTAAAATTATTATACATATAAAATTATTTTATTTTAGATATTAATGGCTAAACAATATTGTGCCCTACCTGAGCACACTGAGTAGTCTACAGTTTGGCAGATCCTCAAAATGAGTCCAATGTTGCTAATTTCAAACTGTTTATTACACTCCAGTCCAGTTGAAGTTAACTGTAAAAGCGAACACATACAAATGAAGTTTGCCTCGTTTTGCATATTTCTCGAACATAGCTAGCTCAAGGCTAATACACAATGAAAAAACGCCTTTGACTCGCTAACGAAAATTAGCGCGCTATTCGCGACACTCATATCCCTCAAAAGGAACGTACACAAACATTCATATCTCGAAAGTACTCACAGGCAGAATTAATGATCTTCATATGCTGGGGAAAGGAGGTGGGGGGGTGGTGACCCCAAAAAAACTCAATCTCAACTTTCTTCTTCTACGTCTTAATGTAACTAAAATATGTATTTCAATGCGAGGACCATACTGCCCCTAGATGGCCAAATCGTGTACAGCATGAACAGCGCTGCTTATAAAGGCACGCACACACAGGTACAAAACATGCCTGCCTGAATAAAGAAAATTGTACCATTAGCTTAATATTGTTGGTCACTGCAATAGAAAAAAAGATTTATACTTGTACACTCCTAATGACCTCCCTTAAGATTTAAATCAGGGCTCATCGAAGGCCACTACAGAATTTTCCCTTGATGTTTTATTTGTCGCCATTTTGTGTGTGTGTCTGTTTTTAACTGTCTAATTTTGGGTACCTAGAACCTGCAGCAGGTACCTGGCAAAATGCCTTGAACATAAATGGCTATGGCCTGTTTGATGACAAACAAATGTCTGTGTGTAATGTGCATGGCCCATGTCTGAGGGCATAAAGAGGTGCACGTGTATTTGTGTGTGCGCGTGTGTTTGTGTGTACGTGTGTATGTGTGTGCGCACGCAGGGGCTACTCTGTTGGTCATTAATCATTCAATTACACACCTGTCAAGAGTTCAGGCAAGTGGGAAAGGGGGGTGAGTAAGGGAGGGTGTAAATAAGGGAGTGGGGAGGTGGAGGGAAAGACAAAAGGAAGAGTGGAATGCAGCTGGGAAAAGAGGAAAAGAGCAGAAAGGAGATGAATGTCAGAAGAGTGAAAAAGCACATGGAGGAGGGTTCGAAAGCAAAAGGCATGTTTTATTGTGTGACCGAGGCAAGCTGTTGGAGGGTGACAGCCGTTGAAAGGTCACAGTAGAAATGGACTCATCCACATTTTATGTGGGACATGTACACATCAACTCCTAGTATAAAATACAAGCCTCTTTTTGCTAATGATGAGCAAAAAACAAACAAAAAAATGGTATATTTGAATACTGTATACCCTCATGCATGTTGCATATAATTAACTCATTCATATAGACGTCAACAAATCATTTTAACTTTTTCTATTAGTTTTATACTTTTATTAATAAGAGTATAAAACCCACACCCCTAAATTTTTTTATTGTACATTTAGAACAGATATAAAATGTGTAATTAATCGTGAGTTAATTACTGAAGTCATGTGATTATTATTTTTTTTTAATTGTCGCTTGCGATTTAAAAAAAGAAGAAGAAAAGATTATTAAAAATTAGGGGCGTCGGGCGATTTAAATTTTTTTTTGTAATTAATCGCATGACTTCACTAGCTAACTCCCGATTAATCACAAATTTTATATCTGTTCTAAATGTACAATAAAAAAGATTCTAGGTTTTCACACTCTTGTTAAAAAAGGGGGGGGGAAATGTTAAACTAATAGTAATAGTTAAAATGAATTTTTGACGTCTATAGCCGTCAATGGCAGTGAATGAGTTAATGAAAATTATTGCTTTTCTGTCCTGTGGATCAGTTTTGTGGTAAATTGGACGCCTGATATTAAAATCAGCTGAATGTCCTTTCACCAATCATTGGTGTGAAATCCAGCATACTTTATTAATTCCAGCCAGCCACTTCAGTTCATTTATTTGTGATGGACCATTGCCTTCTGTACAGTGAAAGTTTGCGCACACGCACACACACATGGATGTGTGTGTTTTGCAGTCATGATCTTGCTGCAGTACCTCAGATGCCTCAGGGCGCAGCCATCTGTGGTAACCGCCCCCCCCCCCCCCCCATTTTTACACACACACTCCCTGACACACGTACACACAGGCATATATCTAATTTATGAATGTGGTGCGGATTTTATACACACACTCATGTATACATAATATATTGCATACGAAATATATGGTGGCGCGACCATGTGACAAAATGTGCCAGTCTAGTTCTGATCCTCATTCTCCTCTTAAAAGATCCTTTAGTTTTGCTTACGTGCGTGTGTGTGTGTGTGTGTGTGCGTGTGCGTTGCCAGCTGTTTGGATACTTGACATCAACATGCAGGCAAAAAGCCAGATGTCTCATTAGGCAAATTTGATTGGCTCGGTCATTAAGAATTCAGTGATAAGACGTTTCCATATGCGTGTACATGGAGATGCTTGTGTGTTGCATTTGCATAAGAGCCCCTGCGTCAAACTATTAACATGTGTTGGTGCACAATTTATGTGCATCCATTATAAGTATATCGGATACATACATGCTAGCGATTCAGAACAGAATTGCAATTCTGTGCGTTCCTGGGACACTTTTTCTTCTCAAAATTAAACTACTGGCTCTTTAAAAAAATATTTTTATTATTTTTGCAATGCTTCGCTTTTTAAAAAATAGTATTAATTTCACTTTGGCTTTTGGGTCCATATTTTGGTCACACTTCTGGCCTTGATTTCAGCATCACCATATGTGCGTGGGTACAACTTCCAGCACACAAACTCGCCTCCTCACCTGCTGCTTATTAATTAATGAATTCACCTTGGAAATTCACGTGCAATACCTGGTTGGCCCTCCCACCAGCTAACTTGTGGTTGTAATATAGCTGCCACTCTGCAGTAGCTCATCTCTAATGCATCTGACATTGCTTTTCCTGGCTGTAAGTTAGTTGTTGTTTAGGATTTCTTGATGTCCTCTCATGTGATTCTTTAGTGAAGACACTGATCATGTTAGAGATTTCTCACACAAATCTGCATTTCTTTTTTGTTTTGATTGTGATGACCACTTCTACGACATCCCTTGGAAATCACAATGGTCAATCACTGTGGAGCTATTTTTTTTTAGAACAGGCGTTCCAAAAAGTAGTTCTTGGGGGCAATGTTGGTGACACTGACCTCTGCTCCAACTCGCCTTCTCAGGAGGACAGGCGGTATAAAAAAATAAAAATAAAAATATTTGCATTACTGCCTCCTAGTGGTATAAAGTTATCACTGTCTTATTACAAATATTTGAGTTCATTGTTTGTTTATTGGACCCATTATTTACAGAATTAAAAATACCGTACATGTAATTATTTCACTGTGAAATTTGGTCATTTTTACTAACTTAACCCAAAACACTCCAGAGTTGTACCAAGGAATTGGTGTGACTCTTGAAACCGCAAAGGCCATAAATGTGTGTATTTTTTAATGGGGCAGTGGTAATAGTGTTCAAGAGCGAGCTTGAAACCATCCCGAAATTTGTCACACTTGCAAAGACTCCTGCAGAAATAAGCAAATCTTGGTCTTTGAGGGTTCATGGAGGAATCAATGTAAGAGTAAAACAGCACAAGAATCTCACATAAGGAACAGAAGTCATATTGAAGTCATACGCTCAGATGAAAAACAAGTACTGTAGCCTACTTGTAACGTAGCAGATAAAATTACTCTTTTCCTTTTCTCGGACACATTGATTAAGGTGGAATGATCCATTAATGAATATCAGCTAGGCTATTCATACAGTTAGAAATGATGCGTAGATGATAGTTTTATATATTACAGACAATTATATTATGAGGTTCTTGGCCCCAGCCAAAAATAATACCATGTGTGCGCGGAACATGTAACAGTAAGTTGGATTAACTTATATGGAAGCGAAATGCATTCCCTTGGGAGGAAAAAAAACCCTCAGGTAATTTTGGGGAGGGGCTTTGTGTTTTTTTGGGGGGGAGTATTTTCTTTGAAATGTTCTATTTCTTTTTATGTTTCCCAGTTGCTCTAAATATATATATTTTAAGTTTTTCCTGCATATTCCCTAAAATATTGTTTGTTTTTCAAAATACATTTCTTAATGATAGAAATTGAATATTTAAAAAACAGGGGGGGGGGGGGGGGAGATCCGAAAAACTGAAAGAAAATATTCTGACAAACAAAAAAATTGGGAAAAAAAGAGTATAATAAAACTGAAAATTAAAAAAAACTACACAATAAAACAACCCTCACCCAAATTAGTCAGAAAAACAGGAGTTCCGCGCTTCCAAGTTAATAGGCAGTTTTTCAGATTTAAAAGATTTTCCTGTTTTTTCAGTTTTTTTTAAATTCCTCCCCTGTTTTTCTCAGTCATTAAAAAAAAGCATATATTCAGAAAAAAAGGAAAAAAATTGCCAGAAAAACAAGAGGTAATACCCCCCACCCCCCACCCCCAACCCCCCACCTCTTGTCCTTTCTTCATGTAAAGCACAATCCTCATTCAGTGTCCTGATCTCCATCCTGCTGCTCAGTATGTCCGCCTTCAGCCTCTGTACTTCTTTCGGTCTCCTGCTGCGGCTCATCTTGGCCACTTTCTTCTACATCCCCACTCTCTGTCTCCCAAGCCTTCATTGATTTCTCAGGACACGTCTGTCTGCAAATGGTCCGTCGGCGCGTACTGTGCCAAGATTGGTTGCTGTGCAGGGTGCGCCTGCGATGCCATTGGCTGAGAGAGTGTTGGGCTTCGACACTAAACTGTCGGGCGGCCAGGCGTGGCTGGAAGCTTCTGATGTAGTAGAGAGCGGCGAATAGGGTTGTGAGGTAGTAGCCACCTGTTGATGACGGGGATGGAAAAAAAGTTTCTTAAAGCGATGGGACGTCGAACACATACACATGGACATAGGTATAAGAAGCCATTTTTGGATTTTAAAATGTATTTTATATGGTCATATTAGTAGTCTAATCTATCACATAGTGGTTCGTTAGCACGTCTGCCTCACAGTTTAGAGGTTCAGCCTGGTTTGAATCTCATGTGTGAGTTTCACACATGAAAAGACACATACAGATCTTAACTCATTCACTGCCATTGATGGCTATAGATGTCAAAAATTATTTTCAATTTCAGTTCGTTTAGCATTTTTCCCCACTTTTGTTAACAAGAGTATGAAAACCTAGAAAAAAAAATTGTACATTTAGAACAGATATATAAAATTTGTGATTAATTGTGAGTTAACTAGTAAAATCATGCAATTAATTATGAAAAAAATTACGCCACTAATTTTTAATAATCTTGTCTTTTTTTTTTTAAGAAAAGATTATTAAAAATTAGGGGCGTCAGGCAATTAAATGTTTTAATCATAATTAATCGCATGACTTCAATAGTTAACTCTTGATTAATCACAAATGTTATATCTGTTCTAAATGTACAATAAAAACAATTCTAGGTTTTTATACTCTTGTTAACAAAAGGGGGAAAAATGTTAAACTAATAGAAATAGTTCAAATAAATTCTCAATGGCAGTGAATGAGTTAAACCAATTAAGTGAAATTGTATGTCTCTCAAGTCATGGCAGACTAATTTGCCCCGACTTTGTGTATCTTCCATACCTTCTCCCTGCAGCTGTGTGGGGTCCAGTAGCTCCATCATGTAGTCGGTGTCTATCTGCAAGTTGACCAGTTCACTGCGCAAAAGCACCCATGTCAAGCAAGGCAGAAAATCATCAGCTCCAAACACTACATCTGCAAGAAAGACAATTTCCCCTCTTAGTCATGCACTTTGAAAAAACAAAACAAAACAAAAAACACCCAGCTACCTGAGCTGGCATTGGTACTCATGCTGTGGTAGATGCTCTTGCAGATTTTCAGCAGGATGTGGACCTTCTTGTTTGGGGAGTAGGCCTCGTGCATACTCAAAAACTTTTGCTGGATCCGCTCAAGGGTGACGGAGTCGGGAACTCCAACTCCAGCTGCCCCTCCTAGCGCCTCCACGCCGTTGTCTTCCAGAACACGCTGTTTGTTCTCCAGTTGTTGTAGACTGCCATCGTTAGTGCGCCATGTGTGAATGCAAGAGTAGATGTGACCTGACACGGGTTTAAGGGCCACCTTATGCACTGAGATCTCTACCAGGGAGTCTAAAGAAATGACACATAAATAGAAACATTAGATGACACAAACAGACAATGATGAGAGCTTTATTTTCACAGGTCGAAGGGGGCGTTTGCACTGGATGGAACGCTGCCGGCTCCCAGCCATAGAAGTGGCTCCCCTCATTTAGCGCAAACTGTCGTTGACATTGCGTAATCAGAAATTGACTTGCCAGAGACTTGCAGGAGATTGGTGTACGCAAAGTGCGTTTATACTGCAAAATATCCACTTGGTGTAGTTGACCGCACATGTGACGTGGGGAATTTGAGATGGCCTGACGATCGTGCATGCGTGCGTCTGTGTGTGGACACCACAACCAATACTTGTGACGTGAGGTCAGGTCGGTGATAATAAGATATTTTAAAGATGATGATGATAATAATTCACTCAATTAATTAATTTATGCAATGATACAGAGGGACTGTCATCCATTCATCCATTTTCTGAACCGCTTATTTCTCACAAGGGTCATTGGGGTGCCGGAGCTCATCCCAGCTGGCTTTGGGCAGTAGGCGGGGTACACCCTGAACTGGTTGCCAGCCAATCAAGGGCAACAGAGGGACTGTCCCATGCTATTATAATATTTATGAATTAAATATGAAGGCATCCATCACACACGTCAGCAGAGCGCTGAATCTGTATGCTTATGCCTCTATCAAATCCACCAAAATCAAATTAAACCACATACGCCACAAGTTAGACCTGTTTTTTAATTCTAGAATCTAGTCTGCTTTTTGTCACCAAATATCCATATGTGCCAGGGGTGCGGCAGCTCCATCGCCGGAACGCCCAAACATGGTAGACTAAACCTACCCCGGCCTGAAATTCAAGATCTGACCATTTCTTCGCGAGGCGCACAAGGCGCCTGTCTATGAAAATAGAGCCAAAAATTTAGCTTTTTTTTTAAATTATAAAACAAAGTATTCCCTCTAATACATTATGTTTTATTCTTAACATCATTTTTATTATGAATATGATGATCAGTAGTCGTCAAAACAGTAGTATTGTGAATGGACATGCAGATGCATGGATACATTAACGTTAAAGTTAATAAAAAAAAAAAAAAGGGTAAATGTTACACAATAAATTCTGTGGAGTGAATTTGACTCTATTAAGAGTAAATTTGACTCTCTATTTAGAGTGGGACAAAATAGACTCCGTTTTAGAGTAATATTTACACTTGGAAGAGAGTAAAAGAAAGAACTGAAAAATGAATAAATAAATAAATAAATAAATAAATAAATAAATAAATAAATAAATAAATAAATAAATAAATAAATAATAGTCAAGGGTTGAGGAAAAAACTCACGACCTTCAGCTTGGGAGACTGCCACTGAACCACCTGAGCTATGTCCCTCCTACTGTTTGCTTATATCCAAGAGGAGAGCAACAACGTTTTTCTCTAAGAGTTTCGAATATTCCAGCTGACATGAGCGATATAATAACACACAGCAGGAGCTGCGTGGCTCAGGGAGTAGATCGGCAGTCTCCCAAGGTGAAGGTCATGAGTTCATTCCTCAACCCTTGAGTGACTTATTTTATCCCCCTAATTTTTTCTCTCTAACTCTAAATAGAGTCAAATTTACTCTACAGAATTATTTGTGCATATTTTTTTTTAATTGTAAAAACAAAACAAACAAAAAACGTAAAATATGAAGACTATTACATTGCTCAGATTAAATATCAAATATGCTGGATTATAGTGAGAGATTCTTTTCAAAAATGTTGATGGTTTATGGAGCTAAACTAATGAAAATTTTGAAAAAGTATGAACTATGTACTGTAATGTAATTCCAAGTCACTAAAAATGACAACAAATGGATTGTTGCTATTGTGAGAAAAAGAAACAAAGAAACCAATTTTGTATACAGCTCATGTAATGAATGTTATTAAACTGTGCATGGGGTTATGTAGCTAAATGATAATAAAGTATATATTACTATTAAAAATCCTCTAATAAAGCAAAAATATTTTGGGTGTATTTCAATGAGGAACGAAAATCAAAAGTCACACTATGGCCTCACTCACCTATCGCTGAGTCACTAAGGTCAGTCATACTGTACAGCAGTGCTTGTATATCAGGGTAGTCCAAGAGAGTCTCTCTCAGCAAAGTAAGCGATGACCTCACTTCCTGCAAGAATTCTGACCCCGTTAACCCCGCAGGATCACTTGCCCTCTGCAGCGTCACCTCCACAAATTCCCTCACGGCATCCGCAAACAAGCCACGTTTCTTCTCGCTCAGATCGAGCACGCGGTTGGTCAGCCTCTTCTTCTGACAAACCAAACTGCCCAGAGCCTGGCCCACCGCCGACAGGCGATGGATGACTTTGTCGGCCAGCCACTGCGCCGACGGGTGGTGCGTCGCGGGGCTCGGCGACTGATCTTCCTGCTCTTCTTCGATGCTGCTGACGGACAGCGAGTCGAGCTCAGGCGATGTAGGCGGAAGCAAGGAGGACGGCTTGTGGGCTGGAGGTAGCCACGATCCATCCTCGATCCACGACACCCTGTGCCCGGGGCTGCCGGGGTTCGACAGCTCAATGGAAGGAGGTAAGCTCCCTGTGCTCGCTCGCTTAGAAAGGCTGGATGTGGAACTTTGGCTGAAACGCCTTACGACTACCCCTTCTTGGACAGCTGGCATTGATGGGGGGCACTCTTCTGACTTGGCTCTGATTAGTCCTGAAAAAAAAAACAACAGAAACTAAACTTCACAAAAAGTTTGGGATAAATTACTTTTGGGTGAAAATGAAAAAATGGACTATGCGTTTCTTCACACATTTGAATCCACATGTCCAAGCTGGACAAAAAATTACTGACTCCCAGTCAGGGTTAGAAAGATTTTAAAATTCTGCTACTGGTCCACAAATTACTGAATGATTTGGATCTAGAAGTCACTAACAAGTGAATATGACAAATCAACCTGAGCACTCGGTACTGTCAACTAAAGGTTCTTGGTCCAAGGAAGCTGCTCGTTTGCTCATCAGGCTTGCTCCGGACCATGAGCGAGTGGTACTGAGGCATCGTTCTCGTCGATAATTTGACACCTGCGGGGCCCGATGTGAAAGCCAGTCATCGCCATGTTCATGAAGATACAGCGGATTGATGACACACAATGCTCCACTGGTGGAGGTCAACTAGAGAAACACACAAACCAATGAATAATGGTGAGGCTTATGGACAAGCGGTGAAAACAACATTTGGATACGAGAGCAACACGCACACATGCACATACATAACGTTAATAATACTTTTGAATGTATAGATTGCTTTCACACGAATACACGATAAAGAATGATAGTACCTGTATGGAGCACATCACAGTGTTTGGCTCCATGTGCGTCATTTCATCAGACATGTGGTCAGGTGGAGTGCTGAGCCACGTTTCTGCATTACACAAGTAATATTATACATTAGAAAAGACACAAGTGTGTTCATGACAATTAAAAAAAAGGGTATTTTTTTTCAACACATGCTGCCGGAATATAAAATGAGACTCACGGGATTCGAGCTGAGAAAGATGATCTTCGGTGCTCTCGGTCACATTGGCCATCCAATGAGGAATCCTTAGACAGAGAGCCAACACGTCTCTAAGACAGAAGATACACAGCAAAATCCCCAGTGTTACAGTAACACTTGGAGTGTTAAATCTAACACTAGAGAAGTGTTTATATGTGTTCACACCAATGAGTGTAAATCTGACACTTTTCAAAGTGTTACTTTTCCCCCCACACTTAACCAGTGTTACTCCAACACTGTATAGTGTTAGAAATATACACTGGTAAACACTGAGTAGTGTTGAAAGTACCCTACACTAGTGTCAGTGCCAAACTACACTTAACTCTGGTAAACGGTACTTCATTTATATAGCGTTATTTCTCCTTTACATTTTGACTACTGATTACATGGCATCAGGAGCAACTGGGGGTTCAGTGTCTTGCTCAAGGACACTACAACATGGTCTCAAGGGCTGGGGATCGAACCCACAATTTCTGACTTGGGAGACCACTGAGCCATGCCACCACCCAATGTGGCAGCAACTTCTTGCCTGGCCACAAAGTCAAGTAAAACTAGAAATGCACTAATGAGATATTATTCAGATATTGATACTTCATCCTCTATAAATGTAAAACATCTAAATCACTATTTGTATTCACCTATTGTATTTAGCTACATGAGTGGGAGAACTATCAGTAGGTGCAGTTCTACCACAAGCTAAACTGCCACCATAATAACAGAATTGTAAAATGAATACCTCTTTGACGGCATCATTCAAAACTGAGCAATATTATCTTTGTAAATTATAATTTGTTGTCGCCATGGAGAGTTGCCCTGGTTATTACTTTCTCCATCTGTATTCAGTAGCGTAGCGTAAGTTTAGTTACAAAGGAAGCTAAAAGACAGGAGGAGCTCACCTGGTCAAAGAGTAGAAGAACACCAGCTGAACCAAATCAGAGAATGAAAGACGAGACTCCGACAGCTGAAAAACTGCCAGAGAAAGAGTGGGCAATGTCAAAGCCTGACGTGTTTTTTTTTGTTTTTGTTTTTTGGGTGTATTCTTGCTAACACTGTACTGTATCAGGAAGCATAAAGGTGTCAAGTGGCAAAGGTTCTAAAGATAGGTCTTACTCATGTGTTTTCACACAATTATTTTTGGGTCGGTCGTGGCAAGTGTTCCAATTCTTGTGCAAGTTTCAGTGAAGACTTTTCTGGACTTTTGCAAATTATGACTATAGTGCGTTTGAGATGTTATAATAATGAAAGAACAATGAAATGTAAGGGGTGATGTGTTTTTATTAGGGCTGTTTTCCTCTTTGGGAGAAGATCAACTGCTTGGCACTCATTGGTTCGATCAGGTAGACTCATATAAATCATATCCGATCAGTGTCATCGTTTGTCCGTACCTGTGGCCGTGCATGAGATATTATACTCAAGAACCGCTTCATCGTCTCCTCCCGCAGACACACACAGGAAACTGGGCAGCGAGGTCACGCAATCCCTCACAACCACAAAACTCTAGAGGGAGACAGTGACTCATTTCAGCCTCTGAAATGCGACTGAAAGCACATTTAGGAGAAACGTGACAAACAGCACTCAAGCAATGAGAAAAACGAAGACACCATGATGTCACATTCGTTGCTGGAACTTGAGCAGGCTAAATGTTCCACTTGTACGTCCTAATGAAGGCTGGTTGGCAACCACAGTTCGCACCAAGAACCTCAACATTTTCCACAATTTGTTGGCCTACAGTTATTCATGAATTTAAAAATGTGTTAAAGGGAAAATCAACCAATGTGTTATATGTGACCTCCCAAGTCTAAACATGACATTCTGATTAATATTACATTTGTGGAATACGAGCTATGAAGCAAAATCCAGCCATTTTTATCTGGGAGTGGCCATTTTGCCACTCGCTGTTGACTGAAGATGACATCACAGTTGCTCAGGGTTCAAGCAACGACCAATCACAGCTCACCTGTTTTCTGAAGCTGAGATGTGATTGGTTGTTTTCACTGTTTTGGTTGTCATTTTCACTTGACAGCAAGTGGCAAAATGGCGGCCTTTTGATATTGATAAAAATGTCTGGATTTTGCTTCTTAACTCATATTCCATTAACGCAATATTTACCAGAATACCGTATTAAGACTAGTGGGGCTGCATAGAACATGTTATGTTATGATGTTAAAATTTGGGGTTGACTTCCCCTTTAAATGATAAGTCTTTCAAGACCAATAGCACATACGCCGGTATCAAACTTTTGATCCTTGATGGTCTCACAAATTAGCATGTCTGACTCTTTCATTACACCTCAGAGACTTCACACACTGTACAAGGGTTGTTTTTTTAGGTCTCTGACTTGAATCGGCTCATCAAGAGAGGAATCATACATTATAAATGTATGTGGCATGCGCATTAAGGATGTATTTTGAATATGGAATGAGCTGCTTCTGACTTTTGCAAAGTGGGAAACTCCAGACTGAAATATCAACACTCTTATTACAGTATATTGTGGTTTTTTTGCCCTCACTATCTACCATCTGAATTTTGAACACCTTGTCAGACACCAAAGTAAATACAGTAAAATACAGAAATTAAATAACAATAAAATAAAGTTTGTTTTATTATTGAAAATCAATATTGCCCTTCAACCCCCCCACGCACGCTGTATTAAATTAAACTCACACTCAGCCAGAGGAAGTGGCTTTGTGCTCACCGTGAACAGAAACAGACCATTCCTCTGCAAGCAATCAAACGCAGAATACATTCAAAGACATCACGGTTACTGCATATGTGCAAGCCACAATTGAAATAGTTGGGCAACTGCCTCCCCATATCCCCTTCTACATTAAGCTTAAACATACAGTATGTACTGTTACCTGTCATCACTTTACATATCCAGATATCTTCGCGATACATTTTGCAATTCGACAAATGCACTGCTGATAACATAAATGCAAGATGTACCTTGTTAGGTCCTCATCTTCCTTCACCATGCGTTGCAATAATGTCAACCTGCCTATATTCAGCACTTCTGCAATCAACCCAGAAAGCAACATGTGCTCTTATTGGATGTCTACCGAAAAAAGGAACCACTTGCTTTGTGCAAAGAGAGGCTTGTGCATTTTGAGTATGGGCTGAGCAAGGTCACAAAATTGAAGTGCAAGTTGGTTGTAGACCTCTAAGTTGTTTTTTTTCCCATATACATAATGGCAGATAATGCAACTTCATGTAACATATGATCCTTTGCGTCTATATGATTGGACATCACTTTTCACATATATAAACTGTATGCACGATGTCAGCTCACCCCAGGGGGTGTTCCAGAGAGGGCGGAACGGGCCAGCGCTCTGTCCCAGGGCGCAGCTGGGCACCAGGCTTTCTGACAGCTTCGAAGCAGTTCCAGCAGAGACATTTTCCTTCTGCTTCCGCTCCATGGGATAGATGTTGACCCATTAAGTGGACTGTGAGCCTCCCTGGGCATAAATGCAGCACATGCATGTAAGTGTATGCACAGGCTTGGGCAATGCATGAATCAGAGAAAAAAAATGGACACAAAACAGACTCAGTGATTTATAAATTTCTCTTTTACTTACATGTTCTGGGCAACTTCAGTTCCTGTCGATACACTTGCTCAACTATACAAATTGCACAAAATTGCAAACGTCTCAAATGATGCAATCCTTTCTTCCTTTCCTTCGATATGGCACAATTATTTCAACAGAGTCTAAATGGGAACACTAACATATTGTGACATTAATCCAATGTTGAATGTTTTGTCCCACTAGCACATGGTGCTGATGACTATATTGGTTGCACTTAACGTGAAAATTGTTAACGCTTCTGCTGTAGGTCTGTCTACGTTGTGGTTTGCATTGCCTGTTAAGTCATTGCGAGCAACGCAAGAAATAAACAAACGATAATTTCAGAGAGAAACGTGTGACATTACGTGGCCTTCCTTGTTTTGTGATGACAATTTACCACTATCAACACATTTCCATGGTCAATGCATTCAAATACAATGAAGTTCAAGTATATAGTCGGTATAATGTTAGTTATTTTGCTTTCATTTATAAAATGATTAACATTCTAAAGTCACAAGTGCAAAAAAAACTGATGCGCAAGATATACAGGACGTGCAAAGGTTTTGGGACACCAGGCAATTAAATATACCTAGTGGAAGTGAAGGTTGAAGAAAATATGAGCTTTTTCACAAGACTAACTGTCATGTTAGAAAAGAAGATGGCCTTCCCCAAACGTTTTCCACCGACTAGAATTTCCCAAAACATCTTGGTGGGATGAAGGATTAGGGTTATGCGCCACAGGCTATGGATGTTGACCCAGTTTGAGAATCAATATATAGTTTTTCCTATCAAATAAATCACTAGATTTCTCTATCTATCTGGCAAGCTCAAACTGGGTGGCCATAAAAGGCATCAAATTAATAGTTTCACCAACATTTCAATGACAGAAGAAACATTATGAGTTTACAAAGATAACATTTATTGGCAGATGTTCACTTTTTTTTTCACATGTTAATATTGTGTTTACTCAACAGATGATGTCCCCATTCAGACTCTTACAGTGATCCCATTTTGTGTTACTGCAACTCTTTGTCACTCGTGATTACAGTGTTAGTTTATGCAAATCTGAGCAATGAATAGATGTTAATTAAAAATAGACATTTTAATACAATTTCACCTCTTCATAATATTGCACTAGTATATTAACAATCCACCTTGTTTACTTACAAAGACATTGTTAGTTCATGGTATAATTATTTCGCAGCATACCAAGAGAAGCGATGTTAGGTGGTTATCATTTGATGAAGAAACAAATAAACATCAAATGATCTGGAGAACATTTTTCCAGCTTGCCACTCTTGTAGTAAATCGATTTCCTTCCACTGTCTAAACTCTGTCAACATACAGTATTTGTTAAAAACAGTTGAAAAATCTCACTGTTTATTGCAGTAAAAACAACCTTATATAGAGTTGCGTGATATGAGATAACAGAACATCATTCATTAAAAAAAACCCAGAAGCAAGTTACCTTAATTTAAGTGCAAAAAACCCATATTTACAAAAGAATGGCATGTCAAAGGAATTCTGGGAGCATGTTACTCTGCTGTGAAAGCTTCAACTGTAAACAATACATACTATAATCCACAGCTCATAATCCACCTTTAAGGACAACCTCCAATACCTCAAGCATTCCAAAAGACTACACTCCTCCTTACTCCACTGATGAAGCGCTTGCACCTTTGCTCTCACTTGACTTTGCCTCCTTGCCCTGACTGTCGATCCTGGCATGCTCCCGATTCACTAATTCTTCCAACTCCGCCTGTAGACAAGAGACAATTTGATTTTGGTGGCTAATGCTAACATCAATGGCACACAAAGCCAAAAAAGTGGTGGAATGAGAGCAGCACGTTGCAGGCGTTTTGGCATCAGTTCTTACATCTTACCACTTATATTTGAATATTAAATCAATGTTGAAAATAATTGAAATTCCATTATTTCATTCCATCCCCCTCAAAATGAGCTGCGTTTTTACATATGATAATATAATGTAACAAAAATAAACTGGTTTTACAAAGTGTAGTTGCTGTACTATATGTGCCTTGAAGGGGTGTGGCCTGGTTAGTGACATCAGAGAAGTTAGATAGTCAGGTTGGCCCAATTTCACCCGTTTGTGTGTGTGTGTGTGTGTGTGTGTGTGTGTGTGTGTGTGTGTGTGTGTGTGTGTGTGTGTGTGTGTGTGTGTGTGTGTGAGCATGAGTTGGTGTCCTACAGCAGCTCCTTGCCAGTGTTCTTTGAATTTGTGTGTTTGTCTATCAATTAACGGCTCAAGGTCACTCGGCCTTTCTTTGCCCTCATGTGAGGGCATTGCAGTACCTCTTAATTTGGGGCACGTACTATGTATTTAGTTTACATAACATGATGCAGACAAAGGTTCAATGTAACACAGCTATGAAAACAAATAACAGATGAAGGGGAAGGTACAAGAGTTGATATTACAGTAGACAGGTACACTTGCCTTCCATCCCAGCAGGTCAGCTAGTGCCATGCAGCCATCATCACATGTACTGATATGAGCAACATCTCTGGAGAGGGAGAAACATCCACAACATATCATCTATTCTATTCACAAAATGACGTTAGTCAAATATAATGAAAAATCTTTGTTCAGTTGATCTTATGAGGTCTGTCTTTAAGTGTAAAACAGTTGCTAAGTGACTAAAATGACTGAGCAGAAGGACTGCTGCAAAAACACATCTTCAGTGTCAGATGAAGCAATAATAATTCATAAGTCATGGTCACCGTGAGGTCATGGTCTGGACTAATTGTGACGGCAACGTGACCAATTAAACATTAAAATCAAATTCAGCCTTGTGGCCCGTTTTTCTGTTTTGTATTTTTGATCCAAGTGTAAAATTATGAAATTCTGACATTTTTTGTTTTATTATGTTAGATGTAATGGATGGATTATAAACTCACCCTTTGGTAGGAAAAAAAAAAGACCTTCCTGCAGAAACGTTAATAAAGAACTCATTCATTCTTTGTCTTTGTCGCCCTCTGCTGGTAAACCATGTTTTCACATCCATTTCCGGTTACTTTTCTGTCTACATGTTTGGATGTATCACTTTAGAATTTCTTATGATTGGCCAGTTATGTTCCTATAATATTAGTGGAACACATACCGATGACACAAACAGAGAAACCAACAAAAGTAGATAAATAGATCAACCTAAACCAGAATCCAATTCTGCATGTTTGGACATGTATTTCTGCGAATGTGTCAGCCTTCTTCTGAGAGCTGCTTGTTAGTGTTAACAGAAAAAACAGGTGAAACAATCGCATTACCTGTAAGCCTTGTCCGAGTCAAAATCCATCCCTCCTCCAAAGCCCAGCAGGCCTAACATAGGATCAGCCTGCACAAAAAAAAAAAAAAATGCTTGTAGAACAGCAGACACACAATTAAAATGAAAAGAAAAATATAAATTAAGATACCAAATACTGATCATGGGGTTGTTGGTTTAAATACAGACACGGCAATCACAAATAGCACCCAATTGTACTCAAGAAGGCACGCTCAGTTACTTAATGCTACTCTTTTTCATTTGACTGTTTTATAATTACGGCCTAGAAGTGCTTTACACAAATATTTACTGAAATAATGACTTTACTACTGCATAGTTAGTGATAGACTACTACACATAGGCTAAATAATTTCCGGTTATGTTGTCACTGTAGTAACGCAAGTAAAGCCAGGACCCCCTACACAAGCCCCGAAGCTCACCTGGCCTGTTTTTTCCATGTTGATGAGCAACCTTGGGCAGCTTTTCGAAACCCTAAGTAGAGCAAACAGCAAAGGGAGATTGGCAAAAGGGAAAAAAATGTCTCAAAGTTGCTGTGCCTCTTCTGCGTTAAAGGAAGACGAAATCTAGTACCTGCTAACCAGACTTGCAAAAGGCTGAACCTGCAGAGATGTCCCCATGATGATGAGAAGATCACAACGTGGGAAATCCTAGATGTGCAAAAAGGAAATACGTACAGAGATTTGCAAGACATCGTTTCCAAACATGTACATGTACTTGGCAGCTCACCATCTTCATTGATGTGAAAAACCGTACTGGTAGACTCTCGCCAAAGAAGACAATATCTTGGTATGAAGAAAAGATGAAGCCATGAGTGGAATATAAACTGTAAAATGTTACAGTGTCTTTCATTCCGGACAGTAATATTAAATATGAAAATACACTCTGAGTGGTCCATTGATTAATTAAAAAAAATTATAATTGAAAACAAAATTTATTTAGATTTTTTTAACAAACCCAAATAATTATTAGAAAAAAATGCTGATAATTAAAAATATTTTTTTCCAAATAAAATGGAAGAAATAGGAAACGGCACAAAACAAAACAGTTTTGTGCAGTCCTTGAATGGTATGTGAGAGCCCTTTGCAGTGGGGGGGGGGGGGGGGGGGGTTACAGTATGTGGTTATTTTATTGTTTCCTTCAAACCCTTTGTTGTAAGGTTAAGATAGTGGATATTTTATACATGCCTTAAAAATGATTATCAACAGTATTAAGAGCACATATTTTGTCCATATCTAAAATAAAATTTTTGTCATACATCTTGTTAGTTGCACGGATGATGTGGCCCCCTCTAGTATTTAGGTTAGATGCCCAACGCTGCCATAAAGTATGGCCATTGTAGAAAAGTGACATAAATAAATTCATACATCTATCAAATGTATCATGGAGAATGAAAGAGTACTACAGTAAAAAGGAAAAAAAGGAAACTAAAGAAGAGAAAGAGAAAAAACTAACCTGGTTTGACCAGACTGCTGCATTTTTCACATTTAGGAATATCATCAGAAAATATTTTTTCTACAAACAAAAGAAAGAGGTTTTGGTCCCAAAAAATTAAAGTCCAACACAAGTAACAAACTTTTAGTGTACTGAGCTTTCTTGAAAAACTCGATATAAACATAAATTATTATCACAATGATTTAAAGGTAGAAAAAAAAGACACCTTTCATCCATTCCAAGTTGTACTCTTTGCGGCAAGTGAATTTGACGCAGTGGGATGTGAAAAAGGTTCCATGGGCTTCAATAAGATCCCCGCTCTCAAGCCCGGCTACTCGTTCCAGGGTGTCAATATTCTAAATGATCACCAACACATCAATGTTAGCAAACAAACAGTGGGGAGGGGGGAGCAGTTTGTTAAGTATTGACTGCGAGTAACTTTATTTTCTTGCCTGTGTGTAGCAGCGCTTCAGGAGGCCTTTGTCCTTCAGCAGCTTCATGAAGTAGTGACACACAGTCGGCTACAAGAAAAGTCAAATGAAGGAGACCAAAAACCACAAAAATCCATTCCATTGCTGACAAAATTGAAAGCATTTAGAATATATCATTATGTAATGCCCCCCCGCCCCAGCATTCATTGTGGCCTACTTGGTAGCATTATACAGTACGCTATACCCTGAACTCTCCTGGATAAAGCTCCTTGGCCAAGGCAAAGAACGGCTCTGGATGTTTCTAGGACAGAAAAAGAAAAGTGGGTCAGTGAAGACAGAGAAAATATTTTCCCTAGACAGACAGCACTATTAAAATTGAGTAACAGGAAAACATGGTCACAATGGACGGATGACGTTACGTTATTCTTGCTTTATGTAAAGTTGTCATGTTATGTTGTTATATTCATGTGCTTCTTTGTAACATAAACAAAATATTGAATATACTGACCTTGAAATAATCTAATTGGAAGATGGCTTCCGGGTAGGGCAAGTTATATTTCTGCATGTTTGCATATAGCCCAGTATTGGGTGAGCGAAAATCAGGAATCCCAGCAGCTGTAGTTGTACAGATTTAAAATGGTGTCTTCCAGTTAAGGTACATTATCACCAAATGTTTATCTATTACTACTAATTGTTTTCCTTCTGTTAGATACTCACATGTGGATATACCTGCTCCAGCCATACAGATGATGTTTTTACCTGAAAGAAACACCTCTCAATAAACCTATTCATAAAGGTCAGTTGAGGTGAAAGACCAAAAATGAAGACTCACATTTGCCACTCATAATGTATTTGGCCACTCCTTCCAAAGTCAAGTCATCCAAAACCTTTTCGGGGGTGCCGATGCCCAGAGTGCGGGAGAACAAGTTTCGCAGGAAGTCCACTGGCAGGATAAGTGATCATTACATGTTAAATGACACTTAATAACTACAAGTAGTTAAATAAAAATAAGAAGTTGATGTTAATGACATACTCTCAGAGTTTCCAGCCGCTTCTTCGTCACTGCTGCCGTCAGATTGCTCCTATTAGGAAAAAAAAAACAACGGACATTTTACCAGTGACTACATCTGGAGCAAATCTAGTCCGTAACATATTACAAGTATTACTGGATGATCGCAGAAACACTCTAGAAGTGTTTCTTGTTGTCCGGGCCTTATCGTCTCATCACACGTCAAACCGTATGAAATAGCTTATTGGTGGTTCAAGATGGACACGTTCTGAATTTGTAGATATTATATTTTGCATTGAAATCGACTCTCCATTTTTCCTGTTGTTCAAACTAAAACGCATTGTTTTCATAATCTGGGCTGTCAAGAGTTAGCCGTGTCGGCTACTGACAGCTGTCAACAAACATAGACTAATCATCTATTTTTAATGTATTATATTTATTTACCTCTGGTTCAGATGTGGTTTCCTCCTCTTCTTTTTTGTTGGGAGGTTCTAAAAATGCAAAACAAACATTCAAATGTAACTTGTTGGGAATTCTATTTCGCCAAATTTAACGCTATGTTATGGTTAGCTGGAGGTCCGAAAGAACGCCTGGTATGTAATGTTGAAATCAACGTTATCCTACCTGTTGCCTCGGACATTTATTCACTTGTGGAACCCTTTCAAGCACAAGGGTCTGAATGATGAATGGTTTAAACTCCGAAACTGTTTTCACACCGTAGTGAGTCGTGACAGGCGTTCAGCTAGCCTATGTTGTTGTCCGTAAAAATACATCATCCGTGTTTCTTTGGCAGGCACTATTCGTTCCTACCTTAGCTCTCCTCTAACACAGTATGTAGAACATGTGCACATTAATATGTATTCAAATCACTTCTTCGATAATTGTTACTTGGAGAAGGGATGGAAAATACTACTTTCAAAGTAAGAAAGAAAAATTTTAACAAATTGCACGCGAAATCTGCAAATATTGCTTTCAGCTATCAGTTTTACAATGCATGGTAAGTACAGTAGGCTATCGCATGTTACAACGCTGTTGTGATATATTTATCAAATTCACGTTTATTTAGTCACAATCGTTTTCACTTCCTCTTTTCAGGTTCAATGCAGCAAGTCACAAAATGGATTACGGATTTGGGTTCATACTTCATTTATTAATTTACATGTTATAGATAATACAGATAATGGTATCATCAGCCACATAGTATATTTGTCAATACATTGGCACTCCCCTACCCGCACCCCAACGCAATCAAACAAAACCATGTTTATTCTTTTTCTTGAACATGACACTGTTGGCCTACTTACTCTGTGGCGTAACTGAAATGTGGAGCCCAGTCACTTTGACATGACTAATGCATTTGTGTGAAGTACATTAAATGAAAATGACAAAAAGATAAATAAATAATACACATATTTATTGTTGTGGTTTGTTTGTGGTGTATTCCAGTACACATCAACAATTTAATAAAATTTAATAGCAATGTTATGCCCTTCAGAGTGTTGATCTAAACAGAGTATTATTAACTTTTTTTAAACAGATTTTTTTTTCTGGCTGTTGTATGAGCTTAATATCATTGGATTGCACACTTAATGATGTAGCCTGCAACTGTACATCTGATCTGATTTGTCCTCATGACCTACGGACTCACAGATTAAGGTAATACATTTACAAATAAGATCATGAATCAAGTCAGATCATATCAGCCTTTATTGAAAACATAACTATATACACAGTTAACATATACCATGATTTTCCAAAATCCTCCTTTCTTACACACGTGAAGACAATACATACTGTAGATCCAACCCAAATCATCGAATATGGATGGAAATCAACAAAGTTGGTTCATGGTACTTGTGTTTATTCATTATTCATATTGGATGTTTTTATTTCCAATCATTTTTTTCTCCTACCCTTGACTGCCCACTTTCTCAACTCCTTCTGGCTTCAAACTGTGATCGTAACCAGAAGCAATGATCTCACATTGCGGTAACATCTCTTCGAGCAGGATGAACACCAAGCCAGGTGTCGAAATCCCTGGAAGGGCTGACACGTCCAGACGCCGCAGTCCCCTGCAGCACAAAGGTTGCACAAAAAAGGAACATGTAACACAGCAGCAATGATAATTAACATGTAAGTAAATTAGTAAGTTAGCTGAACGTCTCCCCCATGAGTGTGAATTACTTGAGATTCCTCAGGGCGGCCAGTCCGCCTGTGGTGATGTTTGGGCAATGCGAGATATCCAGCTCCTTCAGAGAGTCCCGGAACATATGCAGCCGAGCCAAGAACCAGCCGTCCACCTCAGAGCATCCTCGTAAGGACAGACTCTTCAAAGATTGTTGTCCCTCTGAGAGAGAATAAGTACCAAACATACTGATGAAGCTCATAGCAGTACATAAGTACAAGTAAGCAAAAAAACAGAAATTGGGGAAAGATCTATTAATATTAGTACCCAAGTTAGACAGTCCAATGTAGTTGATGATTGTATTGCTCATGTCTATTTCCTCAACAGGCGTGTTTTTGTAATTCAAAAAGTCCCAATTGAAATTGCCCTTCTGGTCTGCACGGAACCATTCTGAATGTCCAACAAATCTGAAGACACACAACAGACATGTAAAGAAGCTTGAACATTTCAAAAATAAATGATCCATCCATCCATCGTCTTATCAGCTTCAAGTTATTTCAGTGACCATTGTGGGCTTTCCTTTATTTAGTGAATGGGAATATAATGGGAATATAGCCCATATCAACGACACCCACAGGAAGGAGGTTCATGCTTGTCATTTGAAGGGTGAGGTAACCAATCTTTCATATTTTCCTTTCCACATATAGAGACAAAAACAACACTTTTTCCAAGCACGAAAATGGTACTTACCGAAATCCTCCCTTTAAACACAAGACATAGTAGGCTGTTGCAATATCAGCCCCATACAGGTCCTTAGTGTAACTGTAGTGCCTGTGACAAACATACAGTTTCATGATTCAGAAAACATGCTTTTGAATAACATTTCAGGATGCTCCTTATCAGGTGACCTTATCAAAAGTTTTGAGTGCACATGTCCAACTGTTTCATGTTTCAGCACATTTTGCGCAACATGCTATTTTCTAACGAGGTGCTAAAAATTCACAACAGGTGTTTGATCCTCAAAAATTTCCAAGGATGTCAGTTGTATACCTTGTTGAGACTCTTTCAGTCCCTTTGTGGCAACCAATTAATGGCGCAAACAGACACATGTTTTGAATTTCGCTATTCAGCTCCTTGTAAGTGTACAGTACATTTTGCAAGGGATACTGAAACACCGAATATTTGCACATGTGCATGCAAAACTTTTGAGGTCAGGGTAAGTTCACCTGTAAAGGTTATAATGTAGCCTGCTGCCTACATGTTTATGAACATTTTCTTACGCATTCTTCGTCTGAAGCGCTCTCCTTTTCATCCAAGACTTCCAGCTGTAGAACACCTCGATGTCATAGAAACGCTGGTTGAGGAAGTGGAGCAGCTTCTCGCGCAGGACAGGCAAGCTCACAGGGCTGGAGCTCCATGATCGCCTAGCAACTAGGAGTCGAGATGACCGCTGACAGCACCCGAGTAGAGACTAGTGAGCAGAGGAATCAAAAACACAATTAACGATATTACGGCCAAACCGTGCACCGTAGTCTAGGTTTGAAAGTAGCTAACTGAAGAACGAAGGTAGCACACGTCAGTAAGCGTGCCATTCGATGGGTGTAAGTACATGTTTGCTAAGTATTTCGGTAACTTAAATAATAAAAGCCCAAATGTGAAGGGTAACTTACCACCAAGGGGGCAGACATGATATGTGTTTCGCTGCTTCTACAGAAAATCACGAGGGTCAAAAATATCTTCCGCGTATGAGGAAAATACTGTTTTGCCCACAGGGTGTCGCTGCAAGCTTGTATTTAAGTCTTTACCGCCTTTTCTGTTACAGTCGTCAATCTGAAACAACCTTGAATTTACTGTGTTCTGAATCACTCTCTATCCACTTTACAGGGCCCTAAATAATGAGTACACCGTTGTGTATTACTATTTGAATGTGCCTACCTTAGCCCATCTATCACAGGTCATTAAAATGGGGCCCGCCAGCATAAGTAGAACGAGACCTATTTAAAAAAAATGCTCACGAGTGTTTTTTTTTTAAAAATGGTAATTTATTTTGCTTTGCGTGGCTATTCTTAATAAATAAATCAAATTGGAAAAAATAGTGCCACTTACCAGTGAGCCACATCTAACATTTTTTGTTGTCAAATGTCATTGTAGTACAAAACCGTAACATTTACGCACAATTTGCAAACGAGGAGGAATGGGGAAATGACTTATCGAAAAATAATTTGTGCAAATTTATTAATTCAGAATTGTGTGCAACACATGGTCAACCTGTTAGTTATTTGCATTATTCAGTACACAAAAAGGAGTGCGTCATTTTAAAATAGTTGGTTGACTTCTGCCCTTTTCTCATCGCATAAAGTAATGAACAACGGACTGTCACTAGAAAATGATGTGGCATTGTGCAGACGAAGAAAAACAATTCTGTTTCTGGGTTATTGGTTAATTTTCAGTACAAGACAACATATCTTTAAGTAGTGTGACACATCACACCACTGGGCAATGAGTTCTTTGTTTGAAATCATTTACTACATACATCTTAAAGCACTACAATGTTTTACATCATTATTTATGTATTCAGTATTTATTGCTGAAGGTGCATGGAATGTTGTAATTACGCGATTGCAATGATGTATAC
This sequence comes from Leptonotus elevatus, assembly GCF_054856555.1. Taxonomy (NCBI): domain Eukaryota; kingdom Metazoa; phylum Chordata; class Actinopteri; order Syngnathiformes; family Syngnathidae; genus Leptonotus; species Leptonotus elevatus. Next base: position 7,017,940 of record NC_141245.1, read on the forward strand.
CTAACAGTGCACTTTAGTTGTATTTAAAAAAAAAAATCATCATTTTAGTCCACTACATAGAAGTGAATAATTCTGAACGCAGCCAGTTTTACTACTTGTATTACAGTACATAATGAATATATTAATAACTGACATCACACGCACACACAAACACACACACATGCGAGAGATGTCTGGCACCTGCTGAGCTGATAGTGCCAATTAAAAAGAAAATTCATGGCTCACATACTCGCTTTGCAATTTGAGGTGACAGTGTACAGGCCAGTGAGTGGATGAATGAAGTGGTAAGGATGTGTTGTGGTAGATAATAAGTATAACAGAGTGTGATACAGAGAATATCCAAATTAAATGGTTGTTTGTCTATGTGTGCCATGCGATTGGCTGGCAACAAGTTGAAGGTATACCCCAGCCTCTTGCTCAAAGACAGCTGGGATCGGCTCCTCCACAACCCAATTGAGGATAAGCGACACAGAAAACCCGTGAATGGTCGATGGATCATTATAATGGGATGTGCTTGAACATGAAAATATTCTGTATGCAGCTCTGAGACTTTACTTTAAAGTGCCAAGAACAATGATGTAGTTAAATCAAAGTATTTCCCTTTGGACTTCATCATACAGTAATAATGGAATAGCCTTTTTATAACTCCATGGTTTTAACTGCGCCTTTGATTTTACTCATCAATCTTTTACCCGACCTTAATGGATATTTAAAAAGAAACATGTAGTAGTAGTATGATGTTTGAGTGCTCGAAAGCATAGATCCATAAAGAATGTATAGTTTCTCATATGCAGTGCTCTTGAACAGCATGCAACTGGAACTGAAGTCAACTTTCAAAAAGCTGCCAAATGATTAATTTAGTTCTTTCAAAGTGGACAAAGCGAGTTTTTTTTAAAGCAAAATCCATTTTTACATTGACTTGTATACAAATTGTATTCATTATTCAAATGCAGATTTACCCTATATTATTGTTTTTAACTGCCAATTAATGTAGTCTGGCCAAAGCAGCTGGAGCCAGCCCAGAGAATATTCAGTGGAGTGGCTGGGTTGAGACTGGATCTCATTTTGAGGTGGCACATGATGCTTAATGAGCATGTAATGAGTAAAATAAGGGAATAATTATGGCACTTACACAGTAAGATATGTTATTACTGTAACAGACCCTATCAAACTAATAAAATTAACATGCATGCTAATGAACTCAACATGTAAGCTGTCGCTTTTATAAGTTCAGTTCATTTACTTGCATTAGTTCACAAAGGGATCTGCCACATTCAGTATGACAAACATGCAGACGTATCCCAGTACATCCGTAGCCAATCTGTTGAATGAGTCATCTACAGTAGGCTGCACATACAATATACTGCATAAAACAATCTATGGGTTGACCTACCAAGGCACCAGTTATTTTTCGTTTAGTGAACAGATATACACATTCAGCCATCGTGTAGTAAACCTGTTTGCTCTTTTCTCCTCTGCGAATGTTATGTCAATATATTTGTGAGAATCAAATCAATGGATGCTCACTTTTTAAATCTCACTCTTGATGTCTTGCTCTACAATGTTCTTCCATAGAAATCTAAAGTTGCTGTTGAAATGGACTAATGGCGAGCCGTAAACCAAGTGATGTGACTGAACGCTACTGAACCGGACAATCTAGAACAAATTACAGTCGATAACTGACTGCCGGTGTTCTTATCTGGAAAAAAATAGATTTTGTGGTAGCACCATTTATTTTAATGAACCACAAACAACATGGTGACATTATCAAGGACAAATCAGATGGAGTGAAAATAATACAAAGAGAGACAAGTTCAGACAACGTCAAATTGGGTGATGGGTGCCGTACTGTATATTTAAAAGAGTCTTCCCAAGTCGTCAACCTTGGGATTTCAGATTTGCATCAGTTGGGATGTGAGCAAAGAGCATACTGGCTTTGAATTTGTAGCATACTGTGACCACGGGGATTTGTAGTAGGCAGCCCAAGAACAGTTTTGCATATGAAAGTTAACCCGTGTGAACATCTGCCGACTTACAAGGATGGGTATCCGACAGTAGAATACAGAATGTAATTCGGTTTTCATCTCTAGTAATGAAACACAATGAACAGTGGTCAATGGTATTCATTTTTTGAGGTAGTGAACTGTTAGTGTCTTGAAAAGCAGGTCGCCATAGCCCAATAATGGATGAAACGTTATGGAAATCAAATATTTCAGAACCACGTGGGAAAAGAAACAAGCCTAGCCTTTTAGTTTGATCTGAAGATTTTCAAGACCACTGACAATATCTGTTCAATCTCAAGAGGAATCTTAACGATGCAAGTCAATTGGTTAGCGTTTTATTTTGAAGGTTGCAGTTTGCAAACTGTAGCCTTGACTGAGAATGCATTGTTTCAAGGAATGTCACAGATTACGCATGTTTCACTCCAATTTAAACTCAATTTGGAGATCTAAAAAGCATGTTTGTTACCTAAAATGCGAAAACTTATCGTTCTCCTACCTGATTGGATAAGGTCACCTTTGGGAGTCAAAAATGGGTCGCCGACAGATCATCAAAAAAGGACTCATTTGAATATCAGTGCTGTTCGAAAGAAAACTAGGACAGCGCATGGGCAACTTTCAGCAGCATTTAAAGAGCTTTTCACATGACAACAAATGCCACTGGCGTTTAAAACTGCTGTTAAAACTGTTATGCTAGCACTAGTCTTCATCCTTCATTTCAAGACTTACTAATATTGTTATTTTATGCAACCATAATATTAAATGTTATTAATTTTTGTAGTTGTGCTCCAATAAATTTTTTTTAAATAAGGTGTTCAAAAAGCACTTTGAATCTCTGGTGCACATTATGTTATTACAGCCTATTTTTGAACAAAGCATTTTCTTTATTGTTCTTAACTTGTGTAAAAGTGGGTCTCGGAAAATACGGGTCCCAGGGTGACAACGTGAGCCAGTGCTTCCACTCATGCTGAGAAGACTATTTCAACGTCACTCATTCTTTATAGAGTATTTCTCCTACGCAGAGCAAACAGGAACGCTTTATAAGTCTTAGCTTTTGCTGTTCCCCTGTGGTTTCCCACTTTTTGCTGTGAGTTGGAGTAAGTGGTGGCCCTGTGGGGAAGCCATTAGCCCCAGGCTGTCTTGCTCCTTCTTTCACACCGCCTAAACCGATTTTACACCCCCCCACACACACACACCCAGCTCTTATGCTTTCAGACACACGTGCACAAGCTGCTGCATCATTCTTAAGACCGTTAGCGGCTGTCAGGGTTACTTTGTTGTTAGTTTGGCTTGCTAAGGTCATGCGGAGTTTGTGAATCTCTGTAGTAGGAAAGCCATTCGTGGACGGGCCGTGCTGGGCCAATGGCTTCATACTGAGAGACCAGGACAACCAATGGGATGGGTCACGAAATGACAATGTAAAATTTGGAACAGCACTCTAGAGAACTACCGACATGACTAATCACTACATATGGATCTACTCCAGTCCTTGTGTCGGAAATGTATATGAGATGGATTGACGCCAAGTGTGCTGTGGTCTAACGAGTCCACATTTAACATTTTTGGAACTCATGGATGTGTTGTCCTCCAGGCCGAAGAAGAAAAGGTCCATCCAGCATGTTTTCAGCGCCAAGTTCAAAAGCCAGCATCTGTAATGGTATGGGGGTGTCTTAAGTGCTCATGGCATGGATTAATTGCACATCTGTAAAAGCACCATTAATGCTAACGGTACATAAAGATTTTGGAGTAACATATGCTGCCATACAAAGAACAGCAACATCTTTTTCATAGATGCCCCAGACTGTGCCAAGCCACATTTTGCACTTCTCACAACAACAGGGCTTTACTAGACTGGCCTGCTAGCAGTCCAAACTCGCCTTCCATTGAAAATATGTGGCACATTATGAAGCACAAATTATGACAACGGAGACCCCAGACTCTTGAGCAACTGAAGTTGTGCATCAAGCAAGAATGTGACAGAATTTCACCTACAAAGCTTTGACACAATCTAAAAACAGTTGTGTCAAAAGTAACCCAATTATGGATAAAAAATGGACTGGTCCACTTTATAGTTCAATTTGACCCAACTTTCTGGGTTGTTGTATACATAATAACTCTCTCTTCTTCTTTTTTTAATATCTAAATTTGGATCAAATTGACCCAAGTAGAGGATCTAACCCAACTTTTTGGGTTGTTTTATGTAAAATGACCCATTTTTTTACCCAGAGGTGGGTCAAATGGACCCAAATAGATGATCTGACCCAACTTTCTAGATTTGTTTTAAATACCAGTAATATGACCCATTTTTGTTACCCAAAGTTGGGTCAAATTGACCCAAGTAGAGGATCTAACCCAAATTTATGGGTTGTTTTATATAAAATGACCCAATTTTTTTACCTAAAGGTAGGTAAAACTGACCCAAATAGATGATCTGACCCAACTCTCTAGGTCGTTTTAAATACCAGTAATATGACCCATTTTTTGACCAAAAGGTGGGTCAAATTGACCCAAGTAGAGGATCCAACCCAACTTTCCGGGTTGTTTTATAGAAAATGACCCATTTTTTTACCCAAATTTGCGTCAAATTGACACAAATAGTTGATCTGACCCAACTAGGTCGTGTTATATACCAGTAAGTGATCTCAGTTTCTCCATCGGGAGGAGGCCCACGGCACGCTGGACAGATAGTCCATCAGTTTGCCTCGGAACCGGATTGATCTCCAATCAAAAGGCACATGACACAGACAACCATTCATCTCACTTTGACTGTCCCTGCCTACAACTAACTAACTAACTAACTAACTAACTAACTAACTAACTAACTAACTAACTAACTAACTAACCAACTAGCTAACTAACTAACCGACTAACCAACTAACCGACTAACTAACTAACTAACTAACTAAATCTCTAGTAGTGAAGTGTGTTGCTGGACTGTAAATGTGATGTGTGTCACCTTATCTTTTGTGTCATTATTTAAGCATCTCTGAATAGCATGTTCAACTGAACACGTGCACGTCATCTTATCCGTCTTTTTCACACATCTGCACTAATTTCCATTGGCAGAATTCATTACCTCCTCCTTTCACAAGCTGTAAAATTATACAACAGCACCATTATTTTTTAGGATGAAGTCAGTCGCCTTCAGAGGATTGAACATACGTATTCTCATTCTCATATACCAGAAATCTTCTTTTCTCTTGGAATACCAAGTGGATTCAAGTGCAGGAACTCCAGGTATTCAGTGAATGCACACATCACATCGTTTCAATCGCCGGACAACTATGTGGCTAAAGCTCCAGAGTGGTGGTGGGGAGGTTAAAGATCGAGGTTAGACTTGTGCCTGCTGTACCAAACCCGCATTCGCCAACACAAACACACGCTGGAGCAACATGTAAATTATAGTCAGTTCTAAATGAATTGAATTAATTAATTAAAATTTAAATGTATTATGTTTACTAACTCTTATGTAAAGAATTGATCCCCCTCTCTCGATTCCCCCTGAAAAACAACAACTGTACATACTGTACGAGGATTCCCATTAGACTGGTGAGTTTCCCCCCCAAAGTGTCAGCTACATAGCATCAGATTAATAATTCAACAGAAATAAAAGGCTTTTTTCTGTGCAAGAGTTACATGAGCTATGATACATTATATGCAAGTTGTAAACCAAGGCAAACCATCATGGGAGACCTCCTATCATCCACGGGACCCCCAGACACATATTTTCACATGCACACCTATTATAATATTAATGAGATTATTACCCTTGAAGAACAATTTAGAAAGGGAATACTCTATTTACTGTAGTTGATTACCGGTAAAATTTGGAGGCTCTTTTGCATATGAGGCAGCGTCAGTGACATTATTCTGGATTAGGCGACATTTTTCACACACTAATGAATTGACGCAAATGAAAGAGAGCAGAGCGTTTCAGTATTGTGCATGAGTGTTTCACTAATGTCCATTGTAGCATTTGACGTGATGATTATTGGTTCATTAAACATCCTCTCATGACTTATTATTCACCTCATTATCCTTCTTTTTCTTGGTTCTCCATCCTCTTCATTGCCCAAAGACTTTATTTCCCCTACGTCAATAATATTTAACAACCTACTTCTGTAAAAGCACATGCAAGTCAGATTTCAAACGTAAAAATTCAGCTCAGTCACGATGTTTCCATGGACTTTTTTTTTCCTAATCTACTCTCTTGTCCTCATTGTCAGCACTACTGAGATGAGTCGTTGCAGAAATAATTCCAAGCTTTTCAATAAGACAAAAATAGAAAAGGTGGAGAAAACGGCGAGATGACAGCAAATTCTTAATGGCAGCACGATGCAGCTGCAAATCATGAATAACTGAACATGTTCACATTTCTCAGTTTCTTCTTGGTATCATCAATCATAGCGCAGAACAATTCTCAGTCTTTCACGCTACCGTGGCTTCATTTGGCTGATAATAATTCATTTGACTGCGGAATGTGTTTACATTGCTTTTTGTTCACTGGTCATATGAGCTTTCATCTGTTTTTTTATTTTAAACAAACATCGTTTTTTTTAGCACATTGAAAATGCCCCTTTTTCAAACTAATGTCCTAAAAGAACAATAGCATTGATTCATTATGATAGTTAGGCCTTATTCTACTTTGTAGCATGCTGAATTGTAATGAGATGTCACAAGCAAACACAGCAGAGCTTGCAGATTTATTATATCTCATGGGATTAAAAATTATATGAATTAATGCATTTATTTTGCCTAAGATGATGCCCCAGTGTGCACACAGTTTCACTGTGTCTTTCTGAGCCTTTTCTCATGATCTATTCATGGGTGGTGTTCCTGTCCTGGCGTGCTGCCCATCGGGTAGAAGAAAACTGAAATACACAGCAAAGCACTTATTGATTGATTAAAACTCACATTATTATTCCTTTCCTAAATTGATTGATTGGTTGGTTTCTGACTTCTCAGAGAATTTTACTTTTTCTGTAATTTGGATATTTAAAAATTTATTTTTCAATTTTTCATTCTTGCTCAAAATAGTAGAACGTCAGCAGCTCATTGAAAATGAATGAGTCTAATTTTAAAACAATACTGGTCTATTCTCATTTTATGGTAACACATTTGTCAAATATAGTTTATGTAGTGTTAGTTATTAATAGTGCTTAAATCTGTGTCAAATTTCAACAATTCATTTATTTAAAAAAAAGCTGTCTGTACATTGGAGAAATGCAGTCCAGAGTAGACAGTGTCAGTTGTTACGGAAGCTACCAAATCTTTCCGTCTCCTCCTCCTGTAAACCCCACCCCGTCCTCTCGCTCACCGACTAAATCAGGAACCTTTGCTCTTTCACGTGATAAGCTGATTACTGCTTTGACATCCTCCTCTCACAGGCACACAACTGGAAGTCTCATGGCAATGAGCCAAACTACACTGATTTAAATTTTTGTGCATGGTTGGCTTCAACAATTCTGAGAATTCCTTTTTTGGGGGGAAATCGTGTAATACGTATTTACACTCGTCCAGCAAAATTATGTTTTTTAAAGATGATTTCAAACATCTCAAACCCCAAATCCTCTCCTTTACATTTTGATAAAAAACATGCATGCACACACAAAAGCAATGCATTCTCATTAAGAAGCCCATTATTCTGGCGGGTCTCATTAAGTTATACAGTAGCCTTCACTGGTCTCAGATGCTCATTGGCCACATTAGGTAGCTTCAAGCTGCTAACCTCCTTTCCACTGCAACAGAGCAGAAATTTACATTTGACTGCTCTTAAATTAGAAGCCTTGTTAAGGGTGGGGGTATATTTTAAACTACAGAGAACACAAACGGCAGCTTTAATGCTTTTCATTCAGCTTGCAGTCTCGACAGAATTGACAAATGACCCCATAATGGCATATGAGCTCATCAGCTATTAAGGAGAGGTGGGATTAGTATTGGAGGTGATAGCCATAGGCTTTTGGAGACTAAGCTGAACCTTGATTTGACCTTTGAACCACAACAACGTGCACACGGATGCAGTGCCATCAGCCAATCAGTCAAATAATCAATCAAACTTAATTTGTATCGTACTTTTCGTACATAAAAAGCAACTCAAAGAACTTTACATGAGTTGACATCAACCCCTCCCACCACTTGCCCACAAGGATACTGACGCGGCACACACTGCGTGATTCAAAAATGATCCCACAGCGACCACACACTCACACGCATACCCGTTAAAAATAATACCATAGTCACCTAAGAAAACCTGAGGCTGGACACCGAGCATCCAGGTGAGGAAAACACCTGAACAAAAATGGGAAGAGGTTATTCCCCACAAAATGAATATAAATCAAATTAAGATGCTGATTTTAAAAGCTGCAACCAGTCATATGTGTGAATAAAGATACATCAATACGCTTAAAATAGTTGGTCTATTTTGATGCAACTTCGGAAGTCACTTTGAAGTCAAATTAAGACGCAGCCTCATAATGTCTTTTCCACTGAATTTGATCTTACGCGAAGGCAGCTGCAAAGGGACACCAAAATGTATCTTTATGAGAACTTTGACATTTCATCTGATCTATTTGAGTTGGAGTATGTTTCTCCCAGCTACTACTGATGATGTTGTTTAGCTTTTATCTGTCTCTTCTTTGCTGTTATTAATAAATACAGTCAGCCGTTACAAATTTGTATGCTTTTCTGGTGTGACTACAAATGGAATATTCTAAACAAGTCTTAGATTAGATTGTACACACCATGTTGCTCTGACTGTTAAAAAAAAAAATCATCTAATGAAGGTTGCGAGAAATGCTATCCTTCAACTCGCGCCGCCGTACGGTTTCATCAGTCTTCTACTCACCTACCGCTGCTTATTCATTCCTTCGGAGTTAGCCATAATTTCTCCTCAATTTCCTCTTTCACCCTCCACTCATCCGTGCACTCTTCCATCCAAGCGGCTCAATCACATTCATTGACTTCATGCTTCACTTTGTTGCTTTCTTGACATGCTTCACACAATTCACGAATAACAGAATCCATCTAAAAAGAGAATAAAATATCTGGGAAAACAGAAAAAGTCACACCCTCCTTTCCACACAGCTCTTGTTGCTCCGCCCATGCGTGCCATCAGCGATCGCACTCCATACTTCATGTTGAAGTATGTGGGCTGAAAGCTAATTAGCGAGAGTCATACTTAATAAGTGCTCAGTGATGTCTTTCGTGTCATGTGAGCACCACCAGTCAGGAGCTGGATGGAAGTGCATCAGATTTTCACTCTCATCACTCGCTTCACTATTGTCACTCACCTTCCAGGCACGAGACATCTTATTATGCTCTCACTCAAATCATTTTCTTCCTGGTTGATTGTAAGAAATTACTCGTTGTTGTTTTCAATCGTTCAACAATGAATTAAATAATGTGATTTTTTCGTAACATTCACCGTTTAATAGTGATTCAGCTTTTGTTGAGAATCCACTGCTGCTAATGATGCTGGACAATAAGCGCAATTTTTGTTCCATTTTCGCTTCAAAGTGTTTGATGTCGATCTTTACTCCTGAAAATGGCTTTAATGGCAATTGAATATATTGAAGAGTATGACGAGGTTAGGGTCATACAAAGCTCCACCTAGCAGTGCATGTTTTTCTTCATAACATCACTAGCTAACGAGGAGAGATGAAGACGACAAAGCCATCCCAAATGGTATTTAGCAAACTTAGTATTCATGATGTGCACTAATTTGAGAGAGAAGCAATTCTGTCAGAAATCTGTCCCAGTTTGTTCTGCCAGCCAAACTAACACACACGAACAATTCATTTGGAATCTCTCAGTAGCTGGAGACTGTGGAAAGGCTCCCCAAACCTCATGCGACCCAAACATTATTTGATCTCCACCTATCAGCCACTCTGTGCACATGCATCACTAAGCACACGTCCCATTTATAAGCACAGGAAGCAGTCAGTGTACAACTAACAGCCGCAACATCATGAGCACTTGCACAATCGAATGAAATCCAATGCAAGAACTCTATCAAAAAATGTGTCATGATAAAAATGATCAAATAAGTTTTGGTCAGAGGATTATTAATTTAACAATGGGTTTATTTGTAAAGTTGTAGTTTGTAGTGGTGTGGAACTGTACTGCATTATAAAAAGAGCCTTGATAAATTCAATGAGCCTTGTCTTCTCAAGACCCTGAACAGGACACGTGGTACAGAAGATGAATGGATTTATTTCAACTTGAGAAGTCAAATCTCATGTACACTGTTTGACTGTCACAACAATGTACGGAAACTGTTACATGTATGAAATATCTCCAGGTTGCTTCGCGCAATCTCAGCGAGCTGACCAAACCCTCACATGTCATTTATGCTTTTCACACTTCTTTCTGACATTCCCATTTACCTTCTGAAAGGCAACTGACTCATCCGTCCATCTACGTGCCTTTTCACTCCATCACCCTAAAGGGGACGAATTATTAATGGACATGTGGCTTATAGCAACATTCTATGCGAAAGGACAGCTGACACGCAAACTTTCTTTCTAGAGAAAGGTAGTCATAGAGCAACACCCAAATGCATCACATTTAAAAAAAAATACTTTAATAACTCGTTTCCCATGTGTTGAGTCTTCGGCGATCATGAGGCTCCTTGTCCTTCCTCGGACAGGGTCACACGGAGCAAGTGACATAGCACAGACATTAACCTGTCATCATTTGGTACGATAAGGGGGTAATTTTTATTACAAACACAGCAGATATTTGGCACAACTTGTCTGTGACTGCAACGTGATGGCAAAGAGAAGCAGCAAATGATGAAATGGAGACCGAATGGGCTCGAGTAGAGTGGAGAAAAGGAGGCGGTGGAAATGATTGGAGTGTTAGTGTGATGAAGTGGGATTAAGGGGAAGAAGGCACTTGAAGAAGATGAGAAAAGGTGAGGTATATTGGAAAAGATTTTAATGATGTCGAGTGGTGCAATCAATTTGGCTGAGGAGCTAGACTGGGGGTGTAGAAATTGTACAAGCATTACACAAAGAGTGTGGAAACAACACAGTGATGAAAAAGCATTTGGGTGGAAACAGACGTTCAACAGGTGAAAACAGACATAGTACAAATGTGCAACTATGGAAAAAGACAACAGACAGAGTAACCGTAATTTGGCAAAGGGGCCCACATGAGAACATGGAGTTTGCGGAAGGCCAATCCAACATGTTAATCTCAACTTTATCTATATTATTTTAAGCTAAAATTATAAAAGATCATTAAAATAACGTGTCTACACTAATGATTATAATGTTAATTTTGTGCACCAACCACTAACTCATATTAGCTGTTCTTAGTCAGGTCTCCCGAGTCCCAAATATTTAGATAAGTGTGAAGTATGATATTATTGAGAGTGATGTATAATGATTCAGTGATGACTTATAATACAAACGATACATAAAGTATATGGAAATGTAGATTTACGTAGTATTATCATACCAAATCTTGGACGTCTTCCCTCCACTGAGCAGAAAATAAGAATGTTGCTAACATGAGTACAGCTGTTGTCATTTTTGCAAGTCTCTTTTTGGGAAAAAATTGTTTCTAAGTCGCTAAATACAGCGCTAATGTTGCGAAGTAACTTGGCAACACTTGAGACAAAAGTTGTAGCTCTTGCTTGCTACTAGCGTCCACACATTTGCACAAAAAAGGCACAGCAATGTTAAAGCACCGCATATTTGTTGCTTTACTTTGACTTCATGGTCTCTGTGAAGGCCGGTCAGAGAGTGTGGCCCAATGTGGCCCCCGGACCGTACTTTGCCGAGGTCAGCTATATACTAATATGGATATCTAAAGATGAACTAGAAGAATAAGAAAAATTGCAGTAAACAAAAACAAACAAAAACATACGAGGGATGAAACTATGAGTTAGAAAGAAAAAGAACCGGGGGAAAAAAGGAAAACAGGTTAGACATTGCATTGTGCATCGTGAGTCAATGTGCATGTGAATGGCTGTTTGTCAATATACTGTAAGCAGTCCTGCCTCTTGCCCAAAGTCAGCTGGACTCATCTCACCCTCGGAACCATAAGCATAAGTGATATAGAAAATGACGGGCGTGCCGGAAAGCCATCCGACATTCTCGTGTTGGTTTTGGTAGCTGCAGAAAGGAAAAAGTGACAGCAACTTTTCCTGGCATGGTCTATGGTACAAGCTTGTGTGCGTCATCGTCAGTGTACCCAAAACAAAGTGGCAGGGGCTGGAGCTAAAGTGACGGATTGGAGCTTCAAAGCTTCGATAATGAGCTCTAGTTGGGTGATTACATAAGGAAAGAGATGCATAGTAGATTTGTGTGATATGTGTTTGGGACTGAAAACATGTAAGTAAGCTGAGATAGGATTGGGCGGATGCACGGATATGCACTACAGATATATACAATGCATGTCTGTGCGGAGGCTTGTATACGTGTGCTTGTCACTATACGTCACCAGCGCATCCAGACGCTGTCCAGCAGCAGCAAGCACAGTTCCTGTCCAATATCCACTGTCCACATGTTCCCTTGTAATATGGAAGAAAACACAGGGACCCTTCAGGGGACCACATTTGGGATTTTATTGTGCGTTTAATATATCAACTGCAATGACAAAAAATCAAGCTTAAGTAGATATATTTTCCTTTATTTATCCAGGAAATATCCCATTGAGATAAAAAAAAAAAAAAAGATTTTCAAGGGAAATCTGGCCATGGCAGCAACAAATATAAACATAAAATACAGCTATGTAGCCTTTTGAACACAGAATTTTGCACACACATTATGAAAAACAATGTGTATTTAAAAAAAAGACGTTTGGATTTAAAAGAGTTTAAAAAAAAAAATCAGTTTACTTCCTTTTTGATGACTGAACCTGAAAGAAACATGATGAACAAACGCTATCAATCATCAGAAAATATTTTACAGCATGAAATATTACAGCAACAACACACTTCTTTACATGAAAAGAATATATGTGGCTTGAAAATGAGTAAGCACTCAAATATTTGCACATATACCTGTAGACCACCTCTATTTTATTCAGAGTAGACACTGTGGGAATAATTTGAAGCAATGTTTTACAGTTAGAAAAAAAACATGAGCTTTGTTTGTTTGATTAGCATTAAGAGTAAGTTTCATAGCAGGACAACTTTTCTCTCTTTTTTTCCATCTTTTACGACAACTGCATTATTATTGTTTTGCATTAGTCATCCAATATTATTTTTGTAACTCATTCTGAAAACTTCACAAATAATATACAGTTGTAATTGCTCGCAAACATCAATGGTTCAACAGAAAGCGCTCAGTTTCATTTTCATGCTTACATCTGCGCTCACTTATGTAGGCAGAATTTATGGAGCACAATAATTTCTGCCCTAAAGACCAACTAAAAAATGGCATATGCCCCTCAACGGAGAGCCAACAGAATAGGAAGCGGGGACACACGCAACCCTGACCTATTCATTCTGCAATGTAATCAAGTATGCTGTATTAAATATAAAACACATAGGCTACTGAAGAGAGAGAGAGGGAAAAAAATGGAGGCACCTTCTGGTGTTGTAAGACTACTGCCTCTGCTGCCCTGAATATATAACAATGCATTTGAATATTTAGCTTTACATTTTCCATTGATGATTGGCATCAATAAACTAACTAACTGACTGTCCGTATTATTCCTTAAAAGGTTCAATTTTGAGTAGAGATTTAAGACACCAAATATTGAGCCCCGAGAAAGAGTTAACTCCATTTCAGTGAGAACAAAATTAATAATAAATACAATAAATAAATAAAAGGATACTACTTTTCAATGACATTTTATGACTTTTGTTTTTATTTTTAATAATAAAGTACTACATTGGTTGGAAATGAAGTTTATAACCATAATTTCAACCCTTTACAGTATAATATCCTTTTGTCCACTGCCCATCAAGGGGTAAATGTACAATCTGAGTTGAGGTGACTTTCCAGACAAAACCAAGAAACCGCCTCTGACAGTCATTCTCAATAATTTATTGAGACACTTTTTAAAAGTGAGTGGTTTGAGGATAGAGAAGGAAGTGAAAAAAGCCTTCATTCTTCTGTATCATAATGATGGCTGATATCAATTGTTTAAAAGATGATTGTGTCAGGTTATATATATATATATATATATATATATATATATATATATATATATGTATGTATTTTCGCAGCCAGTTTGAGACATTTCGAATGCGGCTGCTTTAAAGGGCATGTCAGGTTGAATATGCGATATTTATGTCATGCATCACAAAGGGCCATATGAAGCCTGTTTAGCAACATGAAGGTCATACTGGTTGGATTAAATAAGAAAAGTAAGAGCAATTTGTCACGTGTCTATGAAATGTACATCTGTGTAGCGCAATATGGGATATAAGAACATAAATATCACCATTTCAGTCACACAGCTTCCATATGCCTCCACTTATGCTGTGTTTACAAATGATGGACTGTGGTTTAATCCTCTGTTCACATTTGCATTCCTGGACCCTAATGAATGTTTTCCTGTACAGCAATGTCTTAATTTAACTCTTTCAAATGAAAACATTTGATTCCTACAAATTTCAGATACTGTCTCTAAAAATATACATTCCTAACATTTATATCATGTTTTGTAATTTGTTGTAAACCCATTTAGCATTAAACTGTCGTTTTCCATCCATCCATTTTCCAAAAACGTACCCTTAGAGACCCCTTTTCATATGCTTTTGTTTTCAGGCACCAAAATATTATTGTCATGGAAAACAAACATCCAAAACATGCTTATAAAAATGGCTATCTATTTTAACAACAATAATTTAAAGAAAATTATAATAACTTTTTTCCATGCTTGTTTTGCTTACAGACACAAACCTTTTGAAAATAGGATAACGACTGAGAAAGAACGACTCCCGCAAATGTTTTTTTCCTCCTGACCTTTGCTGAGATACGTCAAACGGATGCCCTTTTTGGGGGTGTAAGGGGCGTAGATTATGCAAATTGAGGCGCCGCGGGCACGCGCGCTCTTATTTAGAATCAATTCTGATTCATCAACATACACACAGTCGTGCGAACAAAACAGGCTGATACGCGCGTGTGGTGAATACGACTGAGTACGAACATTCCTACGCATTTGTTAATGAATGAGGCCCATAGACTTTAACAAGATATGGTAAGTGGTACTTCATTTAAATAGCACTTTTCCACCTTACAAGGCCCTCAAAGCGCTTTACATTCGACTACTCATTCACCCTCTTGTGAGGCAGCATCAGAAGCAACTGGTTACTAGTAACTAGTGTTAATTGTGTCAACTAAACAAAAATAATTTCGTCAACAAACATTTTTCACCGGACTAAAATTAGACTGAACTAGACTAAAACCCTACTGACTACTAATAACGGGGACTAAATCATTATGCATTTTCACTTAATAAAAACGGGACTAAACTCTATGGACATTTTAGTTCATGAACAAACGAGATGAAAATTATATGATTTTGTAAAATCCTGTCTCTGCTCATCTGTCACTGTGACACTGTCATGTCACACACAGTGCCCCCCCCCCCTCCCCCCTTCAAATCTGCAGCTAGCGAGTGCAACATGCACAAACACATGGAACAGACAGGAAGTGGATTCACTGTGAACGGTTAAAAAAGTTAATTAGAGTTATAATGTATAACCCAACGGCTATAATGTTCCAACAATAATTTTAATCTGACCGCCAACTAATGCTGGCTATTTAACTAGCTCATAGCATGGAGCCATAGTAGCCACTTTCATCAAAAAGATGAGAGAAAATTTCATGTGAAATAGTTTTAGATTTGAAATGTTCAACATAATCCGCTGACAGAAATAAATAAATAAATCATACAGGGGTTCAATTATTGTCCTGAGTAAAACTAGACTAAAACGTTGACAGTTTTTGTTGACTAAAACTAGATAAATAAAATGATGTTCGCTTGGACTAAAATAAAGACTAAAATGCTAGCTTTATAGTCGACTAAAATGGACTAAATAAAAAAGGGATGAGGTTGACTAACTATGTTAAAAACACGCGTGATTGAAACTGGAATAAAACTGAGACTAAATGTAAAAATGGCGGATAAAATTAACACTAACTGAGGGTTCAGTATCTTGCTCAAGGACGTGGTCACGTGGCATGGGATCGAAGCCACAATCTCCGGGTTGGGAGACGACCACTCTACCACTGAGCCATACCACCAATTTTCTCAAAATCTCTGCAAGTGTTTACATTTCTGAGTGATCCAATCTCCTATTGCTTGTGAGCTATTTTTAGAACAGGCCTTGGGGGCAACCTGGTGCTTGTGGGCATCATGTTGATGACCAATGGCCTGGAGGTTATAATGTACAGTACAATCTTGTACAACCGATTTGGCAATGTTGAAAGGAGAGTGCGAGTTCCTCTTTCATTCCAGATCCAAATACAGAACGTTATGTACCGTACTTCATACTGTCCATGTTTGTTGCCGTGACTCTTGGTGCGTGATATAAACTTCACGTGAAACTCTCAAGTCTCGCATGTACTTCTCACTTGCGAGTTGTAGATGATGTAGTGCGTGCAAGGCTCCAGTGACAGCGGTTGTGTTTCAGTGGCGCTCCCAGACGAGACCAGACATGGACTCAGTGTCATGCCACCGAGAGGCTGCCAAGTGACCTGCCTGTGTGTGTGTGTGTGTGAGTGTGTGTGAGTGCCCATGTGATGTGTATTGCGGGTTACCCTTGACTGATTCATAATGCGCATGCTGGTAACGAAGTGTGTTTGCGCTGGCGGTCAACGAGAGGAAGGCTGGTGTTTGATTGGCGCGTGCCGCCGAGATCTGCTCCTTCCTCTCAGTGTACGCATCACTTCCTCTCACCCTGCCCTGAGCTACTGCCTCGCCATCTCACAATCACTCTCGCACGATCCCCTTCTCCTTCTTTCCCTCTTTTCTAGCTCTTTCCCTGCACCTCTCCTGAAATCCTCCCTGTCATACATTGCCTCTTATGCTTGCCTTGGAAATACCATTTGACTCCCGTGCCTCCTTATTTTTCTGTCTTTCCCTTTTAGTTCCACTTTGGTGAGGCTTCCTCCACAGCCGCCTTCCATTTGTATCTCTTCACTGTACCTCTCAACTCTCACAAGGCCACTTTGGACTTAACAGCTTGACAGCCACTTCATCATACTCGATGAAGAATCTCGTCATCTTTCACTATTTATTTTGCTCCCCTTCGACCTCCCAAGTTCCCTTTACTGCCTCACCAGTGTCTGTATTCACCCCCTCTTCCTCCTCCCTTTTTCCTCTCTCCCTCCTCAGCTGTTCTCCCTGAAGACAGAGGAGACGCAGCCAGGCGGAACGGCCAGCATATTCACCACCCCCCCCCCCCCCCCTCGTCGTCTATGCTGCGCTATTCCAATAGTCTTCGCTTGTCCTCATCACGCCTTGTCTGTCTGAAAAGTCTGCATTTTTGAGTGGGAAACTGGATCTGCCTCACCATCAAGAGGCTCTCGGTTCAAATATGGTTTCAGGCCTTCTTCTGAGGGGTTAGCCTGTCCTCCCCAAGTTTGCGCGATGACTCCGGCTTCCTCCCCGAGTTTCAGGAACATTGGCGTTCGGTAAACTGAAGAATCAAAATGGTCCAAGGGAGTGAATGTGAGCTTGAATGGTTGTTTGTGTAATGTACTGTGTTTTGTAGATTTTAATTTTGATTAGATTTTAGTTGTCATCTTTTGCAACATCTGTCTCATTAAGTTTTATTGTGTCCACCTGTGCTTGTGCCATCGACTCAGCTCCCTTAGCTTACTGTACTTGTGTCTTGTGTCTCTCGTTATCTTGATACTTTTTTGTATTTAAGTTTCCGGGTTTCTTTTTTTACTTGTCGGTGTTTGTTTGTGTCAGCGGTGTCCTAATTGAATGTTGTCATGTCTTCCGAGTGAAGGGGCAGGGAACTATGGTCCTTCAATGTTTCCCTCCTCCAAGCTGACTCTGATCAGCCTGATTACGGTCCTGTTCATCGAAGAGGGAAGAAGGAGACATGGAAAACATGCAGGACGGTGGCTCTCAAGGACCAGAGTTCCCTATCCCAGTCCTAGTGTTTGTTTTGGAATATATATATAATATATTTATTGCTTTTGTGGAAGGGGAAGGCAACTGAAAAAGATATAACAATAATATGTTCTATGCGCCTGCACTATAGTCTAAGCATTTGGATGAATATTGTGTTTGTGGAATATGAATGAAGCAGCAAGATCTACCCGTTTTTTTTCCATCTCAGGGGCAGGCATTTTGCCACTTGCTGTCCAGTGAAAATGTCATCACAGTTGTTCAGGGCTCAGGTAACGACCAATTGAATGTCACATGACCAAACTCAGAAAATACGTGAGCCATGATTGGTCGTTACCGGAGTCCTGGGCAACTGTGATGTCATTTTCATTCGATAGCAAGTGACAAAATGGCCGCCTCCTGAGATGGATGAGGTGGATTTTATTATATTAATATTAAGCAGAATGCCATGTTTAGACCAGTGGGGGCACATAATACATGATATTGTAAATAATCTTTTTGGTTGACTTCTACTTTCATTTAGTGTTTTGAGAACCCAAGTAGCTACTTTGTTTGTTTCGGTTCTTTTGGAAAATAAATACATATTGTTTTGAGTTTGTGCTGCCTACCTGCTTTCCTGGATCCTCAGCCACACGCAAGCCATGACAGTTCATGTCTACGTGCCCCCATCTCGCGGCCATCGTCAGCTCCAGCTCACCCGAAACACCAGCAAAATTAGATAACAAACATGAACAAAGCTAGTTGTGTTTTAACACTGAAGTCCTTTATAAACGACCTTTATCGTAAGGCAGAAACACCACTTCATTACATTGCCCCAATTTCATTCTATTGCCATTGTTGCGAACCTCCTTTCTTATTTTCCTTTATTTTCCACCACCTCCTCCTTTGCATTTCTTGGCCAGTGGCTTCATCCTTAGCGTTAGCATCTTAGTCCAACCCTGCTAAACATCACTTAAGGCCATCCTCAGCCTTCATCGTCCACAAGCTTTCTCCTCTTGTTACCACTTCCTGACTCCTTCGGCTTCCTGCACAGCGTTACCAACAATCCACCACTTGTGTGCTCTTTATTTTTACTTAGTCCTAAGTGATTCTCTTCTTCCTCTCACGTGCAGTGTCACATATTAGCTCATGTATATGGTAATGACTTCCTTGCATCCTTGCTTTGCCCACGGCCCTGTCACATCATGTTCAGCAGCATTTTCAGAACCAGCGGATCACTTGAGACAGAAAAATGGGCAAACACAACCAAACATGTTTTGATTTATTTTTAAATAATGCAGTGGAAAGCTGTTTGTGCTTCATTATTCTCTCACCTCTGGTTATTACCACTATATTAAATGCCTACAACATGCACAAGAATGTGAACTGGATAATTATTTTTTATTTTATTTTATTCATTTATTTATTTATTTATTTGGGGGGGGGGGGGTACTATTGCTTAGTTTGCTCGTGGTTACGTTTTTATTTTTCCATCTTATATTTAGTTTACACGTACTCACCGAAACACCTGCACAATCTTACTATGACAAATATGTTGCTCAATTTAGATTGATTTCCACAGTATGATGATTATTTTCATCATATCATTGCACAATGACAACTGTTTCAAATATTTTACATCATCTACAAAGAGGCGAGATATATATAATTAAATACATTGTTACCTATGTTCTCTCTTCTGTACATCATTCATCCATGTGTGTCATCTCTGCAACTGGGCAAAAAAAAAAAGAAGAGTTTAATGAATACACTGATTTACGCCATTAAAACAAAACAATAAATAGAGATCTGAGCTGCACAGTATATATTAAATTATCTGCTCATTAGCCTGTTTGTGGAGACGCTGGCCTAGGCTGGATGTCGCTGACTCTCTCATGGATTAATTAGTTTCACTCCACCATTATTGTTATAAATATTGTTGCAATGCTGCCACACAAGAGACAATTAACATGTAATATATTTGGACTACATTTTTTCATGCAACGCTCTGCACATTATTCAACAAATAAGAAAATCAATAATTGATGCTGAATAATTTATGCACGTAACCATAAAGAATATATTTTGACATGTGGTTCATCGTCATTGGTCAGCTTTTAACAGCATCTTTAGTTTTTATAGTGAACAAAAGGTTGAGCCATGCAAATATATAAAATACAGTATATATTTATTATGTCTATATGAATCTCATGCACAATCATTTTTGCGAATGTATATACAAAACCTATTGTGCAGTCACTATAAACATAGGAAGAAAGAGCACAATTGAATAAGATTCATGTAAGGGCTTAGTCAAAAGTTTCACCTCCTTAAAGTAATTGCGGTCAGTTTTTATTGACATCGTCAATAAAATGTTGTCAGTTGTCAGAGTGATGATTTAATCTGAACTAATTTGACAATCAATAAGAGGAAACAGTTAGTGATAAGAGTCAAAAATAGAAAACAATACTTTTGCTCATCCTCACAAGCACCATTACATCAATTTTCTTGTCAGCACAAGCGGGGTCTAGAACTTGTCTCGGCTGACTTCAGGCTGACTTCGTTCCCATATTCCACATACAGACAATTTAAAGTCTACAGCATGTTTTCAAAATGTGGGAAGAAACCAGAGCACATGCAGAAAACAAAAAACTTGAAAAAAAATTGAATTGAAATGTGCACCATATTACATGTGCAACAATCTTTATGTAAAATAGCTGTATTTATAATAGTAGGCAATTTTGAAAGCAACAAGCCTGAAGCTATAACCAATCAAACCGACTACCACGGAGAAGTAAGGTTTCAAGAGCACTTGCGCAGGCATTAGGGCAAAAAATTGGCACAAATAAAATCTACCGTAAATCAAGGATGACAAAATCATGTTTCAAGAACAAAGATCTGTGGTACGACACTGATAAAAGGTGGTGGGCAGAACTACAGATGAAGGAAGGTACCAATGGAGATGAATAAAGGGCTAGCTATGCAAAACAAAACAAAACATGGGAAAAACATAAACACAAATATACTTCATGCATCAAACTTAACATCCTAATAATTGGACACACTTAAAACTTGAAGAAAAAAAAAGTTATTTCCCTTACCTTTGATGATGCGCGGCAGATGTGGCTTGGGAGGTGAGTTCCTCTTCATGTAGAAAGAAACCACGACTCCACTATACATTGTTCCCGTCTCACTTTTTGTAAACTGAACAACTTTGACGAAGACATGTGCACCGCTGCCCTCCATCATTTGATCTTTTGCATGAATATGCCAAAAAGAAAAAGATGCCCCCCAAATCTTTGAAGGCGAACTGTTGGTTGACCTCTATAAAAAAAAATTGTGACATATTATTCCAGAAAATGTTGATTAATTTACAAATTGCACATCTTAAGGGGCATTCAAAGAGCCTCCACTGTGTTTGTAGGGATGAGGTTCAGGTCTCATAAAGAAGAACTATAATACAGTAAGGGCTGAATAGCTTATTGATCCCCATTACAGTTTTCAGTCATGACCAAGGTGCTTGAGGTGGGGGAGAGAGGATAGCGGTGATAGATACCACTAATGAAAACAGGATGCCGACTGGCGGAAGTTGCTTGATTGGAGGCTGAAGGTGATGGTAATAGTAAAATATATGATGATGGTGATGTTGAAGGCGACTCCTGTGTTTGTGTGTATATGTGTGTGTTTTCAGGAAGTGACGCTGAGCAGCCAGCCATCTGTCATCAGATTAATCCTGCCTGTGCTTAGAGATATTACCGGCTGGCTTATCGCCGTGGCAACGAGCCTTCAATCCCAGTCCAGCACAGCCACCATGTGACCTTGCAGGGAAGGGTGGGTCGGTGTCGAACTCGGCACTCACACAAACACACTATAGAACAGTTAACGTGATAGAATGCGTACAGTACGGGCACGGAAATATTTCAGGAGCTCACATGGATGTAGTATGTGAAATAAATATGACCAACATTGGAAGGACATCAAACACATAGGCTACATGTTCTGTGGTCTCATCAGTTTAATGGTGTGAGGCGGCTAATCCTGCTGGAAGGCTTTAGTGTCACCTCGTCAGTTTAGAAATAGTATGCGCAAACTCTCTGAATGTTGCTTCACTCAGTTTAATATTCTCACTGGTTCATAGGCATCAATACAAGGGCTGCATCAAGAGATATACGCGTGTCCACATACTCATACACACCCACACACGCTTAGGCGCACATTTGGGTTTACATTTCTAGTGGGGACATCTCATTGACATCATGCATTTCCTAGACTCTTACTCTAACCTTAACCATCACAACTGACTTCCTTAACCTAACCCTTACCCTAACCCCAACCAAAACCCAATTCAAACCTAAACTCTAAAACCAAGTTTTGACCTTCAAAAAGAGGTTTGGACTCATGGGGACCACCAAAATGTTCCCACAAGGACACGGGGTCCCCACAATGATAGTAAAAACCGAGAAAATGGTCCCCATGAAGTGATAAACTCACACGCATACACACATTAGATTGAATGACACCGAGTCATAAATCAGCCACAGCAACGGGCATGATGTAACATTCAAGGTTTAATTCAGTCTTTACATACAGAACATCAGTCAGAAATATACAGTAAACCTTTTAAGGTTTTTCAGGTACAGTACACCTTAGAATCTGCAGTTCAAGAGATTTTCACAAACAGCACAAAAAAACTTGTTTTGTATGTTTGATTCATGGTCATAGTTTGTGTTGAACCTTTTTCAATTCTCTAGTCGCACATAATTGTCACAAATGCTCACATTTGAGGGGCTATTTTTGTTTTTGTCATTTATTATATCCTATTAAATATTGATGACCTGTTAAATGCCAAATATTGGCTAAATGTGAATTATTCACACCCCTCAATGTACGACAAGCCTCTCCCATAGTGTACATGCATGCATAGTTGTGAGAAAATGGTGGACTTGGAGTATGTATGGGGCATTGTAAAAAGTTTCATTTCCTCAACTTGAAATTGTTTATTGTACAAATGAAGATCCTGAAATTGAGAGGACTGCAGGTCACAATCAAAGTTATGAGCCTGAGTGAGTGTGACACAGGGTCCTCGAACAAATCCGGCGTGCTGGAATCTTCCACTCACTGTAATTAGATCAAGTAATCACTATTGTTACTCTAATAGACTAGTAATCAGTGAAAGCTGAAATAGATCTAATCTGTCCTGCAGTTGAAACTCAAGTAGGCCTACAGTGCTTTAAATTGTTTTTTTTTCTCCCTTCTGGTAATACAATTTTAAATAAGATATTTATTTTTATACTCTATATGAAGGTGATTAGTCTCCAAAGGGAAAATTGTTTTTTCTTAAACTATGGCTTTATTAAGTTTGTATCAAAGTCAAAAGCCCTTGGATGGACTAGCAGGGCTCAAGGGCTGATAATCCTTAAGACTGGCTGTGGAAATCCTAAATTCATCTAAAACAACCTTTCCACCAACCAGTGCAGTTAGTTAGAAGTAGAAGGAGATAGATAACAACAGTGTGAAAACTGTAACCTGCTAACTGCATTCAACATACACAACAATGGACAATTGAGGACATCTTGCTTTTTGTGTCCATTGTTCTTGGAATGTGGCAGTTGATAAGCCCAAAAAAATTAAATGTTAGAGATATAACCCACAGCTCCACACCTTTGATACTGTAAGTGTAAAAAAAAAAGGGGGTGTGGTATGTCCTCACATTTTTGATAATAGGAAATAAATCTGAACTGCTTGGTGGAAACACGGTTTTAAGGTTCTTTTGGCAGTGGTATGAAGAATAATGTGTGTAATAGTGCACCTCTGTGTTAACACATGCTGATTTCCTGAGGAATCTGATTGTTAGTTGGTGTATTATAAAACTGATGACATTTTGTGTTGTTAGTCAATTGTAACAGTCAAGACAAAATAACTTGATTTTAAGGACACCTGCTTTGCACAAATGATTGTGTGATGTTTGTATTTTTCTGAAGTCAAATCGCAAGTAGCACCAGTAGACCATAAATAATTAATCTGCTTTTTTTTTTTTACTACACTTCCAAGTATAAGATGGCAAATTGTATTTTATTTCTACAAAAATGATTTTTCTTTCAAAAGAGCACAACTACTTTATTTCCTGAGTCTGTTGGATTTAAAAACAATGATATTGCAAAATTATCTGAGTAAAAATTTACCTGTTTTTAACAAATTAAAATTAATTAATTGTATATTAATTAATCATTGTGCTGGGATCTGAACCCTGGAATGTTCTCAACAGGTAGGCATCCGTCAATGACGGAAGTGCCCACCTTTTCGGCAAAGTGCCTGCATTTTTAGCAAGTGCTTCATTTATGACACGAAGCCTGACTTGGTTCGGTTGACGAAAACCTGCTAAAGCACTCGCTGAAAAAACGGGCACTTTGCCGAAGTTGTGGTTGTGGTCTAGTTTGCCTACCCATAGTCCTGTATATACCCTGTGTTTTGCTGAACTTATTGGCTCGTAAAGCCGAACCTCTCCTACAATATATTAAAAGGTATTCTAAGTAAAAGGTTGACTGTGTTGGGGTTATCCAAATCTTTTGTGTGTCTGTTGAACTACAATCACTGAGTTGGTATTGTGTCTGTACTGTCTGAACACCTTGGTCATTTATATACACACTTGGCATTGAGACACAACGGCTTGCTAAAAAAAAAAAAAGTATTTAAAAGTTATTGTGGAAGAAAACAGACATGCTTAATCTATTCATAACACATGCAGTTAAAAATAAAAAAGGAAACAAATCAAATTTTGCATATCACTTTGGCAAGGGAGGCAATATAACATTTTCTTCTAGTCTTTTAGGCTCTCTACTCTTGTTAATATTTGTATCTTTTGATCTTTTACATACAAAAACTTTCCTTTTTTGACGTTACTGCACAAAAAGAGCAACAGACAACAAAATGAACCCACACGTTGAGAAAAGACAAGCAAATGAGAAGCAATCAAGTTGCATCATTTCACAATGACAATAGAAAAGTAGACTGTGGAGAGTAGTGGAATGTTGGAAGAAATTTGCCTGCTTTGGGTAGTGCTGGACCACAGACTGTTGTGTTGCAGTCATCTGCCTGCCAGATAAATGAGGGCTTGAAAAAGCACACATTTTCCCGTATGGCGGAATCTTAGTGTGTGTGTGTCCTCCATCTTCTAAAAATAAGTCTAACCCCAGCAATGACCTGTGTTGTGGAGATGAGAGCAGTTCGGGGCATTGACTGCAGAAGGAGCTGCAGATAGTACAGAACATTGGCTTGGCGTTAAGGCTCAAGGTCAGTGATAAGCCTTTTTCTACAAGTGCGCGCTCTAACTGAGGAGCGAGCCAAGACTCAAACTCTATTATTAGGTATTCTGGAGTGTCGTGTCAGTGTATCTGCCCGGCGCATTCAGTGGAACACATCAATCTCAAATGAGGAGCATCCAAGATGCTTGGAAGAGTCTAAATCTGGGGATAATCACCTGGAAGAATCAGAGAGATTATGACAGTGGGAGTGAGTGGAGAACAGAGATTTTATGGGGATTTTGTCAGCTTCATCCTTTGTTCTTGTTGCTCCAAGACAGACAGGAGCTTGTGCTTGTTGACATGAGAACGCCATGTTATGTTAAGACACAGATTTAACACGAATAGCGCTAAGCGTGCCGTTTTGATTTGAATGAAGGTTGGACGACGGGTGTTGACTTCCTCATTTGTTGTTTTCACAAAGGACATATCACTTTTGTGTTCCACTGGATTAAGGAAAACTATTGTTGGTAGCTAACAGAAGTACAAGAATGGACATTTAGCCGTTGTGTGGCTGTATGTTACCATTTTAACGGAATTAATTCAAGAGGAAACTAAATAATGTGCGCATTGTTTGCATTTCATGTTTCAATATGAAAATAGAAGCAAAAGGCAGTAATAAAGCGATTCAGTCTGCAGAGGTAATGCTGGCCCACCACTACAAAATCCTGGATCACTTTTGGCTCCAATTCAGTGTAGTCATTTAACTGGCCAAATCATTTTGTTAGGTTTAGACTTAACAGTCTTGCAGCAGAGCCCTCTTCAAATTTAATGGAAGTACGGTGGAAGGCTGTAGGCTATGCCTCTAAATTGTCATAGAACCTTGGCATTTGACCCGCTGTAATACGCGATTCTCCGATCAGCAAATATGAAAGAATAAACTGTGCGTTTTTAGATTTGTCTTTGGCTTTTTAGCAGCATTTATTCCAAAATAAGAAGCAGCCTCACCAGGGTGTAGTAGGTTAACAAAGTCACATTTATCGTCACACGCAAAGACACTTTACTCCTATAAATTAAATTCTATGTTAGTGGAGAAGAAGGATAGATACCAGAACTTA
This sequence comes from Leptonotus elevatus, assembly GCF_054856555.1. NCBI lineage: Eukaryota > Metazoa > Chordata > Actinopteri > Syngnathiformes > Syngnathidae > Leptonotus > Leptonotus elevatus. The sequence continues at coordinate 7,044,325 of NC_141245.1, forward strand.
GAGTCATTCAAGCAACAGCACTCCAATACACATCATCACTTGCTACCAAAGTGTTTGATGTTTTGTCTTTGGATGGATACTTTGATTTCTGTTATTTCCTATGAGAAACGTTATTAGAAATCCTAATAAATTACATCAGTTTCCAATGTTTCAGATGTGCCTGACTGGAAATAAAATACAACATTAGCTTAACTATTAGCTTAACGGCAATAACATGAAGCACATTTTCCCCAAATATTTGGTATGTGGCTTTGTGCTTAGTAATTATTGATCCATTGTGTGTCCGTAAGTAATCAAAATCATGACATTTAAAATCACGTGTGTATGGCTCACACCTAATTCGTAAAACCTCTGTCAAGCACCAGGAAATAGCATTATGTTAGGTTCTAGTACATTTTTGAAGCAGCCTCGCATCAGCTACTCATTTGCATTTTTGTATCCTTTCTGTTTACAACTGAGATCACCACGGTGGTGAGGTTTCTTAATCTCTCCACCAGCATATGGTATAAAAACAATTATAATTATGTCATCATTTGCACCACCTGTTGAAGCCTAACAGATGAAGAGGTCAAAAGTACCCAAGACCATTTTGTGTCTTTCCAGAACTGGACCGTAATATAGTAGAATGACATTTTCAAGGTTAACACTGAACTTTACCTTAGTCAAACAACCATTCACACTCACATTCACACCTCTGAGGGTTGTTTATGGTTTTCAATTCACCTATAATGCAAGTTTTTTGGATTGTGGAAGGAAGCTGGCGCAACCAGTTGTAACACACTGCACCGGAAGCCCGAGTCTAGATTTTGAATCCAGAACCTCTCGACTGTGTGGCAGCTGCCCCATATACAGTAATTCCCAACCAAAATTCCTTCAGTCTACCACTCTCCCACTTGTCTTTATAAATCAAGGTGCAACATTTTCATTTTTTTTCAAATACTTTCACAGCGCTCTTTTACTAGTCTCTTACATAGCATGCATGCTGAAATCCACTCAGGAGATCAATGGACAATAAAAACTCTCATTACGATCTATACGTCATTGGGTTGCACAGCTTGATCATTCAATAAGATTGCATCATGTAAACATGCCTTTTTCACATGGCTCCCAGGCCTTAGTTGCTTGAAGGTGTGCAGCTGATTTTGAAAAAGCAAATCAATGGAAAAACAAACATGATAGATTTGACGGTTGCATTTCAAATGCAAATGAGCAAGGTTAAAAAAGGAATCAAAATCAGGTGCACAACCTCAAAAACATGGACAAACAAAGGTCATAACAATTCCCTCTCCATGCTGCTAAACAGTTTCATTAGTGAAACATGGACAAAAATGTATAAAAAAAAAAAGAAAAAAAGACAGTTCTTACAGTTAGAAAAGGAAAGATGATTTCACAAACGCCCCACCAATAGAGATAAATAAATCTATCTGATATACTCTAAATGGATAAATATCACTCATATTCTATTCATCTTTTCAACGATAAAATCGGTCTCTCAATGATGGCACCATTGCGTTCTAAAAAGAAAATGATAACACATTGTGATCTTTTTCATAGATTTCAAGTCCTCGGCTCTCCTTCTGCTCGGGATCTCCCTCGACCTTCAGCACCCTGGAATGCAGCTGAGAGGAACGTTTGGTTTGTGCTTTGGGAGAGACAAACGTTTACACACCAAGTCCATGTGTTCATTAGTTCTTCTCCAACATCGACGTAGAAGGAGAGCGGCGAGGGTCATTACTGTCATCCGAAGCCCCCTGGGCTCCACTTAGCTGCCAACTCTGGTGTAAGAGCGAGCGAGAGATAGGGAAGAGGAGCGAAAAAAATGTGTTCATGGTACTAGCTGTGTTTGTGTTAAAATAATATTTTGCCAAGAGACAAAACATAAACACCATCATTCTTCTTCTCTTGGCTTTGGCTTGGTGACGATGATCAGAAGCAGCTCCTTCTCGCTTGGCTTCACTTTCAGCCGCAGGAGGAAGCGACGGAGCCGCGCTCCCTCGCTTCCCCCCTTTCACATGTTTTGCCAGAGCGTCATGTCCCCCTCCTAGTCTCTCACACTCACAAACTCGCCTCCTCTCTCCTGTCGTGCCTCTGACAGGTCTTCCGTTCCTTCTTTTTGTGCTGTTGCCTCTTATACTCCCTGTCCCATCCCTTTTTTTCAGTGAAGCTGACATAGTCCAGAAAAGCACCATGGGATGCGTCAGAAGACTGCCATCAAACCCCCCCCCCCCACCCCAAATAACACAAAACAGCCCCATTTGCTTGTTCTCTCGAAAATGAGATTAAAATGTCTTTTGAGTCTTAGATTTCTGACTCAACTTTCTAAGTTACCAAGATGGACGCTTGGTTGTCATTCCATCATCACAGAGAGTAATAAGATATGTGGTTTGACCCCTGCACTCAAATCTTAATGACTTCATTCTCACACTCGCACATTCATCCCACTCCTCTTCCTCTGCTCTTCATCATCAGACATAGGCTGACTCACTGGACTGTGTGCGCCCCAGGTTGGGCGGTTGGGACAGATGCGCCATGTCTTTCTTCCTGATCTCACAAATGGATTTCCTGCGGGCCTGGACGCCCCTGATGGCCGCTTTAATCTTGCGCCAACCCAGATGGTTGAGCTCGGCCAGGTTGAGCACCACGCAAATGCCGCTCACCGCGAACATGAAGACCAGGAAAACTGTTTTTTCTGTGGGCCTCGACACATAGCACTCCACCTCCTTCAGACATGGGTAGCGGTCACATTCGAAAATCCCAGGCACGCTAAAGCCATAGAGGAAGTACTGGCCGGCCAAAAATCCAATCTCCAGTGCGTTTCGGAATACCACTTGAATGATGTAAAAACGTGAGATCCCTTCTTGTCGCCGTACTTTGGAGCTCTTCCCGTGCGTGAGGCCTCGCGGGGCATTGGGGATCTCCTTTACTTCTAAGCAGTCAGGTTCTTCCTTCCCGCCGCCGCCGTCGCCACCGTGCTGGACTAAAATTCCGTTAATGTTGCGGAGCTTTCGTGCCCCATCCCTTCCCCCATAGTCCCGCTCCATTATGGGATAGAGAAAAGAGTAGCGTCGGTCCCGCTGTTTGGCCGACTGGTGGACCGAGTAAGTAATGAAGCAGAGACTTGGCGTGCACACCAGTATGATCTGGAATACCCAGTAGCGGATGTGGGAAATGGGAAAGGCCTTGTCATAGCACGCCTGGTTGCAGCCCGGCTGCAGGGTGTTACAGATGAACATGGTCTGCTCGTCCTCATACACTGTCTCGCCGACGATAGCCACGATCAGGATGCGAAAAATCACAACCACCGTCAGCAGGATCCTAGACAAGGAAAACAAAAACAGAGAAATGAGGAAAATCAATGTTTTCCTTTCCTTTCATGCACTATCAACCATCTGGATCGTAGGAAAATAGAAAAGCACTGGAAATTAATTTCAAAATTCCACTGCCGGATCATTATTTGACATTCATTGACGAACAACATCAATAGTAATGTTTATGGCCGTTTGATGGAATGCAGAACAGGGTGTTCCTTTCCTATGTTGGGCAATCCCTCTCCTATAGTCCATTCACATGTAAGCGAAATGTGTGGTGTGTTTTTTCTCCCTTAGCATTTCAGCCCACACATTATGTGAGCCCGAAACCAAAATAAACTTTTGAAAAAATGTGTTTACAAATCCCTAAATGTGACATCATACACTAAGTAAGGCAGTCCTCGAGTTACAGCTGAGTTCCGTTCTTACGCTATCAATGTAACCCGAATTTCGACTTTTGACGGATTTGACCATTAACGTTGATATTTACATCAAAGTACTTTGTACAGTAATTTTTAAAAAACATTTGCGCGACCTTGAAGAGCCGGAACCAATATTTCGTGTTTAAACACGGAAATGTGACACGCCTGATGGCGAGTAGACCTGCTCGATGGACGCCCGTTGCTGGAAGTAACAACACAACTTTAAATAATTTTAAAATGGTGTAATTACTGTGGGAATTTAGCAAAAAAGAAGGTGCCACGGACAAGGCGCCTTAAAGTCAAAACTACGTAGGTCGCAGACGACGTAACCCGAGGACTCCCTGTACTATTACTTGTGCTCTTACCACGGCAGCAAACAGCAACCGAGTGCAACTCGAAGACAACAAGCTGTGTGGGTCCGAAATATAAAACAAGAAACAGGCTGGGGGAGTCCTAACCAAGCCTTGTTGCATGAATTGATTAAGTCTACTCGGATGAGAGGTGAAACATCTTTTAAGGCAGCGTTCACACGACAGCTACTACATTTTTTCATGCAGTGTAAACGGTACAATTCAGATTTTTTCACACCCGACCTGGGCCTCTTTCGTATGTGGATATAAATCGGATATGTATGCGGTGCGTCTGCACTGTGAACGCGCATCCGCATGTATCCGATTCATACGTCATCAAAACCTTAATATACCTCTGCGCGGGCGGGAGAGACCGCTTGGAAGGGAGACTACTGACAAATCTCTGAATATATACAAAGCTGTTTTGAGTAACAGAGTTACATTTTCATTTGTCTTTAATTTAATCACAATTGAAACATGAAGCATAAAGTTGACATGTGTGGCGATAGTAAAAATTCGGGTTACATTCGGGTGGAGTTGCATCACGGGCGTGTTCACATTAAATGTCGCATTTGTTTTTGTAATGTGAACGGTACGTAAAAAGATTGGATTTAACAAAAAAATCCGAATTGGACACCCTGCAGTGTGAACGTAGCCTTAGACAAACAAAGCAGTCCAGTTGAGATCGATTCAATGAAATGATCAGGATGAATGAGAATTCTGACATATGCATAACAAGAAACACGGATCATATATTTTTTTCTGTGTCTTTTCTACACTCCTTACTGCATTATGATAGTTGTGTTCTATGAAAATAAATGAATGCCCTTGAGTCTTTTTGACTTACAAATCAATGGCTTTCAAACAATGAAACACATTTTTCCTTATACTAGCCCAGGGGTAGGCAAGTTCGGTCCTAGAGAGCCGCAGTCCTGCATGTCTCCTGCCTGCAACCCAGGTGTTTCAAATCATCAGCTCATAATTAGGTTCTGCAGGAGCCTCAGCTGTGTTCGAGGAGGGAGACATCAAAAACATGCAGGACTGCGGCTCTCTAGGACCGAACTTGCCCACCCCTGTACTAGCCATAATACTGAAATAGTACATGACTGAAATGTATTTTTATTTAACCTCTAATTATTAATTACTTGATGAGCAACGTCCATCCATTCATTTTCTATACAGCTTTTCCAAATTAGGGTTGCATGTGAGCTGGTAGCTAGTTTGGGCAAAATGTGTAGAACACCCTGAACTGGTCCCCATTAGATCGCAAGGCTCACCCTCTTAAAATAATTGCCTAGGTCTTTTTTTTTTTTTACCCGGGTACATGCAGTGTCTTCTCAGTTTTCCAGTTATTTCTGTGGCAGCACTATTTTGAGGCTTGGCATGTGTACTACATTGTTTTAGACACGTATATTTATTTTCCTGATATGGCTCCATCTTTACTAATTGCTTTTTGAAAATTGAAAAGAAAATCATACATTTATATTTTTCTGTGGGGGAGGACTAAGTATAATCCATGAACGCTGACAATTCAATTCACATGAATTCTGGCACAGGAAAAACAAAAAATATGGGAGAGCCAACCCTATCAACAGGCCACGGTTGTTTGTATATTTATTTTATTTGCTGAAAAAAACAACAACAAAAAACATGCATACACAATTTCTAGCATTGTAATTTCTAGTAGGCAAATGCACCATTTGACAAAGTGTGTTAACTACAGTGACTTTGCAAAGGAAGACACTGGACTATAGTCAACAAAGAAGATCTTGACTGACTTGTGACCTACTCTCCAACCGCTTTGTCAAATCAGTTTAGACATAAAGTAGCTCCGAAAGAAATGTTCCATGCATATGAATGGAGGGGGAAACAACTCAGAATAAAGGTCAAGCAATCAGGGGAGGTAACTATGGAGGCTTTGTGGGTCCTCTTCATCTGGAAGAGCGTACAAGAGCGAAGTCACAGGGGTAAAGCAAATGGAAGACAGCAAGTTCATGATGGAGAGAGACACGCTGTCACTTCTTGGCTACTGTTTATCCCGACGAGGACCAGGGCACAAAAATTCGATTCATCAGCAGGGTAAAAAAATGCCACAAAATGTCCATGCAAGGGCAATCCCATGACTCACTTCTGCTTTCTTTTGTTTTGTTTCCAGTGCAGCTGTGAATATGTATTATGTTCAATAGTGCCAAATGTAAACAGAACACAACAAAGTGGGAGTGCAATGAATATTGTAAAATGGCTTAGATAAATATGAGGCTAGTACAGTTTGTGAGGTTTACATTGGCATACGTTATACTTTTACACATACCGTACTGTATGCAATGCCGGGGCCGGCCGTAGCCAATGTGGCGCCCACCTCCAACGACGATTTACATACACTTAAGTGAAGCTGAATTTGTAATATTGCCTTTAATTTATAAGATAATGTCACACAATTTAATATGACATATTAAATAATGTTTTTATTATAATATTCAGTAGTTTGGATATAATTATACTGAAGGTGAATTTTGAGTTTTGGCACCCCCAAGACTCCATGGTGCCCTTAGCATCGGCCTGCGTTGCCAAATTGGTAACCTGACCCTGTGCAATGTTATATTATATGAATGTATTATATGTAATAATGGTAGAACCGAATCTCAATGCAAGATAGTGGTTGTCATTCTAAACATGTGCATCCAATGCTGACTTGGCATAGCTTTTACGTGTGTCCTTCCTTGATGTTAACACAAACCAGTAGACATGCTCTGCTAAGTTTGTTACAGTCCTACATTACTGCTCGGGTTCCTCTCCAGCAAACAACATTTTTTTCCGTTCAGCCCACATTTATTTTTCAGATGTAAGGCTAAGGAAACAGCACCTCGCCAGCAAGCCTTTTGCGTATCACTGCTTGTGTGTGACTGTTGGCTGTCTCACTCTACAGCTGTATGCAGACAAGGATATTTCTGCTGATTGAGCGTTGCCTTGAAGTTTGGGTCCACTTCCATATAAGATCATCTCTCCTAATCACCATCATTTATTTTAATGAGAATCTCATGAATAACAACATGATGAATGGCTCCCATTGCTCCATGTGACTCAAAGTGCACAGCATTAAATAGCCCATCAAACCTGACCTCATTACATTAATCATGGATTTATGGCTTTTGTGTGCATACAAGTCACAAGACGGTCATATATCAAAGCAAATTTTCCGGCAGTGTGTGGATTTTATTTTTGTCTAAATGCAAAATACTATATGTAGACGAAAACACACTAGTGTAACACCATGCTGTCATTATGAGCATCACGCACATTTAAGTCGCCAGCGGTTATCACCATTTCATTCTGTGAGGGAAACCACTTAACGTTGTCTGCTCATCGACCCAGAGCAGTGACAATGCTCCGGTCACACATGGATCATTGCGCCATTTTCCACACAGAGATGCCTCCATGCAAGACTGTCATTGCTGTTTTAAAGCCAATGAGAGGCGTATGAAGATGGCTGTTTTCACACCCACAATGGCATAAATAGGCCATTTTTTAAAGATGCCAATTTGTGGGTGCGAAATTACCAACACCCGGTATAGCTTGTCTTTACGCAGATTGACGCTGCTCGCTGCGCCGGACTTGAGCCAGTCATGGAAAAAAAAAGCCCCAAGTGTCAACAACTAGTCAACAAACAATATGCATGCCTTGAACTTTTTCACATTTTGCTCTGCGTCAATACTTTGTACAGCCACATTTCTCTGCAATTACAGGTGTAAGTCTCTTGTGGTATGTCTCTACCAGTTTTGCACATTAATACACTGACTTTTTTGCTAATTTTTCTTGGAAAAAAAAGACAAAAGCTCAGCCAGATTTGATGGAGAACGTTAGTGAAGAGCAATTTTCATTTTTCCATTCTCCGTCTTTGTCTTTTCCAGCCTCCAACAGGTTTTCTTCTAGAATTACCCTGTGCCATATTTACTACTTTAAACCATGCTTTAAACATATCCACAACTTTATCTCTGACCCGTCAGGTGAGTTCCTTGGTCTTCATGATGCTGTGGTTCACTAGGGTGAACACAGAACAGGTGTATTTATACTGAAGGTAAATTGCACACAAGTGGACTCTATTTCCTAATTAGGTGACATCTGAAAGGCAATTGATTGCACTGGATTGCATTTAGGGGTATCACGTACACAGGGCTAAATACAAATGCACACCACACCTTTCAGATTAAATTTACTTCAAATTTTGGTTTGGTTTATGGTTTTATTGAACATATAAACACATTACAAGTCTAAAATATAAATTGAAGTAAAAAAGAAAAGAATAGGAAGAAAGAAAAGAGTTAATATGTTAAAAAATGTACTCGTGTGTTACCAATTAAGTTTAATGAACTCAATTAATTAAACTTGATATATTCACTTTGGATTAATTTAATTCAATCGTATGTTACCAATTGAAGTGATTTTTTTTTAATTGGTCAACAATTCAATCTGTAATCTTAAATTGGTTCAACAATTCTCTTTTTAGAGTGTAGGGAGGATCAACACCTGGAGGAAGTCTGTAGTAGGACGGGAAACACATTATCTTCTTTTTTTTTTAAGGTGCACGAATTATGATGCTCTATCATATTTGGAGCACAATTAGTTTGGTTTGACCATGGTCATTACCTGAACCCTGAGCAACTGTGATGTCATTTTCAGTTAAAGTGCCAAAATGGCCGCCCCCCAAGATGGATAAAAGCAGGTGGATTTTGCTGTTTTATTCATATTCCACAAACGCATTATTAATAATACAAATACCATGTATAGATTCATGGGGCTGCATAAAACATACTGTATTATTGTAAAGACAATTTTGGGGTTGACTTCCCGTTTAAACGTTAATCCAGGGAAAGGCCCTGGCCACTGAACCTGAGACTTTGCCAGATAACAGTTGGATTGAATTTAGTAGGGTGAATGGAAATCTACCAATCACAGTGGTTTTGCCAGTCTTGTGTGGCACAGATGTGGATTCACAGGGCGGAGATAATCCTTCCCAGCGCGTGAGGGCACGCAGTTGACATGCGCCTCAAAACGACAGACCGTTGACAACCTTTAAAGTGGAAAAATATGTAGACATTTTTTTGGGTCAATCTTCCCACCTGTGATGAGCTGCCAAGTCTAAGAGTAAGAGAGTCTGTAGAACAATTGGAAAAATGGGGAAGAAAATGTGTGTGCCTTTGTATTGGCTGTGTTAAGAAGCTTAGTGAGCAGATAATTCACAATACCAGAGTGAGAGAGTGCAGCGCTAAACACAAAAACATATATTTTGTATTTCATCACAAGCAACACAAACATCAAGAGTGACTACAAACTACTTGAACTAGCTGGATTCACACAAAAAAGGACATCAAATTGCACTCTAGGATGAATTAGTTCCAGACAGGGATAAAAAGATTATAAAGTCACCCGGAAAAAAAATCCAGTGAAGCTGAGACATCTCCTTAAATTAAAAGAGAAACCTGCCAGTGCCAGGACAGTATGCGAGAGATCGAGTGGGGTAGTAAGGAAACTAGCAATGGAAGAAAATCTCATCACAGAGAATGAATTATATAATCGTTTCAACACGCAAACCCACTGCATGTAATCTGTGACTGGGCCAAGGGAGGATTCTTGCATTAGCATTTTTTTTTATTGTTAATGCTATCAAATAGCTTTAGATGATCAAAACCCATGCAGTAAAACCCTCGCCTACCCAGTCACCCTTTTGTCTAAGAGAGGCGAGGGCTGAATGAATATTTTCACCGAAACACGAGATAAGAAACCCTTCTGGATAAATACAAATACAATTGTGCAATCAATTCATGTTTATGTTACATAAATGCATTTTCTTGTTTGCACACATCAAAATATTGAACTCTCTTCTTGCTCCCAAAAACAATCAAGCAATAGTTACGCTTCATCTCACTGTGCATGCACTTTGGTCACATTTGTATTCAGATTAGCACATGTCAGCACGCTCGCACCCTCTGCTCCCAGCAGACGCTGTTTGTTGTTCCCTTTGAATAATATTTTGCCTGTGTGACCATACAAGCATGGGGATTATGCAAAAACATGACACCAACATCTCCGGGTCGGGGATGAGATCCTGCCCCAAGGGGAGGAGTTTAAGTATCTTGGGGTCTTGTTCACGAGTGAGGGTAGGTTGGAGCGGGAGATCGACAGGCGGATCGGTGCTGCGTCTGCAGTGATGCGGACGCTGTATCGGTCCGTTGTGGTGAAGAATGAGCTGAGCCGAAAGGCAAAGCTCTCGATTTACCGGTCGATCTACGTTCCTGGCCTCGCCTATGGTCACGAGCTGTGGGTCGTGACCGAAAGAACAAGATCCCGGAAGGGCTCTCCCTTAGAGATAGGGTGAGAAGCTCGGTCATCCGGGAGGGACTCAGCGTCGAGCCGCTACTCCTCCGCGTTAAGAGGAACCAGTTGAGGTGGCTCAGGCATCTGGTTCGGATGCCTCCTGGACGCCTCCCTGGGGAGGTGTTCCGGGCATGTCCTACCGGCGGGAGGCCCCGGGGACGACCCAGGACACGCTGGAGAGACTACGTCTCTCGGCTGGCCTGGGAACGCCTTGGGATCCTGTCGGAGGAGCTGGCTGAAGTGGCTGGGGAGAAGGAAGTCTGGGCTTCCCTGCTAAAGCTGCTGCCCCCGCGACCCGACCCCGGATAAGCGGAATTGAAGACGAACAAACGAACGAACGATGACACCAACATCTCAGAAACCAAGTGCAAAAATTGGGTTTCTGCCACGTTACTACTGTACATTCATTTTTTTCTCCTTCATTATGCAGGGGGTTTAGAAAAAAAATCACAGTGCATGTTTTATGGATTCAATTAGTTAATTTCTTAGGAGGAAAAGAGTGCAAAATCACTTTACTGTCATATTTGTGCTCTCAGTTTGTGTCCTTTGTGTTGCAACTGCCTGATGTAATCAGCAGCCTATGAGAGTCATCCGCAACCTATAAAGGGAACACCGAGAGGACACATTCTGTTTGTCGGACGATTCATCTGCTTGCCTACACAGCCCAATGAATGATTTTTTTAATTTCACCCAAAAATTTCAAAACTATTATTTGTTATTTGTTATTATTCGTGTCGTTTTTGGGATCCAACTCCTGAACATAACCCCGACCATCCTGTATAGTAGTATGGATGTGCAATATTTGGTAATATTATTATAATCCATTTCTGCAAACTACAAAAACGACACGCCATATTGGCTATAATACAACATATATGGGCAAAGTGAATGAATGCTGGACCAAAATCAATGTGGGATAAGAATGAGAAGTGGGGACAAAGTAGAGGAAGTCATTGACAATGAGAGATAAGAAGATGTGGCTGTGGAAATGAAAGGGAGAAGAGCAGCTGAGGTTCCTTACCCAGAAACCCCATGACAACCTAGCCCCACCCTGCCCTCCTTTCCCCCAGTTTCTCATCCCTTCATTCCCCTCTCCACTCAACTTCCTTCTGCTAGTTACCAAGGCAACAAGCGAGGAGCAGAGACAAGGGGAGAGAGAAGTGTGCCGCCGAGCAGCAAAGTAACGAAAACAGCTTTTTTTTTGTTTTTTTTGCTGAGGTTCTATTGGACCAGCCGCACACTGCTGGTTGACTGCAATGCTAAAAATGCTTTGAAGATTTGGAGGCAAAATAGTCCCTATTGCCCTCTTTTAATTTCATACATAATTTATTGAGAAAGCTTGCTGGAAACTTGAAGATAATGATGCTCTTTTTGAAAGAAATTGAATGAAGTATTTAAGTTAGTGGTGGGGCTATGATCAGAGATTGTTCTCTGTGGGCAGCTCTTGACAGTGATGTAAACCTCTTGAGTGTTATGGCGGAACTGTTAATCCTTTTCAGACTCTCTTCAACCTTCAACACCTGCTCCCTCTCTGCTTAGCTTTGCCTTTTTGCTGCTCTGCTCTGCTCGCCCTCTCCATCTCTGTTCCTCTTTACTCTTAGTTACATTTCATTGACTTCCACGTATAGAACTGATGCCCGTCTTCCTGGAATGATGTGTTTAACTGAAGTTACCAACGGTCAGTTGCTTGTTTACTCATCGTACACTCATCGAGCAGCAGCATGATCATTTGGTTCAAGTCAACTGCAATGGCGCTTTCTAGATATTTGGGAAGTTTGACACACTTAGATCTTAAAGGGAAAGTCAAGTATTAAGATTTATTTTCAAGAATATGTTCTATACAGCCCCACTAGTCTAAATATGGTATTCTGGTTAATATTGCGTATATAAATTAAGCAGCAAAATCCAGCAGTCTATAAATATAAGCCGGCCATTTTGCCACTTTCGATATATATGTTGTTTTTCCATTTGTATTTAATTTTTTAATTATCTTTTTTTATATCCGTTTTTATTTTCACTTTTATTCATTTATTAGCCACCGTTGTTGTGGAAAACATAGATATATACTCTCACACTCACAGAATTATTTCAAGCCTAATGTAATTTTTTTACATGACAAATTCCCATTTACCTTTTTTTTTAAAGATAATTTTTACACAAACCTACCAAATAAACCTTATATGATACATATTCATTAGTCTAATCAAGCCTATTTATTTGAAATGCATAAGAGAGTAGTTATTTAAAATACATAAAGTATATTGTTTGAATTGCATAATAATCAGGTTACGTATACATAAATATACTGCTACGTGAAAACCCCTTACGTCCATTTATTTATGTTTTCATTTTTTACATTTTTATGTTTTGGGGATGAAACTGAATGCAAGGATCTCAAAAAGGTAAAAATAAAAAAAGTAATTCTATTTTATTAACACTAAATACATAAACCTGAAGATTACGCATTTCAGAGAAATAGGCTTTATTATACTAATGAATATGTATCATATATGTGTTTTATTTGCTAGGTTTGTGATCAAATTAACTTTAAAAAAGTCAATGGGAATTTGTTATGTAAAAAAAATTACATAAATCTTAAATTCGGCTTGAAATATTTCTGTGAGTGTAGCTTTAGATTGACATGCACATAGGAGCTGAAATGTGACTGGACGCACAGACAAAAAATAACCACAAACATAAACTGAAGGCATTTTTTGGAACAAATACTCTATTCGAATTCAGGATGTACGTGTTGGTCAATGTTAATAATGCTTCAGCCAGTAAAGAAGGTCTTGCTAGCAGGAACCACACACCACTGAAGTTTACCAACTGTTGTGTCATTTGAATACATTTATTTAAGCCCCTGGCTGTATGCAGTTTGGCCATCCCATCCAAACACAAAACAGCAATACATCTCATCCCATCACATCAAATTTGAAATCTCAAAATAGCTTCATTCTTGACTATCTTCCTTGCTGTGGTTTATCAATAGCTCATAGTTCACAGCAGGTCATCTGGCATCAAGCTATATCCAAGCGCACGCACACGCTCATAAGCCCACAGGGATGTTCCGGGGCTTGAAGCCAGTGACAGAAGGAGTGAGGTGGCTACGCTCTCTCCTGCTGACAGACCTTTATCCTGCATGGCCACCTTCTTCCTAACAGGCATACACACACGGACGCATGCACATACACACACTTACACAGCTGCACCCAAATGCATAGAAGAATGTAGTGCACTTACATAGAGACTGATTATTTATCTGTTACAAGGTAAGGACACCTCTTCATTCACATGTGCATACAAACACAAATACTTTTTAATCACAGAGAAACAAACTCTCCCAGATGTTGCAGGGCGTCACAAAGCCGATTGTGTCTGACATTGCCAGGTTCGCCCAATCCCCTCGGAGGATAAAACTAAATTCCATACCAACCAGGAATAGTTATTTTAGCATTACTCTAACTGTCTGGCATGCTAAACATGTGTTTACGTTAATTAAAATGGGGTTCCTATCAGGTTGTTCCAAATAATCTCATTTGCTCAGTTGACATCAGTTATATTCATTATTTTAGACACTTTGCCCAATTAACTGACTTCCAGTGAGAGGCGGATATATCCTTAACCCATTTAAAAGTCCATTATTGCCAATATTCGGGTTTTGTAAGACCATGATAACACGCGCAATAACCCGAATATGCTCTTAGACCCCTGGGTTACTCCTTTCATAACCGGAATTCTGGTTCATATAAACGCAATTGAAATACCTCGATTGACCGGGGCATTGTTTTTTGTTGTGCGCTTGCTCACAACCTCGTCTCCTTTTCCTTTTTCTTCACTTATTTGTATTTGCAAGGAATCTTGGTTTTTATACTCGTAACTAACCCTAACCCACTCGCTCGTATACGGGTCTCTCTTGAATACGTTGATTTCTCTGCGGCATTTTCACGTCATATTGTGTCTCAATAGGGGCTTTTCCACCGCCGGAACTTTTTGAGAACTGTTCAATTTACCTTTGTAAAATTCAGTTTGTGCGTTTTTCCACCAACAACAATTTACCGGATAATTAAATTCCCCAGGGGGCATCCGAGTACTATCTCAGCAGCAGGGTCTTGCTGAGCCAGGCTGGAACTTTGTGGGGGCGGGCTGTACTGACCAAGGCTGATTTGGTTGGTCAAATTTGGGGAGTGTTGTTCTTACATCGGCTGGGCTCATCAAACTCATACGTCATCAAACTCATTTGAATTAATTACAGAGAACTCTAAGACACTGTGGAAACACAATTATAAATTCCCTGCGGAACTTTTACAACCAAGAACTCCCTTTACTCAGAACTCAAAGATCCTGGGCTTGTTGGTGGAAAAGCAGCTTATGACTACATTTACATGCAGGCAATAACCTTTTTAAAACTAGAATATTGGCAATATTCGGGTTTCGTAAGGTCATCTAAACACGCGCAATAAACGGAATATGCTCTTATTTGGGTTTTTAAAAACTTGATTAAGACCCCTGGGTTACTCCTTTCATAACCGGAATTCTTGCTCTTATAAACGCATTCGGAATATCTCAATCGATCATGACTGTAATTATTGGAAATTGAGACCAAAAAAAATAAAATAGCCAAACGACAGCTCAACTCTTATGAGTCGAGTACCACTGTATTTGCTTTCTCATATAGATAATGTTGTGGTCGGTGAATGTATACTGCATTTAATAGTGAAGAAATAAGTATTCAAATGCATTCAAACAAGGGTAATGCAGTAAATGCAATAAATGGTATAAATTTGCTCTACCAATCGCCGTAAAGAGATGTGAAATGATGTATCTGCCCCAGTGTAAAAATTGGCCTCAAGCATACCTGACAATGGAGCTACCAGCCCTATTTTCAAACAGCTACAAGCTGGTTAAAACAAACAAAACAAACACAAAAATGCTAAGCTAAATTGCGAAGCACTATCTTGGCCAAACACTGCCCTACCATGGTTCCACTAAGTCACTTTTCCTCGCCTCCATGGCAGGTAAAAAGCTACACGTCTGACAACTTCACTAAATTATGTCATTTTCATGAGTAGCTGCTCAGTAGATGGCTCAGAGAGAATACACTCCGCAAGCCTACCACCAATTGTTATTTTGCGTGAGCAAGCGAACATCTTGGCGAGTGACGGTGACTTGGCAACCGGTGTAATTTTGTCACAGTAGCTAACAAGAGCGGCTAGCCGCTAACAGTAGTAGCAAGTAGAAATAAAAGCTAGCAAAAGCTTGCGAGAGCAAAGCAGAAGGTGACAATCGACGAGCGCACGGATCACGGTATTCAGCAATGACCACCTGCAGGCCCAAGATGTGGAAGGTAAGCAGCGGTCGACCCACTCGATGCAAGCACCACCAGGATTAACTACGTTCGCGAAGTTGTTCTTTGGGCATCCGTAGCAGGAAAATGGCGGCGAAACATGGCAGCCCCTTGTAAGGTGAGACTACAGCCATGTAAAATACTTAGTGATTATTAGATCTACGATGATATCGTTTAAAAAAATTACCTTTATGCGGTACAACATTTTTTTGCATATTATTGACATAAATAGTCAGGGTTTTTTTAATGAATGAATTACTAGTTTTATCAAATTAATACTGGACAAAATATTAACTATTTACTGCTGAAAATGGCTCAATGAGTCAAGTATCCCTTTAAAGTCAGAAATATATCAATATAGGCAGCTGTGGCCTAGTGGTTAAGGTGATCACCTATGGCTGGGGAACCCCTGGTTCAAGACCAGCACCGGACAAAGGGCTGCGGTGACCTTGAGCAAGACGCCGATACACCAAACTGCTTCCTGAGCTACCCATTTAGACCCCTGCTCCGGTGGGTGCCATTAACAGTGTGCGTTTGCTGTGATGGGTAAAATTTTGTGTACATGACATAAAGAGCATATTCATTTATCCTATATCAAATTTTTGCACCATACTGCTGAGTTTTAGATCTGCACAATAAATGCTGTCTAATTTGTATTATCAGCTCTATTTTCATGACAGGTGATCGTCCAGCGATCTGGACGGATATGCCACTTTCTGCCACCAAATTGTCAGATGCAGCAGGCGCATATCAAGACTTGCTCAAATCTGGTCTAAGTGGTGACGCAGGTACTGTAATGCTATATTTTTGGACTTGATCGAGGCATAGGCAGAGCTCCGCGGATGTGTGTGGTGAATATCATGATATTTCATTCATACAAGACAGCAACATGGGACAATCCCTCTGAAACATTATAGAAATCAATACTTTGAACAAATCATCATTATCATTTTAGAAATATTTGTAATTGAATGGAATGCAGTTGTATAGTGAAAGGCTTTGTTCTGAGAAACATTCAGTAACACTGTACACCAGGGTCTCTGTGAAGGTAAAAACTGTTGCAGTTACCTTGGCAACAGATTAAGGGATCAAGTAAGGGTAAAAATAGAAGCATAGACGCCGAAAATAGACTTGCTCAAATATACTTCCGAGAGCTCATTCACAGTAGATCAATGACACACGTGACAAGCATAAGAAGTGACATGATCTGTCGCCATGGAAACGTAAAAGCCATTGGGTTCTCGGTTTGGGGTTTTGCTTGTAGTTTTGGGATAGAAGCAAGAGCAGGAGAAAGAGCAGCAGGAAAGAGAAAGAGAGCAAAAGCCTTGAGGCAAACTGGGAGGGGAGGAAACACAGATAGAGAGAAATGATGGGCGTAATCCAGATTAAAATTGTGGTTTTGGACAATCCCGAGTAAGGAGTGTTGCGTTCATGCCAACTTCCCACCCACTGTGTCTCTCCCGTGCCAAGTTCCAACCCAAATCAGCCGCTCTGGCACATGCAGGGACTCAGGGAGCCTCCATCACACACAAAAACAAATATCTTCATCTACCAGCAGATTTGAACACTAAATGGGGTTGAAATTGACATCACCATCGCTTCTCATTTTATTGTGTTTCACCCTTTGAACGGGAATGTAAATGCAAACATACAAGGAGCTGGTATTGAACTCAAAGTTTGTACAGATGAGAAGATGTAAAAGGGCTGTGACTGTGTGAGGATTGTGCTGTGGTGGACATGTATGCGTGACATACGGACATATTTGTTTTCTTTTTAGGTGTACTTACTGAAGTGTGATATTCTGGAGTATTTTACAACACGTGGTTCTATCCTATCTATCTGCAATTTCTCATTTCTGGCACTGTGCCTTTTTCACAAAGGACTTTCTTCAGGATCCTAATTGGCTCAAATGTACTTACATTTTACAATGTACTTGTTATAGCAACCCCTGCTGCGCCTTATAGCCAGCAAATGCATTTTGATCGCTACTGTAAGTGTTCATGAGTATCGTCTCAATGCAGAACAGAACAATATTTACTTGAATAATATGCTTAATACTAAACAGCCCAACATATTAAATAACCACACCATGCCCAATTTATAAAGACTTCCAACACCAAAGTTTTGCTCTTAAATCTAAACTTCTGAAAACCAAAACATATCTGTCTCATTATTGCAGTGCCCGCCAAAATGCTCTCCGTAATTGGCTAGGAGTGTTAATGTAACATATTGCCCAGAGTCAAACACAGTCCTGCAACTTCACTGCCTAATTGAAGAGCTTGTAAAATGGGATTTTGTGTGTGAGAGAGAGTGTGAATGTATCTTGGTGTGAAAGCACTCATATGACTGTGTGTGTGTGTGTGTGTGGGGGTGTGGGGGGGGGGGGTGTGTGGGTGCGTGTGTAAGAGAGAGAGAGAGAGAGAGATCGAGAAAGAGAGAGTGCTTGTCTATGTCTGTTTTTGCCCCTGAGTAATAAGTAAATATAGTAACCACGCTGCTACTTTGCTTATGTGCACAAGTGCACAACCAAAACACTTGTATATTTGGATGGCCATCTGGTATGTTTGTGTGTGCGTGAGAGAGAGAGAGAGAGAGAGAGAGAGAGAGAGAGAGAGAGAGAGAGAGAGAGAGAGAGAGAGAGAGAGAGAGAGAGAGAGAGAGAGAGAGAGAGAGAGAGAGAGAGAGAGAGAGAGATGGAAAAAGAGAGAATTGGTGATGTGGGGGTAAATCAGATGGCATGTTTCAGTATGTTGGTCCTGGCCGAGATAGTGTGTGTTTTAGCAGGGTGTAAGGTGTTCAGGGTGTACTCCATATTTTTTATTCATGTTGAGTCAATCACACTGCGAAGAAGATGCTACTGCCTCTAACGAAGGTGTCACAAACACACACGTGCGCACACAAACAAGGGTGGTGTAAATCATAGCGTAATTGTGCGCTGTTAGAAATATGCATTTGCACTGTTGTGGGAGTAAACACAGCCAACTTGCTTCCCGGCCAATGGTAGCGGCTCCTCTCATTCACTTTAAATTCAGCACAGGAGACCTGGCGGAAGCAGAACTGGACTCACTGAGTTCAAACAGAAGATGGATGCGCAAAAAGTATGTCATAAGGAACGACAAGGAGATCTCCACTTGCGAATGACGTAATGTCGCCATGAAGTGGGCACTCAATCGTGCGTTGGTGTGTGACAACTTCATACCAGCTGTGTCACGACCAAAGTGGTGATTTAAAAAATATAGATGATAAAACTATGCTCAATTAATTGATTTCTACAGTGATTGAGAAGGTTCGATGCACGTTGTTTACAAATGAAATACAATGTCATCCACCATACATGTCCACGGAAGGCTGTATATGTCTACCTGCACATCGATCAAATCGACCAAAATCGTATTACACCACCTGCGCCACAACTTAGACCTGTTTTTAGCTAGTCTAAACATTAGCTTACTGTCAGTCACCAAATTGTTGCAATACAGTGTGCCAAATTCCCCAAACACGGGAAACTAGACTTGCCCCGGCACAAAAATCAAGTTACGGCAGTTTTTACGCCGATCGCACGTGCGCTGTCTATAAAAATAGAGTTCATCCAGAGTCTAATAGCTCAAATTAATCCTTGTTCATTAGAGACCCCGGTGTGAAGATGCAGCCGTTGATGGAAGTTGAGCAGCATGAGGTTAAGCAAAAATGAATCAAGGCATGAGCATGAGAGTTGTGTTATAATGGGGCAGCATAGGAAGTAAGCACAAATGACTGATGCGGTAAGATGTGCAGAGGAGCAGTTATATCTGAAGTTTGCCATACAAGCATCGTGGAGAATAATGAATTGAGCTTCAACTTGCAATAGGCATTAAACTGGTGGTTGGCAGCTTGTGACCCAGTGGGCCACAATTGGCCCGCCAAATGATGCTGATGAAATGGTATTTAACTGGGCAACACATTTTTACAGAATTTTTTATTTTTAATTTGATTTGGTTTTTTTGAGAGCTCAGTATTGTTCATTCGGTAATGTTACCGATTCGACGTGTCATCATCATTGCTCTCTTCTTTTTTTTTATGTGCGTGAGTATGTGCATGTGCGTGTGTATGTGTGTGTGCATGTGTGCGTGCGTGCGTGTGTACTCATTAGTTCACCTAAAACCTATTAAAAATCCCATACCGTTCACCTAAACCGAATACTTCAGAATCCAGCTAGAGTCATGAGGTTGTCAGGAGACCCGAGGAAGGATCAAAGAAAAGAAAGGAAAGTGAAATCCAGCACCGACCAGACATTACCTACTACCCACCGGGTTACAGAATTTTTTAATCAGAAACTCATGATGTAACTCTGTTACCATGCGGCATTCACCGCAAAAAAATAAAAATATATATTTAGACTCTCAAGGGATTCTATGATTGGCCACAATGCGACACAGGATTCTAGTTAAGGTAAGCCATTTAAAACTAAAAAGAAAAATGTTCCCGTTGTACGCTCCCATTCAACAGAGACTGACTAGCAAGAACACTTGGCAAAAAATTGGCTTATTCATCATTTTTATGACACTTTGCCATATTCTATACATTTGACAGAAGTTACGAGTAAATACAGGGAAACTATACAACAGAAAACAACTTACTTTAACAAACTTCAAACATCTGCAAAAACTTACAATAACGATGTCATCTTGTGTTTATCAACAAACCCAAAATGTATACAGGAAACAATACGGTGCAAAAAAAAAGTACATTAATGTACAGCAAATAATAACTCCATTAAGACGCCCATTTTCAACCTGCCAGTCATGACATCCCTCATCTCATCCTTACAGAAGACAGCTTGAAATGTTTCTCATGGTGGTGTGCTAAAGTATTGATTTACGCTCAACCGTCAGCACACTGTATTAGTGTGAGTATTACTCGAACAATCACCTACAAGGTGCTAATGCTAAACCTGTAAGCCTTGCTGAGTCACCGTCAAGGAGGAAGCGTCACCTTGAAGGTGAACTTTGGACTACCTTCTTTTGCCTTTATTGGTTCATCTCTTCTCTTCTATCCACATACAAACACTGTTTATTTGTTTGGGTGTCTTCATCCCTTCTATGAAAACGACAATCCAATATAATGCTTTTCTAACATACACACAGTGAGAGCTGCATTGATTAATCCAGCATTCATGTAAGCAAGTGAACCCTGACCTTTTGAGGACTTGAGGATATGAAAGACAAGCGTGAATACTTTAATTTCCAACCTTAGCTTGAAATTTGCACACATCCATATTTAAGGTGGTCTTGGTACGTCAGTGCTTTAATAAAGGCTGCCAGCAAAATATTTTTTAAAAGCACAGTCCATTTTTCATGTGTCTTTCAGCACAGCAATAATTAAGTCACTCCAGCTATCATTACTTGCAAGAATGAACACTTATATTTGAAATATTATTTTGACACATGCTTATAGATGGACGATGGATATGCATACGTCGCTACAGTACAAATGCCTAACACCAGTGATTCATAATCTCCCTGTGGAGCATGTTAGGTCATTTTAATAACCAGCTTCTTACAGCCTTGCAGTAAAGGCAGTGACATTACAGCAAACGGCTCCCCAGGGGTGATTACATATGGATGGAGGGAAGTGTGAAAGCAGAAACAGTCAAGGATGAGATGAATGAAAGGCAAAGGTCTCACTTGGCCTGCTGCTGTGAGTCTCTTTTTTTGAACAATCACTCACGGGAATTGGACACAAGCAAAGCAATAGCGCAGTCGCAGAATATTTCTGGTGTCGTGCCTTTCTTTTTCCCTTTTTTTACCTTTCTGTGCTCACGTTTGCCAGATCAGCTTCCTACCATACAAACATAATCATCCATCACCTCCGTGGGGGTTGTGAGCGCTTCAGAGGGATTTGCCAAACAAAAGCATGTAATGATCTAAAGGTCATGTGATGACAGAGCTGTGCCCGTCAACAAACACACTCAGAGGCACATGTAAATACCGCTCACTGATTAATATTGCTTTTAGGTTGGTGTAGCGCAGTATTGCTGAAAGAGGACATGTGGCACAAACACGCACGCACAAGTACACGCATGTGTTCCTAGATGGACGATTATACCTGAGTGATGAAGCCCGTTTGATTCACTCATGCAGACATGCAGTGAGCAGAGCGGGTCAGTCTTTGTCATGATTAAAAAAAGCAACTTATGTAAGAATTTCAAGAACAGACGCACTCTTGATCACCTGCACAGAAGTGTACCAAAAAAAGATCTTTTGTCATCTTTTTCACGTTTCCACCTTGTCTCCTAAACCTCACTCAGGACTTAAAAATGGTCACAGGAAAAATATATTTATACTTCAAAATCTTGCCATCTTGTGTTGTTACGTTAGCTAATGCTAAATGCTATCTTGTTTGACAGTTCAACAGTGCTAAACATGGCAATGCACCCGACCGACTTCAAAGTCACTCGACAACGGCGACCCCTTTGGAAACACATACCGTGACTAGTAAAACATAATTTACTTGAGTATAAAACTAGCTGGCTTTCTTCATTCATAAATATTTGACATAACTTCACGTAAGTTTGTAGCACAACGTATGTGACAATATGCCGCTATTTCCCTGCATGAAATTATATGGTGAACTACTGAACTGTATGCAATGCTTATGAAATAAGATAAATACATAAATGAAGCATAATTGCGAGAAGGCAAGTTTGCTAAAGGTCAAAATGTCTTTTAAGGACCAAAATAAAAAACTATTTATCGCTATCCGCCATTTTGTTTGTTTACTTTCGCCTCGAACGCTTTCAGTTCGGAACTAGGAAAAGCCAACTGGGATAAATCCGACTTCCGACCTTCCTCGAATGCAGCATTAGACATGAAAGCAGGGAGTAGCTCTAGTTCTAGTTTTATGAAAACACGCATGCCAGCAAGTAGATGCTGCCAGAAAAAGAACGTAAACGCAATGTAAAAGTAAATCGGAAGGAATTTAACAATTGAATTCCCTTTTATTGAATTTAGCATCAAAATTGCTATGACAACAGTGTGATTGACATACACATGGCAAAAATCCGGGATGCCGGGGCGGGACCTCTATAAAATCAGGACAAAACATCAGGGTTAGCCTAATCCATCCGGATTCAGAACCCAAGACTCAAAAAGATTTTACTGGGACTAACCCGGTAAAACCGAGACATCTGGTCACCCTGATAAAAGCTCTCCAAAGCCCAAACTATCCCCGTTAATTCAATTCAAAGAAACAACTAATTGTCAGCAACGTGAAACAGATTCATATCTGGTGTATATCTCTCATAAAAGTCGATGGGATGATTTTAAAATGTAACTACTAGGTTTGTCAAATCAAAATCGATTTTCCGATTTGATTTTGTTACTATGTATTAAATCAAACTGAATTAAAATACTTTTTGTATAAGTATGTCATGTGATCTTATTAATGGGCAATCAAGGGATAGATTTTACTAATACTATAAAGGAATAAAATCCCACAAGGCACGAGAGCACAGGTAATACCAGCTCTGTGAAGCAATGATGTCTTATTTTATGACTTAAACTTCCTTGGGCGGCTTAAAGCTTTAATTATTCACTTAGCATTCCATTTGCAGTGACCCATGACTACATTTTTAATGCAAACGGAGAAACCCATAGACTATTTCATTAAGTGGCCCGCCTTCTATCAAGTTCCACTTCCTATGCCATTACCAAATATCAATATCTGTTGAGTGGTAGGACACTTTTGTATATTTAGCACTGCTACATTGACGAATAGCGGCTGACAAATGAGACTGGGGCCAGTGGGCGCAAGACTACAGAGACATCATGAGTGATGTGTTGACAAGCGCTTAGGTAGAGAAAGCTTATCCTCGGCGGCTCCGTGCACCGATGGGAACGCAGTCTGACAGTTTGTCACGTGGAAGTCGATTTACACCTGGACCTCAGCCAGTAATGGCAGAAATAAATCATGGGGAACAGGTGAATACACAAGCGCTCTCTCCCTCCCTCACACAGAAACCCACGAACAGAAAGCCATTTAAGCTTATGTAAATGCATTGAAACTCATGTTTTACACAATGTGATGAAGTCACTTACATACACGCTTGCTCTGCAATTTTCTCCTATCAAGTGACTCGTCATCTCATGGCACAAATGTGGCACGCTGGCCCCAGAGAGCAATACATTTGTTCATTCTCAAAATCTATTCTGAAAATTATTTCTGATTCATTTCCGTTTACTGTCAAAAGAGCCATTTTAGGCCAAACAAATAACGGAAAAAAATCTGTCTGGAGGCACAAAACATTTGAAAATGATGATGAACAAAACAGTGCGTTATTGTGAGCCTAATGTACTGAGGAGGGCCAAGAGCTAATTAGAGCTGCACCATGACAAAAAAAAGCAGTATCCAATACTTTGATATTCATTTTCTTCTACTTTTCATCTTCCGCATTATTAATCCGAATTATTATTTATTTATTTTTTTTTTTTGCAATTTTGTGGACCTTATATGGTCATTTTCTGGATTTCTTCTTTTGTTTTGGCACATTATATCATTACATTTCAAATGTTTTCAGCTTCTTTTTTTTTAATGACATTTCTGCCTTTTTTTTTTAGGAATTGTCCTTTTTATTGAATTCTCTGACATTTTTGGCAATTTCATGGAATTTTATGGTAATTTTCTGCTTTATCTCTTCCTTTTTGGATATTTTATGGTCACTTTTTTGAAATTTTTAGGTCATTTTTAAAAACATGTATCTACCGTTTGTCTCTCTTATTCTGAAAACTTAAAAATATGCATCATATCATTTTTTGGAATATTTAATTGAATTTATTTTGTATATGTAAATTATTAATTAAATAATATTTTATCTTAAAAATACAACAACTATGTAATAAAATAATCATTTATTTCTTTTCTTTTTTTTAACAATTCACAAGGAGCCACAGGAGCAGGGCGTGGCTCCAGAGCCGCAGGTTGCAGACCTCTGCATTAGACACAATGAATAAACACAAAGGTAAAATAATTGCCATGACTAGGCGGCTATTTTATTATGTCACTATTTGATATTTAAAGTTCCACTCTTCTTGCACACTCGCCATCGTAACATCGCAGCTGTCTGGGCAACAAAAATAAACCGCAAAAGATTATGGGAGGATTTTTGCCTCTGGATGTCCTGGGCGCCCCGCTGAGGTCACGACACACAGCACCATCTCGTGACGAGACGGTCCTCTTGGCTTCTTCCCAACGCCCCGCAGATAGTAGCCATGTGTCTGCGTGCTCGTCTGTGAAGAAGCGCTCCTCGCTCCCTCGGCATTCACCTTGCCTATTTATTCTCCATCAGCTGTACTCGCCTTCTTTTACGCACACTGCAGCTCGTCACCTCAACTTTTCACTCTCTCTTGCTTCTCAGCTTTCCTCGAGTTTCTTCTCTCAATTTGACTTGATGGTTACACTGCTCAACAACTCCTCCTTTCAATCTCAATCTCCAAAAGGAAAAAAAAATCCAACCAATCTGTTGACTAGGGATGTCACGATATCCAAACCTCACAATACAATAATTATCACAATATTGTGGGGCGATGTAAAAAAAAAAAAAAAACTCACAATATTGTTAAAAAATAAAATAAAACTCACAATATTGTTTAAAAAAAAAAACTCGTATTGACGCACGCACACAAAAAAACGAATATTGTGTTTTTGTACATAACAGCAGTGACAAAGAAATAGGCTTGGCCAGTCATTTTTTTGTCTATTGGCTGCTATTGGCTGAGTGGCACAAACTATAATGGTTGATGTGGTTCACAATGCTGTGTCCTCTTGAAGCCAGCAAAAAGCAATGTTTTTTTTAACAGAGATGTTGAAAAATATTCGCTGTTATGATTTATGGGAGTGATAACTTCCACAGTATGTTCGGTTTTGTTCAGGTGACAAATAGACCGAGTTTTCTCTTTGGACTGATTAATTTCCTTGTGTGGGTGTGTGAGTGTCTATAGTGAAAATACAAATACAAAGAAGCATGAGCAATTGTATCTAAATGTCTTGTCTATACAATCCAAATTAGATGATGTCATATAAATATTGTTTAAATAGTACAGATAATATTAACCTTAATGTGCTGTACATAAATGACCTACATTCACTAATAACACTTCATATTGAGGCACTTGCTAATGCACGCTAACATGATTCGATTTGTGGAGGAACTCAAACGTGTTACATTCCCCTTCATATGGCGATTAGCATGGGTCTTAGTCATATAGGTGGCCAAAATTAATTAAAATTAGACTGCACAAACTAACCACTAGAGGGTGCTGGAACTGCACAAATGGAAAATAACTTGGCTTTTTTTTTAAATATGCTACTTTTTTGTAACATGACGACGGCGATAGTCGCAATTTTAATATTGCTTTATGCTATTGCGTTATTCTCACACCCCTACCGTTGACTGATCATAGTTGACATTCGCTGGCTACGTGAAATAGGTTAATAACATCAAAGTGCAAATAAGCGTGACTGATTTATCAATATAATCCACTGAATGTACAAGTTACATGAGCGCAGCCTATTTTTCTGTTTCATGAATAGGCTCAAGAATATTTTACACTCCGAGAAGAATACTCATCTTCTACTCATCGTTTACTTCATAAAATGCCTTGCATGTATTCACTCAATAATTTAAGCTTTGCGCTAAACAGTGAGTCAGTATGCTTTCGGGAGGCGAGGCTCATTTAAACTGCTAATTCATACATGCTAATAATAAATGCCTGAATTTTTTTTTTTAAACATGTCCCAAGAAAACCCCTAAGTCGGGAATACTCTAAGTCCCTGACTAGTTGTAAAAAGGTGTTTTATACTGACTACTGAGCTGATGTGCCTGTGGGGATAAAGCACTCATAAATAATTTCACCTGCTGCGGCCCACAAGAACGACTTATTCAAAGTAAAGTACAAGACATCGCGGCATGTAGACGAATACATAAATCATATCCTCCATGACCTTATTCAAGTGACTCGTTTTTATTTATATTTAGGAATGACGTAATAGTGTGACTGGGAAAGGGGGACGACTGTGTGTGCACGTGCAAAGAGAAGGCGAGGCGGTGAAGTATGACAACAGCGGAGAGAACGTGAATGAAGCCAGTGGACTCTAAAGGCGGGATGTCCTCACGCTGCCCGGCTAACAGCGATAGCCAAAGCCTCTGCGTGGGCTAATAGTGTCTCTCCTGTTTGCCTAAATCTTCCATCATGTCACTCAGGGGGATTAAAGAAGCTAAAGCCCCCCTGGCTCTGCCAACAGCCCCTCTGGACCAGCAATCACTTAACGGGAAGCAGGACGGGATTCCTGCTCAGGCATGCAACAAGTACGCTTGCAATTTAACACGCTACACACAAAGGATGAGGAGCTCTTGTGAGGAAGCGTCAAGTGACTTGTTCTTAATGTAGGGTGACCATATTTTGAAAATTAAAAACCGGGGGCACTACCATTTTGCTGAAAATCAAACATACTGTACAACAAATTGTTAGCTAATGCTAAATGCTATCTTGGTTGATAGTTCAATAGTGATTAAAAAAAAATGTAAAAGCACTCACCATGTGTGATTGACATACACATGGCTCAAACAATTGGCTTGCTGACTTGACCAAAAAAATAAAAATAAAATAATCGGGACAGGACATTTGTAAAAGTTGGACAAAACAGTAGAGCTAGCGAAATCTGCTGGGACTTGTCACAGGGCTCAAAAAGGGACTGTCCCGATAAACTTGGACTGTCCCGTGTAAATGGTGACTGTCCCCCATTAAGCGGGACTGTCCCCTGTTAAAATGGGACTGTTCCCTATTAAAATTAGACTCTCTCTGTTAAAACAGGACGTCTGGTCACGCCTAATGTGCCGATATGAATTCACGTACACTCACCTTCCTATCATAGTCGAGTGCTGCTGCACGGCCGCCTCCAAGAGGCGTTCGAGGATGGTCCATTCTCCCATGGTTGCGGTTTGGAGGCATCCACTGGGGAAAGGGGCGATAAGGCTGACCCCTAAGCTTTCAATAAGACACCGGGGGTTGGTGTTCAAGGTCTTGTCTTCAAATCCACTTGAGGGCGAAGGTGAGATGGCTCAGCTTAATGTGGTGTTTGTGGTGAGCCTGAAAAAGCAGAGGAACTCAATCTCAATTGAAACATTTGAAATGTACTCAAATAAAAAAAAACAGTTGAATCCATCCTTACCTGCCGTTCACAAGGGTCTTCACACTTTCCTGTGAGTGCACCTGTTTGCGTCCAATCAAACTCAAACCAGTGCAGGTCTCCAGATGATTTTCAAGAATTAATGCCAGTGTGCGTCCATCTCCCAATCACACACACTCACTGAGAGGACACCAAACCGGGGTCATGTCCATACGCTCATGTGAGCCTGAATGAAAAGAGAGATGCATCTCCCTCCCATCCTCTTCATTTTCTTCTCCTCTCAGCCAGGCTGGAGTAAGTCCTTCCCTCTCTCCCGGTTGCGGTTCAGGCAGCGTTGAAGAGAAGCATCACCCCGCTGCCTTCCTCCACCACTGCCTCCACTGCTTCTGAAGTCGTGCAAGAGTCCTTTGGTGGTTTCCTCCACTCCTCCTCCTCCACCTCACTGCCTCTCACTCTCTCTTCCTCGTAACAAGAGGCAGCTCTCCTTTCGTTTCCTCACCTCATCTTCTTCTCACTTGCTTCCTCTCTTTGCACCGTCCACCTGACTCGCTTTCGCTCTCGCTCGCTCTCTTGCTCTCAGAGCTAGTAGGCAGCCAGACCGAGCGTGTGTCTAGAGGATTACAGAAAGGATTCATCTCTCTGCTCCTCCCCCTCCTCTCGCTCACTCTTCATCACCGTATTTATCCCCCAAGCACCCCCTCACTCACACACACATACAGTATATATGTATACAGTATCTCATAGTGCTACACCACCCGTTTTCCAATAACACACTGCTCAACGCAATCTTTTTTTTTTTTTGCTTCCTGCCTGTTCTCATCACCTTCCCTCACGCTGTGTCATGCATCGTTGCTTCGCTGCAAAGGCAACGCTCGCTGTTTACTCACTTCCAGACCACAGCGAGGCTATGCAAGGATACTGAGCAGGCACAGCCGCACAGGGGAAGTGTGTGACAGAGAGAAAATGTGTTGGAATGAGTGAGTGAGTAACTGACTGACTGTGTGTGGAATTAGCAGCACTCATTAAGATTTAGAGAAATTCACAATCAGGGTGCTCGGATGTAACTCCAGTATTTATACTCTACTGTCTAACATAAGACAGACATTTTGCTTACTAATAAAGGCTACAAATATAATGAAAATATAATAATAAAGATATAATGCAAAGCAATGCACAACATACAGTGGATGCAAAAAGTCTAAACACACCTGTTCAGATGCCTTTTTTGTGATATAAAAAAAAATGAGACCATGATCATTTAAAAAGAAAAAAAATTACCTGCACACCAGGGTTATTATAGTTTTTAGTTACTTTTGATTTCGTATTGAGTTTTGTTTTTTAAATTTAGTTAGTTTGAAATGTAATCAGTTTTCAGGGTGGTTCTGTTAGTTTTTGTTAGTTTTATTTATTTAATAAATATTTACTTTTAGTTTAGTTTTAGTTAATTTCAGTATTATTTTTAATGTGTATAACTTGTGTGCAATATTTAAATAATACCATGGTAAAATGAAAAAGTAACACATTTCTAGGGGTGTGCAGTGACCTTTGGAGGGGCAGGTGCTCAAAGCAAAAAAAAAAAAAGGGGGCACCCGCTTGAAGTTCGAACCCATGTCACCACAGAGTTGCCATGTGTGGAGGGGTGGGGGTGGGGGGCTTAAAGTAGATGAATAGCTCAGGAAATTGATAACATGTGTATGAAGATGTGCGTGCATACGTACGTGCGTGGGTGTGGGTGGTAACCATTGTAAAATTCTTACTTAAAATAATGGCTAAACAACAAATCACACATAATGAAACTGCTAATTGTCTGCAATGCCAATGGCAATCACCATAAAAACTTTTTGAAATTTGTGTATGAAGAATCATTTATGAACAACAAATTTACATAAATAAAAATGATTATGTAAAATGTACATGAAATTTACATTTTAAATAACACAATTAGGATTTTCCTATAGTGCAAGTAGCATACAAATGTCTTACTTTACATTTAGCTTGATTCAGGTAAGAGCAAATGCCTTTTATTATTTATCTGCAGGTGTAGATGTTAATATATTAGCATTGGAGCCAAAAGTCAAGCATGTCATCTGAAAGTGCTTTTTTATTGGCTGCTGCTAGATGACGTCACTTATGTGTGACACACTTTCAAACGTCCTTAGTCCGGTTAATATCAAAATAAATCTATTATTCTATTTCTATTCTATCATATTTAAAATCATCCCCAAAGGTTCATGCATTAAATTAATTACGAAGGACATTTTCGCTATAATTATAGTTAGTTTTGTAAACATAAAATATAGTTTCAGTTAGTTTTCGTTTTTTTAAAAAGCATTTTTGTTATTATTTTATTTCATTAACAATTTTTTTTATTTTTTTATTTTAGTTTTCGTTTTTTCGTTAGTTTTCGTTAACTAAAATAACCTTGCTGCACATCCTCATTTAACTGGGACGTGGCTGTGTTCAGATTTATTGTAATCAATCACATTCAAACTCGTTAAATAGAATTTAAGTCAAGCCAAAAAATGTCCACCCTTTTTTTATCCTTTTTTGTATTTGGCCATGTGACGTTCACAACCTGAGCCGTGATTGGTCATCATTTTGCTGCTGAATTCATATTCCACAAATGCAACATTAATTTGAATGCAGTGGTGATTGCTCTAAGGCCCCGTCCACACAAAAGCCAGTTTCAATGTATCCTCACAAGTTTCTTACCGTTTAGCCCGTTCGTCCACACGATGGCGCGGTTTTGCAGTTTGAAACCGATCACTTTTGAAACCGGGCTCCAAAGTGGAAAGATTAAAAAACGCGGTCCGTACGCGTCCGTCTGGACACCATATGCAGGACACTCCTCAAGTGATGACATAATGGTCGCAACTCGATGACAACGCATTGTCGCACATTGATGACGTATGCGCCAATTCTCGCATGACTGCGCGCAAACCGTTAGTCTGTCAACAACAATGGCGGATAGCCGTGTCGTAGTCATTTTGCGCAGCCTCTTTAACTTGCTTATGCTTTTGCAGCAAAATATTTCGCTTCTTTATTCCCACGTTCAACAAGTGGTTTTGTACTTGAATCACCCGCCATTGTCACTTCTCCTGTGTTCGTCTTTTTCATTTTGTTTTGATACATGCAAAGCCATGTTTGTTCTGTAGATTGCAATAAAGTTAGGGGAAAAAGGGCTTGTTTTCTTCACTGATTCTTCTTCTATGCTTTAACTCCCTGTGGCTGCGCTACTGCGCCACTCCAGACTTGGCATATACATTACAGCTGTTGAACATCCTCAGCGTCTTCTTTTGGATACACGCAAGTCTTGGAATGCTTCTGTGTGTACGAGATTTGTTTGAGGAACGAAGCCGGCTTTGCTTCTGTCTGGGCGGGGCCTAAGACTACAAGGGAAGATCAGCTTCCCCTAAAAGCCCCTCCCTCCGAAAAACTGACACGACTTACTTCTACTTTTATTTATTTGTTTACACAGTCGGACACTGCTTCGTAGATTGGGTTGTTCCACTGCGCAAAACTGGACGACCATTGTATAAATGCTGGGCTTTTCCCCGCCCATCGGACGCTCACCGTCTCTGGGGGTTTATGGAACAGTGGGCCGGCCCAGACATCCGACTACTGCGTGGTGATTGGGTGATCTGTCCGAGACGTAAAAAAAATAAAATAAAAAAGCTTCCCTTCATTTGAATGATCAGGAGCCGCCACTGTTCGAATGCCATGTTGACTAGTGGGTGTGCATTTTGGGCTCCACCTTCCCTTTAAAGTTTCTCTGATTAACCCTAAATGCACACACACACACACACACACACACCCCCACACACACCCACACACACACACCCCCCCCCCCCCCACACACACACACACACCCTCTCAAGGAGACGTCTAAAGAGTTTATTCTAACAATGACTGTTATTTGGAACTGTTCATAATTTCCTTCATCTTGTCTAAGGTCCTAGTTCTAGCTAACCTAGCTTACTGTAGGTATAATGTTCTTTTGATGATGAGCAAGGTTATGTTTGCGCCAAACATACCTTATGGAATTATGGTCAACATTGTTTCAAAATAGCATTCAGTGTTAGCACAAACCCTTCGGATCATATCAGAGCTTTCAACTGTCCCAAAGCTAGTAGGTAGAAGGGATATGTTTATTATGTTTGTATTATTTGTGTGTCCGTCCCCAAATGTAGATATGCATATTATTATTTTTTTTTTAATGACACAAGATCATTCATCGCAAACTTTTTTGAGAACCACTTCAATGGTTTCCAATATGATAACTGGCTCAAACATTATGCCATTATAAAAGATAACGATGCTCACTGATTGTCATTGTCAGTAATGTAGTAATGAATAATGTTTGTTGTTATTATGGTTGTAGTTTGAGTGCTTTAGTAGTGCCTTCAATCATACAGACAGCTCTGTCGAATATGTTACGTCACTATGACTCTCAAATGCAAATGAGGCCACCAAAACAACTCTGTGAATGCAACAAAGCTAAAAATAAATATCACCACAATTATTTATAAGCATACTGCCAAATTAAGACATCAATAATATGCACTGCTATTAATAGAAATGCAGATTTTTCAGTCCACGGAAGAGATTGTCCTGTGAGTGTATATGTTTGTGAAACCCTGTGAATCTGTAGTGATTTAGACTCCCCCTTCCGGCAGCAAATAACACATGAATACTCTTTCAATCTCATTAATAAAAAGAAAACAATTTAATAAAAAATATTTTTGTGCAAAATTTCTCAAACATGATAGAATTATCGGCTTGCCTTTGCAATTAACGCACCAGATCAAAACAGTAACAAAAAAGGAGCAAATGAGTGAATATTGGAATAAGTTTTATTATTATTATTATTATTACATCATTGTTATTAGGACTATGATGTTGTAGCAAGCAAATGAGTGTGAGCACATTTTAAATGACATGGAATGTATTGCTATAGCTAACCTCAGCTGGCTTGAGCTCACATCTGGAGCGAGCCGATGTGCTCCATTGTGCCCGATTCCAGCACAGCATCTGTGAACCCGACACAGTCCAGAGGTGATTCTATTTGGTAATGAATCACGATGACTACTCACACACATGCACAAACATGGGCACTATCCTAAAACAATCTGGCAGCACTGTGCCTTCCACATGAAGAAAAAAAGGGAAGCAAAACACAAACAACTTAGCTACCATCTGCTTCTGTCTGGCATGAGCAAAGAAAAAAACAAACATATTTCCCTAATGATCAAACAACTTTGTGAGGTGCACAGCAGCACCGACATTTGGATTTAATGACTTTTTACCTTCAAAGTCCTCATACCAGTTCTTTTTTTTTTGTTTTGTTTTTTGCTTTGGGGAATAAAGGGATGGCAGAATCAATTGGTTGGCAACGCTTTGCTCTACACTGAAATGGAACAGCTGCTGCAAAATTAGAAGCCATGAGACAGTGTGTGCAAAGGAGGAGGAAGAATACTAATTCGGCAATCTTCAGACTGCCCTGTTTTTCTGAGTCTTGCCACCCCTTACTAAGACACCTGCAAGACAGGGCATTTCAGTTATGTGACGTCTCAGTCAGAACACTATGGGCACTGTGTACAGTATGAAACAAGTACAGTGTATTCAGTAGATAAGAAACAAAATGATGGCCACTCATATTTCCTATGTGTGTTAACAATAGAATAAAAAGAATGACAAGACTCTTCAAGAACACAAGTCATAAAATAAAACCGACAGGACAATTGTTGTGGTGCATTGTTTTTAAGGGCATATTTTACAGGTGGATAAAAAATAAAAAAAATAAGTCATCTTACATTATCTCCAAACGACTGGCATGGCTCATTCTACACCTTCCTCTAAGTCTACTGGTCACCAACGTGGTCCACATTAGTAGCTCCCGGGCCTGTTCTAAAAATAGCTCAGCGGTGATGGGACTTTATGATGGACTAGGATTGTTGTAGAAGTGATCATTTGTAAATGTGAGCACTGGCAGGGATTTTTTTTTAAAGTAAATAATAATAATAATAGTAAAGTGTTGCATATTGTTTATTTAAAAAGTGCATATTAATGAACATTTACATGTAAATATGATCGATTATAGACGTTGGCTAGTTTCCATATTTATCTGTATCTTAATTGTTGTGAGAAGTTGTTCATGTGATGTCTTCACATAAGTGAATATCATTAATTATTCATAACATATTTACCGTATTTTCAGGACCATAAGGCGCACTGTATTATAAGGTGCAGTCACAGTTACTGGCGCTATTTCTGTGTTTAACACACACATAAGGCGCACCGTACTATTGGGCGCAGGCACGGTTAAACATACGCTAGCTCAAAACATATGGTAGCATGCTATTGTGCTAAAAAAATATGCTAGTGTTAGCGCATGTTTTTTTTTTAAGACAGCGAGCAGAACAAAACTGAGTTTGGTTGGAGTAACAATGTAAACAGTGAGTTCAGTTGTACTTGAAGTATATAATGTACTCGCGTTGCTTTTGATCAATCCTAATCTACAAATCAGTCATAGTCCTCAGGATCTTCTGTATCCAAAACAAAAACTGGGCAAGTTCTCCATCAAACACACCAGGCTACGTCTCATTGTCAGAGTCAGTCTCGTTGTCGTGTCCTTGGAAATGAAGCCGGCTTTTGCATTCGCCCTAGCATTCACAATCCATTGACAAATTGTGGCGTAACTCACACTGTGCTGTCTCCCAGTGTTGGTAAAGCTGCGTTTGCCAGCCTACCGGAATGATAGCAAGCTTGCGTTCATTTGCCGAACTTTATTTTTCACAGCGGCTGAGAGATGTACGCGCATTTGAGTCACAGAGATAAAGAAGGAAAGGTGATGCATGGTTGTTGACTCTTCCGTGCTCTCATGTCTGTCCTCAGTCAGGTCCGCCTTTGTTGTATATAAGCAATGTGTCGTGGGAAGTCCTCCCACACAGTCACTCAGATTTTGGACCTTGTTCCACACACAAGGCGCAGCTCACTGTTAGACGCACTGTCGAGTTTTGAGAAAACCCCCTTTCGCAGGAAACGGGCAAAATGCAGGTCTGCTTCTCCTGCTGCCCATAATTATCGGATTAAGAAGAGTCGGGCTGACTCTCAGATTGCCTTGCAGTTGAGCCAGTTGCAGGCGAGTGTGATGGCAATACAGACTCAGTTGGGTAATCAAAACACTTGCTTCTCAGGCCTCTGCAGTGGCATTGCCCGATACAGAGGTGGACATGCCGGATGCAACACTCCAATTGCCCTCCCAAGCGGACGACGTCTCTGAGGATGACGTCTCCATACGGGATTCTGAGCCATATTCGGGAATGGACTCTGTGTCCACTGCCCCGTTTTCTCCTCCATCTGACCGTTTTTCAGCTGGAGTGGATTTGGTGCATACTGTTATGCTTAGCGCTTTCCAACGTTTAAAGTTGGACATTTCTGTTTTTTCTCAGCCTCAGACTGATTGTGTCCTCTCTCCGATGGTCTACTCAACCGAGTCTTTTTGGATCCCGGAATCTCGTCTTTTGTTGACAGACCTTCATTCCTGCTGGTACAACTCTAGTGTAACTCCTCGGCTCCCGGCCGTGCTCTGGCAAACATACGGTGTCTTAATCCTATTGGTTTGGACCGTATGCCTAATGTTGACTATTCTGTGGCCTCACTTATCGTCTCCCCGGAGGAAGCCCTTCGGGAGGCTGTGAGGTGCCGTAGCCCTCAGTGGCGCTTGATGGACGAACTGCTCATTAAAACATACAACGGGCGACGGTGGTAGCACGCTTGGCCAACGCACAAGCGTATCTCCTACTTGCTCTCTCTGCAGCTTTGAGAGACAACGTAGTAGATGAGGCTACATCGTTCTGTAACATGGCACTGAGGGATTTATCCCTCCTTTAGAGGGAGCATGGCCGTAGTATTTCTTTGCTCATCCAGGCGCGCCGTCAGTTATGGTTGTCTCAATCTCCCTTGAGTGAGCCCTCTCGGAAGGAACTGCGTCACCTCCCAGTGGTACCGGGTCATGTGTTCGGTTCTGCAGCGACAGGCCGGCTGGAGCGCACAGTCCGTGCTGATGACGCAAGGCGTAAGTTCGCTTGCCTTGCCAGGCCCTATGCTCCGTCAAACTCTAGCGGAGCTGCTCTTCAGGCCGCCCCTCTGTCACGTAATGTGCAGTCCTTTCGGCCTACGGGGGGATACGGGCCTCGTCGTTATGTGCAGTCCTTTCGGCCTACAGGGGGTACGGGCCTCGTTGTCCCTCGCAGGAATATGTCACGGACTTCCGTGACGTTCGTTCCTCTGGCCGAGGGCGTGGTCAGCCCGAGCTTCACACACCCGTCCCTCCCAGACCCCTAAATCCGGGAGGGCCGGGGATTGAGCCCGAGAGGCCGGCAGTCAGTTACTTTTCCTGTCGCCAGCTCTATTACTGGGCTATCCTCGCTTCGGACCCATGGGTGCTGACAACCTTGTCTCATGGGTACAGGATTCAGTTCCAACGCCGGCCTGCTCTTTCCAGCCGGGTCAGAGAGACTGTCATCAGCGACCCGGAAATGGGCGCAGTCTCTAGATCAGGAACTAGCGACTCTCCTCGCCAAGTCCGCTATCGAAGCAGTGGATCCCTTGGCTCATCCAGGGGGGTTCTACTCCCCCTTCCTCATACCAAAAAAGAGAGGCGGATTACGCTCCATTTTGGATCTGAGAGGTCTCAACTGTTACCTCATGGTGTTGCATTTCGGCATGTTGACTACGTCAGCCGTGTTGAGGATGATCGCCCGAAGGGAATGGTTCACATTAATCGATTTGAAGGACGTTTACTTCCATGTCCCTATTGCTCATCAGCACAGGAAATTTCTCCGCTTTGCCTACAAGGGTCGCCACGAACAGTTCAGAGTACTCCCATTCGGACGGTCACTCTCTCCTAGAGTGTTCACTCGTGTAGTAAAGGCGGCACTTGCTCCCCTGCAGTCGAGGGAAGGTGCTCCCCTACTTGGACGACTGGCTGATATGATATGCACACCGTCCAGGGGCCAGGCAATCAGAGACACGTCCGCGCTTCTTCAGCATGTGTCACGACTTGGACTCAAGGTCAACCTGGAGAAGTTCCCTCTCAGCGGACTCTGTTGACCGGACACCGCCTCCATGGCTGCTCGACCATCCCCATAGAGGGTCGACGATGTGCTACGCCTTGTCTCTCTCTTCCGTGCCAATGAGGCCACCTTATGTCCTTTTTCTGCGTCTACTGGGCAAGTTAACGTCCCTGATGGCACTATCGCTGCATCCATTGCAACGGTTGCTGCTCCGCTTCCGGCTCAACCCGCTACTGGACCGACGGAGGCGTCTCAGAGTGTCCAGTCGGTTCATGCGTGCTCTTGCACCTTGGGGTCGCCGGTCTGTTCTGTCAGCGGGAGTCCCGTTGGGGGTGGTACCCACACGTCACGAAGTTGTCACCACCATCAGTGCTTGAGGACCATGAGTCTCCCCGGGTATTGTTAATCAGTCGGCGGACTCCCTCTCCCGCCATCGTCCACCTCAGGGGGATTGGCGTCTCCACCAGACAAAAGTTTTATCTGGCTCTCAAGCCAACCACCCTATTCGTCTTGCTCCACCGTCAATGGGTGGGGTTGACGCCCCGGGTTTTTGTTGTCTTGTGCTCTTATTTGTGTGCTACGGCATGTTTCCGTGCATCCACCCAGCTTTTTGTGGCTTACCACGGCCCGAATAAAGGGGATGCTGTGTCCAAGCAACGCCTCTCACGTTGTATCGGGGAGGTGATTCAGCAGTCGTCCCCCTTCTCCTGGGGTGCGCAGTCACTCCACCAGGAGTGTGTCTACGTCATGGGCAGTTCTGAAAGGAGTGTCCTTGGAGGACGCTTGTGCGGCTGCTTCCTGGTCGTCTCCAGATTCTACAGTTTTTATGTCACCTCTCCTTATCCACTGGATGTGGTTAGAGGTCCTGTGGAGGCCCCTCTGTGAGATACATTTTCCCGGGTCTTTGTGACATCGCTGGTATTCAGCGTTCTGTGCTGTTTCAGCACCGCCACCTGGCGGTTCTTCGGGACTCATAGAACAAGTTACGTATGTAGCCTTTGCTTGTCACTCAGGACCCGCGTGTTGGTTTGCGCGAGAAGGTTCTGAGAGACACGCTTCCGGCAACGCTCCTTTATACATGATGGTCACGTCAGCCGCAACAATGGACATATCCTTTATGAATTATTTCAAGTGACGCGTGCGTGTGGGGGATTTCCGTGCGGCTTCAGGACCGCCACCTGGCGGTCGCTCTGACTCATATAACCATAGTTACATACGTAACTTTCGATTTGTCTGCTGCATGTGAATTAAGTGCAAGTTGTGCAACATTTTGTTCTTCGAAATTAAGTACTGTACTCGTCTACATACATTGTTAAACATCAGTATACGGTTGTTGAGCAGAAATGTGTATGACATTCTCAGCCATTTGGTATGTAATAGGAAGGATCCAATAGGGCAGTTATTCCTAAACGCTGCACTGTCGCAGTTTATTAGATTATTATTTGTGTATCTTTGTTCACTTATCTGTGCTCGCAACTTATAGGAGACAAACTGCAGCGCTAAATGAGATCTTTGCAGTGACAAAAGGCACCTGTGCAGTTTACGTGTGAAAAGCAGCAACAAATCTCTTGGGAGAAAGCGTGCGCCTACAGGATGTCTCAAACGTAGACGACATTTTCGCACAGATTAGTGGATAAGAGGCTTTGTTGAAACTCAAGGCACAAAAGGGACAAAGTGGTCGCACCTCATTTACCTCTGTGGGGCACTGAAGGTTTTAAGATGATGGCATGAAATCAATTACCATGTGGCCAAACTCCTTAAATCCCATCAGCTTGCTGCTTCGTCTCAGAAACATAAATAACATTCAATCAACTTTGAGACTTTAGTCAAATAAATTGTTAGTAAGTCAAAACCCTCAAATGAAGTAGAAATATCTGATATTTATTCAAACACTGCTGCAAAGAGAGTGAATTGAGATGTGAACAAATCTGCTGCACAATTACACTTGACATGACTGAGCTTCTTGCTATTGTGCTTAGTTACACTTGAATAATAGCACACCAACACTTGGCATGAACAAACTCATTTTCTGATCATAACAATAAGAACAATAACAGGACCATTGTCACCTGATCAAAACGCCCTGTCCAGACACAAATCAAATCACACAGCATTTTAATAATCAATTAAGTGTAATTTGTGTATAAAATTGTTGTATTGTCTGAAAAGGTCAGCGGGTCATAACATTATATATACAAATGGTTCCATTATGTTGCATTTGTGGCTTTTACTAGGCTCCCGTCTTCTCAGGCTCTGCGGCCTTAAGTGATGGCTCTAAAAGCTCTCTTCTCCACATACTTCAACTTGTACCGCCTCTTGAACCTAAAGGGGGCGAGGAGACGCTCGTTTGAGACAACACACATTTTGAACAAACTGTATGTCCCCATGACCAACGCATAAAACATTATGTCAAAGTGAAGCAGATTCTTACTTGGCTCTCTCTCTGGGTTCAATTAGGTTCCTCTTCTGCAGACTCTTGAAGCGGTCCTTGAGGACGCTGCCCTCTGGCTGTATCAGTACGGCATTACATGTCCAACAAAGACAACCAGGCACATACTTGTCAGTCAATGCTTAAAATACTTTCTTCTTTTTTTTTACAGAAAATGGATAAAGTTATTTTCCGGAGTTTTGCTTTCCACTGGCGGTTTTAATTATCTATTTAAATTCAATTAGACATTCTATAATTGTTATGAGTGCTTTTAGAGAGCACTGTTGTCACAGAGAATCAGTAATAACCAGATTTTTAGGAAAAGTCGGTAATGGGCAAGCTTTGACAGGGAAGCAGTACCTTTAGTTGTCGTAGGGAACTGGTGAGCTCATCACTTAGTTTGATTTCAAGGTCCTGAGGCTGAAACCTGGAAAGAGAAAAAAAGTGCTAAATACCAGAACATCTGTAAACTGTTTTCTGCCAAAGATTTTAAAAAATGTAAGCTTATAACCGGATAACCCAGAGCAGAAGATGGTGAGTTGGAAATTGTAAAAAAAAAATATATATATATATATTGCTAAATGTCTCCTTCAAATGGTTCTCAAGTAAAATTGAGCTAGTTTAAAGCACTATAAATCAAATATATCCCTATAAGGACGTTGACATTTTGTCACTAGACAGATGAGGTCATTTAGGAAAGAATGTGGCTTTTAATGGGTGTTAAAGTGCAGTTGTGACCTTAGTGGATGCTGCATAATGCAACTGTTCTGATGGTGTTATTGCAGAAAAGCTTTTAAAAAAAACTGAGGGATTTGATGAACATGTTAAGTGCATACTTGAGTTTGCCAAGGCGTCTGGGCTGAGCTTTCTCGGCCTCCATTTTGGCCTTTCGTCGTTTGTGTATTACGGCGGTCCTCTTCTCTTGCTGTTTGATGGCAGCTTTGATGGTGCGAAGCTGGAAGAGTTGCTGCCGTTTGTTGGTCTGATGTTTCTCAGTCAGCCGCTGTTGCTCCTGATGGAACAAAAGATGCACAAAAGGCAAGATGGCAACTTATTCCACATGCTAGACATTTTTGCTTTTCACAATCATTAGGACAATTTTTTTTAGTGCAGTAACTTTGTAAGCACCTTAATTTTTTCCGCCTTTTCTTTTTTCCTTTGTCTCTCAGTCTTCTTCTCCGCCAGAGCGATGGCTCCTCCCACCCCACCCCCCTCTTCCTCCTCGATAGAAGGCACTTCTCCATCTCCATCTTCTTCCTCCTCCACCAGGCCCTCTACTTGCTCCTGAAAGATAGTCTCCTGCAGACACAGCACTCGTTATAATCCAGGCTTGCCCAAATTGAGAGCCGAGAGCAACAGTGGAGCTGGAAGGACTCAGTACCTCTGTTGCTCGATCTTCTTTGTTGATAGCGAGCTGTCTCTTAATTCTGTCTTCTTCCTTCTGCTTCTTAACCTCCACGTCGTGGGCTTCTTGCAGTAAAGCCTGTATTCAAAATGTAAGCACACGAGACCATGCAAGGATTTTGTTCATTATCTGCTGATTTAAGAGTAAGCATCCTTTATATGTTGATTACTTGAGACTGTATTTCTCCATTCACATCTTGTGAATTCCATTAATTGCATACACTTGACTATCCCAATGCTGTAAGATAGGGGTCCATGATTAACACTAGAATGAAGATGGAAAGAGGCAGTGGCCAAGCATTTGAAGAAATTATTCAATAAATGAAAAAAGAAAGTAGCAAGCATACATTTGCTTTACATGACTAGCTGTCCATTTGCAAATCCTCAGATCCCAAGATACCGTTCACAAAACAGTTTCCTGAGCTCCTATGTGTTATCTTCACATTTCCAAAAAGGAAATACTGGGAGCGCAAGGATGAGATCATCATTGGACGCACAACGTTCAGACTAGAGATGCCCTAATGCCAATATCGTACATCTTTAAAGTGCTAAAAAAAAAAAAAAAAGAAGCACAGATACTACTAGGACAGACTCGCTTACAGCTATCATTCTATGTTCTTCATCTCTTGTCTACAGTATTCATTTATTTTATTTGGTAGCCATTTGTAGTATTCAGAAAGCTGCTGCATCCAGGCAGGAAGGGTGTTAAACATGGTGGTGTTATTATGAACCCTACTAACTTTAACCGTGGCAAACTTTTTTTCATTTTGTACAAATGTGAAACATATTTGGAATGGTCATCTCGTTTCATCAGCGTAGCCCATCTTTCCGGCCTAAATGCAGCAGCCAATCCTAGTTCAGCGGGTTGTGTCCTGCCTAAAACCTCAACCTAGGGCTGGACAATATGGCCCAAAATTCATATCACGGTATACACTGCATCTCACTGTATATAATTACGTTATTTGTGTGTTTTTAATAAATAATTTGCATAGTCCTTTATAGAAGCTAAATGCATTAAAAAAAACAATGAAAGAATACATTTACTTTGGATAACATTTATTGTGCAAATCTCGAATCAAAATGATGCATAGGTCTATGCAGTATAGCTTGTGGTGTGCAGGCTAGATAGATTTGATAGGGGAGTGTGGTGTAGGAACTCATGTGCATGCCACAAAACT
The DNA here is from genome assembly GCF_054856555.1 of Leptonotus elevatus. Taxonomy (NCBI): domain Eukaryota; kingdom Metazoa; phylum Chordata; class Actinopteri; order Syngnathiformes; family Syngnathidae; genus Leptonotus; species Leptonotus elevatus. Next base: position 7,086,373 of record NC_141245.1, read on the forward strand.
AAAGAAAAATTCATATTATTAGGGCTGCAGCTATCAAATATTTTGGTATTCAGACATCCTACTGAAAATTCTAGCAAATAAGCGGGTATTTGGATAGAAATACATATTCTTGATTGGTTAAAGAACAATTATAAATACAGAAGACAAAAACACATTTGCACGTAATAATGAACAAACAACAGTTTTAAATTTTTTAGATAATCACCCTTTTTTTTTTTTGCTTAAATTTAAACTGCTATTTTCCTCTCAATCTCTCCCCATAGATTTTGGTCTATGCAACGATAAGTGACGTCAGAACCACAGTAGCGATTTTGGGGAACTTTAGCACTGCTAGCTAGCGCGGCTAGCTTGCTACTTGATGCTGCAAGCTGGCAGCCTCCGTTAAATGCTGGCAATGTCAGTGCATTTATGTCTTACTGCGCTTAACTGGAGCTTGAAAGTGATTTCAGGACAAAGTTGTGTTACTGCCGTCTGTCGCAAGTTTGGTGCCGTCACAAACTATGAATAGACGAGTCACGATTTTGGCTGTTCTTTCTTTTCTGCTAGGCGCACTTGTTTACAACCGAGGTCAACGGTATGTTGTGCGCACAGACGTATTTACGTCATCGACAAGTCGGGACAGCCCTAAAACGATGACGTCACCAAAATCTCTACCTTCTGCAAAATATATACTTTATATTGGATTATAATCACCCAGCCCTACCTCAACCAATGTATAACAGTGGGGCTATTTACATAACACCCCTCCCCCCTACACAGAGTTTCTCTTTTTTAGGCCCATGCCAATTCCAATATTAGGCAGAAAGAAATTTCAATAACAGATTGGGGTTATGATATTAGTGTTTGCACTTTGTCAAACAGTGACAATCTGATCAATCGGGCACTTGTTTTAACAGAAACACAGTAGGAGGAAAATTTACCTGATGTGATAAGAAGTCTGGATTATAGGAACCTCCGGGAGCGATCACCTCCACTGCCGGTAACACGGATGGCTTGTCATTCAACTTCTCTGGTCGCTACCACAACATAAACCAAAAGATTGCTTAACAGACGAATTGAGCAGCATATTGTGATTAACTGTTTTAGATGGTTTCTTACCTTGACCAGCTTCTTGCCAGTCTGCTGAAGGTACCATGGATCTGCGGAACTTCTGGCTGCTCACAAAGAAAAACTGGGGATTACCACTTTAGACTTTTAAACCAATAAACACTGCGGCTACGGGCAGAAGATATGATAGTCTCCCCTGGGTACTTTTTATCCGTCACTATCGGAGTTCAATGGGCTGCGTTACAATGACAGACAACTAAACAGATCTGAGTGAGTGGAGAATGGAGATAGAAAATGTCTGCAAATACTACACAAATGTAAAAGGGACCATTTTATTTTTTATACTTCCAAAGTGTTAAATGGAGTAATTATTTAACATGACAACCAACCAGATTATATTGAAGACACAAACGGTTAAAAAACAAACAAAATTGAATTAGATGTAAAAATGCTACTTCAAAAAGTGTAATTGTCAACAATTACAAATGACAAGTATTGTCCTAATTTTTCCCACCCACCAATGGTTGCACAGTCAAACTTATAGTTTAGTACCTTAGCATGGGGCCTTTACTCAATGATTTAACGTTAACGTTTATACTTTGTGCCTCTGCAATATGCCGAGATATTGAGCAGTGTGCCATCCACAGCACACTGCCAAAGGCCATCTTCAAACAGTGCAGAAAATACATCAAACCCCACGAGCTTCCACTTTGGGCTTGTTTGATCACAATGTGGCAGAGAAAAGAAAACTGAGGATTATTTTAGATCAGGCAGGCTAAAATTCGCAAACATCTGAACATGAGCTACGCGATTAATTAAGGAGCACCATACTGTCATCGCAGGCATGAGCAACAGAGCCAGGACTCTAACCCATTTGACAGATTCTTACAAAGAAATTATCATGCATGACTTGCAACAGTGCCCTTCAGCAAGGCAGGGCAATGCAGGGTGTATCTTCAAATTCCCCTAATGGAATAACAACCAGTATAACATTACATTCAGCACACACACACACACACACACACACACACTCCCCTAAATTATCAGTTCACTTATTCAAATTAACAACTAACAAACAGCAAGCAAATGGATAGGACCATTGTTGAACAAAAAAATAAATAAAAAAAATCACTTACCCTCCTGACCCCAGATGTCATAATAGTCTCTGTTTGGGTTGTTGTTAGCTTCTGTCACCGCCTTTTTAGCTGTTGTGTTTGACGTCTGTCTGTTGAGCAGCTTTGTCTGCGTCCGTGGTACTACTCCTTTAGCTGCTAGATGTTCTACCCTCTTCGCACTATTACGAAGTTTCTTTGCATTGGGCTGTTGGTAGGACAGCACACTGTAGAAGCATACAAAGATGAGATTATCAATTTATTATATGGAGTACAAGTAGAGGAAAAATAATTCATATCAAGCAGAATTGGTTTAAATATATTTGATTTGAACCGCTAGTTGTGCATTTGGAACTCCTCAGATCCCAAGACACCATTAACACAACAGTTTCCTGAGCTCCTATGAATTGTCTTCACATTTCCAAAAAGGAAATACTGGGAGCGCAAGGATGAGATCATCATTGGACAAACATAACCATTCAAAATCTGATCATGGCTAATGTTTTATAACATGTTTGATAACATACAATACAACACATTTACAAATATTGCAGACCACTGGAGATGAAAGTCTATTTTTAAAATGAGAGGTCATTCCAGTTCAGTAGAAAACAGTAAGTGATGCATACTGACTCTTTAATTGGTGGGACAAGTGAGTCACGCTGGAGGATCAGGTCTATCCTAAGAGGACGCTGTGACTTCCCGTTCTTCTTTTTGCCCTCCACCTGCTCTGATGCTTTAAAGACACAAATGTAAGACTAGGTTCAGCATCTACCATTATATAATTTATATATATATATATATATATATTTTTTTTTAAAGTGTAAATGTCAGCCATGACAAATGTTAAGGTAAAACACAAATTCTAACTATTTATTTTGCTTACCTTTGTGATCATCTTTTTGTTGCTGCCCAACATCCAGAAAGAATAAATTGTCATCCGACTTCTCAGCCAACAGGCCACTGGAATAAATACAAAACACACGTCACTTCGACGAACAAATTGTAGCTACATTTAGACAACCAACACGCTCGCACATCGCATGCATATCGTGTGGTATCGTGTCAACACGTGTTCAAAATATGGAGTGCAAGGGATAGAAAGAAGAGACAGAAAATACATCGTGCTTTCTGAATCGGAGATAGAGTGTTATGTAGTGTTTCACAAGAGAACCTATGGCCAACTCACCCGGTGGTCCGCTCCTGATGCCTGACGTCTTCTAAAAAATCTTCGACGTCATTAATGTCGCTGTGTTTGTTCCAACTTTTTTTCTTATTCTTGTTGAAGCGCTTTCGTCGACTACCAACTTCACCTGCAGAATCCGATGACTTGAAACTTAAAAAGCCTGGCTGCGAGGCCATCACGCGTTTCAGCCTTCTGGCAGCCGCCATGTTGGAGTTGAAAGGAAATGAGACACGTGTCTTCTTCTTTCGTGCTCTTGTGGCCTACAGTGCGGAAACGCACTTTTGCGCCACCTAAAGGATAAATATCGTAACGATTACAAAGCCTGTTTTACATAAAGTTGGTAGGAGTACAGTTCACAATAATTTTAATATGTCGTCTTGTAGATTTCACCGTTATTTTCAATTGTCAGTGAAAACAAATCTTACATATGTGATATTCCACGTGATACAAAATTGTAAGTGCCCCTTTAGGTTTGGATAAATTACAATAATGGGTTTATATTTATTACTATAATATCAAAATAATTAAAATTAGAAAGCACAAAATGGTTTATAACACTAAGGCAATTAGTCTAGAACCGGAGTTTAGTTGAATTTTCTTTCATGTGAAATGTTTATTGAAAACAAAAAAAATAGCTTTAAAGTTAACTAAAATATAAAAATTATTAAAATAAGAATGTGTTTATAGTGCACATGTGTTCGTGTCGATAGTATCATGTTGCGGCATGTATGTTTGTTCCAAATGCATCATGGGAAACGTGTCTCCAAACGCGCTCCTATATTCTTTTTCCTTTTTTCCCTCCCTTCATTTTGTAGCGAGAACAACGCGTAAGCGACTCAAGAAATTAAATCCCAATTGAAACCTGCAATTTCTAACTAAAATTTCAAAGGTGAGTATCACATTTGCAATCGAACGTCAATCTATCATTTCCAGCATTTCGGGATTTCGGATGGACGAATATTTCGTCGATTTTCGCTAAAAACAACAAAATGCAGAGCCGTCGAGCCTTTATCTGCCTGCTGCGAGTCAGCAACCTGAAGAAGCATTCGTGATCTGCTCGATTTTGTCTCGGAAGTGCTCCTTGACTGGAGAGTCAGCTGACAAAATAATGTCCACCAAGTGAACCTTTGACATGTTTAATGTCGTCCTCGAAAATAATATTCCACTTTCATGCTGCGGGGTTTACACAATTCGGTCGTGTTTTTCACCACCATTGCGATCACTAGAGTGAATTTTCCTTCCCGTTTACGTTCTTCATGGCAGCAGCCAGCCATTATGTGCGGGTGTGTTAGAGTATTAGATGTCACAGCCCACTGGGGCGGTGTCGCTTTGGTTTCTTCTAAAATAGCTCATTCTGTATTGGAAAATATACGCTAGTGCCACACAGGAATTACTAGTGCATTGAAACGAACGTACCCTCACCAGTGCGCAATAGGAGGGGTTTTTAGTTATGCTGTTGTCATTGGATGAAAGCTTCACAACAACATTCAAGCACTCTCGTGATTGGACGACTCCGTTGTCATTTATGAAGTAAGACATTCTGTTTCTATACTGCCCCGGAGATGAGAAACATTCCCCGAAGCGCACATACAAACCGAATAAAAGCATCCGTAAAATTAAAACCTTACTTTTATAACATTTTAAACAACGTCACACTTTTATTGTTGTATTTGTATACCCTCTATATCCACAACCATGATTGTCGTTTCACATTAAAAAATTAATTTGTCGTGCAGGAACTGAAGCAAAACTTTGTATACTTTCAGCTTTGAACCACAGCAGTAATGGCCCGTACCAAGCAGACTGCTCGTAAATCCACTGGAGGCAAAGCTCCACGTAAACAGCTGGCCACAAAGGCTGCCCGGAAGAGCGCCCCTTCCACCGGAGGTGTGAAGAAGCCCCATCGCTACAGGTGAGAGTCAGTGACTCTTCTTCAGACAACAACAATATTTATATTCTGATAGATTCGTTATAATGATTTTCAGTAATATTTTACAGGGGTAAATATGAGTTGCTCCGTTATGATGCTTTAGCTGTATAACAGACAACTTTTAAGACTGCTCTTCGTACTGGTGTGAACCATCAGCAAACTAAGTGCAACATCGCTTCTGTCTTGTAAAGGCCCGGGACCGTGGCTCTGCGTGAGATCCGTCGTTACCAGAAGTCCACTGAGCTTCTGATCCGCAAGTTGCCCTTCCAGCGCTTGGTGAGGGAAATCGCCCAGGACTTCAAGACGGATCTGCGTTTCCAGAGTGCAGCCATCGGCGCTCTGCAGGTCTGTATCATTCAGATGAGATTTGGTAGCTTTTCAATGTGGTGATGTCATCTCACTAAAACTGCTCAATATTTATTTATTTTTCCCACCATAGGAGGCCAGCGAGGCCTACCTGGTGGGTCTGTTTGAGGACACCAACCTGTGTGCCATCCATGCCAAGCGTGTCACCATCATGCCCAAAGACATCCAGCTGGCACGTCGCATCCGTGGGGAACGTGCTTAATTTTGTTTCTTTCTTATGAAATGCTCTTCTCTTGTCCCATCACCATCCTTTCCTTCTCCCTACATATATAGTAGTTTGGTTTGAGGTTCTCTATATATCATGACTGTGATAACCGTAAATGCGTGATTGTCTTGGTTGGTGCTACAAGTAGAAGAGTTTCCTTAAATATATATTAATTTGAGTTTGAAACATTACACTCCTCACTTTAGCTGTTGCAATGAATATGGTGTTTTTGCTAGCCATGAGTAGTATGTAATCTGGAATACGCATAGTATATAGCATTAAGACATTTTCATCTTTAAATGTACACATTCGTTTATTATGGGTCGTTAATTTTTAGGGGGTCATTTTAAAATAGACGTATAAACACAGTTCTATTTTTTACAACAGTGGTGTTTCATATTGTATCAGAATCCAATTTCAAATGCCATTGCAATGGCTGCATGGTTTGACACTTATACGAGGCATATATGTAGCAGCCCTATTTTGATTTTACTCTTGGTTTTCACCACATTATGTCCATGCAATGTTATGATTTTTTGTTTCTCTCTCAGGTCGATAACCTATTTTTTTCTACTGTTTTTTGGTTTGTGTTTTTGGTCATTTTGAAGGCTAAAACATTTGTACTCCAAAATTCACATACAAACATAAATAAAACTAATTGTGGTTAAATAATGTCATTGTATGTTGTATTTTATATCGCCGGCAATGAACCAAAACTTTGTACAGTACTTCCATAACTGTCACTTTTCAGGAGACCCCAAAAATGGCATGTTTGTTCGACCAGTAACATTGCATGATCAAAGAGCGCAAGCCATTTTGGGTCTGCAATATCCATAAGTCCCAAGAAAAGAATGTGTTTACCCCCCCAGATCTGCTGCTGTAATATTGTGTGAAAACGCTGATTAAAACGTGATATTTGAAACAAATTAGACAATACAAATAAGTGTACATTGTTTTAAAAATGAATACAGACTGGAAGTAACTTGATCTACAAACAATATATATATTATAAATATAATATTTACCATTGTAGTTCTTATTTCAGTTACTCTGTCAATTAATATCATGCCACCATGTTTTTAAGTAACCTTTTTTTATTGATCAAACAAATACAAACAACATAGGTCACGCCACTATAAATAAATACAGTGCTGTCACTAGAAGTAACTTTTTCCCCCTGCCATTTAATTTACTACCGAAAATCACAAACATTCGTAAAAGTTAAAAATAGAACAAGTTACAATAGCGAGCGTCATGCCGTTAAACAAACAGAAGCGACTGCGGTCAAACATGTTGAGACTAGTTTTGGCAATCATGAGTGACGCCCGTATTCAACAGAACCCGAAAAAAATGACTTCAACACTGTTGCATTTTGGGACACTTGATTGATGCGGCGGCCATTTTACCCGCTGGTCGCTACCTCTCATTGTGGATACGAAGAAGAAAATAGACAAGCGAAAGGTTTCTCACCACTTCTATACACTTTTTCTTGAGGTAAGCCATTTCCTACGCGCTATTCTTGTCGTCAATTAACTTTAGACTTTTTTGTGCAACTTACTCAATTCCCGTGTTTATGCATACGGCGAATAAACGCTCGTTTTTGTCGTGTTTGAAAACAACACGGCGCGGTGGAGACGACGACAGTGAAGTCGCAGTCTTTCTACAGCCGCTCAGACCAGGCGAAAATTCTGTTTCGAATTGTGCGCCGGTTCTACTCTGCTCTGAAGTGCTAGTGCAGCCGTTCAAGTGTGCTTTACATATTTCTGAAATCCTTGGAATGTCTTCTTAATAATGTTTTAGTCTTCCGATAACCGGGAACAACGGCAACTTGTTAAATCGAAGTTGTTTACGTGGTGCGCCGTCTGCCTTGGTCTTCATCCCGTTTGCGCATCAAACCGCCGCCATCATCAGAGCGAGGGAGGCGGGCCCGCAAACTGGAAGCAGCTGTGAAGCCCGCCCACTTACCAGAAGGAACGCGTTGAATGGCTTAGATTTGATATTTACATTTATTCCTAGGTCTGACGACCAATAGTATCGGTATTCGTCTTTGATTGATGTCTCTTGACGTCTATGACGTAAACTTTTTTTTTTCAAGTTCGAAATGTTCAAATGCACTAACTGGCCAAAAACATGACCACTTGCCCAACTATTGAGATTGATAAAATAGTAGATGTACCAAATGTCTGCCTTTCGAAATATGCTAATGCAGGGTAGTGCTAGACACTGCCTGTGATATAAATTTCACACGTTGTTTATTGCTGTTAATCATGTCATATGCAACTAATTGATGCACAATAAAATATGTCTTTATATTGTTTGTATCATCTTCAGGCGATCTTAAGTAGCAATGGCCCGTACCAAACAGACTGCTCGTAAGTCCACTGGAGGCAAAGCTCCACGTAAACAGCTGGCAACAAAGGCTGCCCGTAAGAGCGCCCCATCCACTGGAGGTGTGAAGAAGCCCCATCGTTACAGGTGCTTCTTTTTTTATTATTATTCTCATGTAAAAAATAGATTAATATTTTGTCTGAATAATTTTTGATGGGATATTAGTAACTATATAGGCTAAATACCCCAAAACGCCAGTACTCCTCCTGATTGTATAATGAGATATATTTCCTTCATTTTCTTATAGTAATTGTAATATACTAATGTGTGTAATGCATTATCAAGTAAATCACAACTAATATTGACTTTTGTTGTTGTTGTTGGCTAGTAGATTAAGATTACTAGTAAGCATTTTCTTTTCTCTTGATCCTCCACTCGGGCTTGTAGTTTTATGTTTTGCTGCACTTTGAAGCTGGTTACAATTACAACCATGATTGGATTGACACCTAATAGGCACACACAGCGTCAAATGCAAAAAAATAAAAAAAATAAAATGGTGGTCGACAAGTTTTGGCTTGATGGCGCTTCATTCAGAATGTAATTTTTTTTTTTTTAGTGAAAGCATTTTGCATTTTGACAACATAAACTTAACATGCCTCAGTATTTCAACCACATGAAATTATAGATGAGTTATTGTAAAACATAATTTATGCACTGAATATACTCCATTGGTACCGTTATAATAGTTTTGGATTTTCATTATAATCCATAGTGACGACTAGATGAATCTCTGAATAAACATATACTGTATTACAACTTGAAATTTATAAAAGCTGATGTGATACAATATAGTAGTTTTGATCGTTTCTAAACTGGTGGTTGACAGTAGGACAGTCATGAAAACTAATTGACAAATCCCGCACACTGTTGGGTTCGGCTGCTTCCCTCGGAGGATTGCCGTGTGATTTTGTCCACAATGTCCACATATCCATCCATCATTTTTCAAAAGAAACGTTTTGTTTTGTTTTTTAGGCCTGGTACTGTTGCTCTGCGTGAGATCCGTCGTTACCAGAAGTCCACTGAACTTCTGATCCGCAAGTTGCCCTTCCAGCGCTTGGTGAGAGAAATCGCCCAGGACTTCAAGACGGATCTGCGTTTCCAGAGTGCAGCCATCGGCGCTCTGCAGGTCTGCGTCATTCCGATTAGAGCCAGCAGTTGCTCATTTTGGAACACCGTCTCACTAAAATGTTTTTTTGTCCACCATAGGAGGCCAGTGAGGCCTACCTGGTGGGTCTGTTTGAGGACACCAACCTGTGTGCCATCCATGCCAAGCGTGTCACCATCATGCCCAAAGACATCCAGCTGGCACGTCGCATCCGTGGGGAACGTGCTTAAATGATTTCACGTTGTCTTTGTACTTTTCACCTGTCTGTTTATCCATCCCTTTCCTACTCCCTGACCCACACCCTTATGTTAGTAGTATGTAGGGAAAACTCTTTATATTATTATTCAAGTGTGTAGTCGTGTTTTTCGTAGTGCACTCAGCAGAAGACTTCTATGGTACTCATTTTATGTGCATGTATCAACTCTTTGGTGATGAGGTCACCTTATGGACACTCACTGTCCCCATACACTCTGGTGGGGCAGAGACCATGATAATGAGGAAAAGCACCATTCACCCAGTGCAAATTTAGGTAGGGGCAGACAGAGGATGGGGTGTTTATCTGCTGTGGGGATTGGCTTCTTGTTCTGGCTTCTTTCCAGCAGGGTGCTAGATGATCCTCGTCTGTTCTCGGTTATGCACCAACCTCAGTACCCAGGTGTGTTGAGACCTCAACACCAGTGTGTGCTGGATTCTTTGTCCCTGCATGTGTCTTCATGAGTGTTAGCGCTGGTCACCACAGAGATATTTGTGCAATCCATCAACATCTCTGGAGAAAATGTTTAGAATATTGATGGTTGTTGATATTCTTCCCCCTCAAAATACACAGTCTATCTTTTTGACTGCAGCGCTAAGCATGGGGCTTGGGGGAATACCAGTAATCAAATTTTGACATGGAGAACAAACCTAAACAGAAATGAAAGGGGCTTATAATTTATCTTTTTGTTGACACACTTTTCCTATATGAAAAAATTGACCTCATTTGTGTTTATTTTCTGGTCTCCTTGAAATGTTTTAGCCAAAGCTTCAGTAAGTTATTCATGCTAATACTTTAATATTATTGGCTCTTTTATCCAAATCTTTATGGGAGGTTTATATAGTTCGAAAATGGAGCGTTCCGGGGGTGGGGGAGGGGGGTTGAAACAAAATGTGAGAGGTAGTGTTTCTTCAAATATTGTTCCCCTCACTATATCAGTTTTCCCTCTGCTTCTGTTTTGTCTCCCTCATGGCTATTTGATCATCTGTCTATTACCCTGCCACTTTTATCAAAACATTGGTGGTGATGTTTTAATAAAGCAATGTTTGTAATTTCCAAATTTGTCATATAAACTGGTATTAAATGGATGTTACACATGTATTGGGTGTATGTACTCTTTGTGTTAGTAATATATAAAGTTTTGTTTTTTCAAACAAATGTTAGTATGGGTAGGGCAAAGATTGCTACTGGACTATGCAAAATTTCAAACTCTTGTGCTCAGGGTTGAATTTGGCAGACTCACTGAGCCAAGCTACTGTACTGTGTGTACTGTTGGTCAACAGTCATTTGTGGGCAATTTACATATGTGCCACTAGATGGCAGTAAGAGACTTACCCATTAGGTTAGACTAGCAGTTTACTTCCCCTACTAAAGCGTTTCTGGGCCAGCCGGGAGACAAAAGTCACCAGCGTGTTCTGCGTCAACCCTGGGGCTGGGACCTCTTCTTTCTGTCACGACTCACAGCTCGTGACCGTATAAGGTGGGTGGGGATGTTGCTCAATCAGTACATTTGAGAGTGTTCACTCCTTGGACAATAGATCAATTCAGGGTCAGCATCACTACAGACACTGTACCGACCCGCCTATCGAGCTCCAACTCTAGTCTTCCCTCACTTGGACAAGTCCTCCACTTTAAGTATATTCTTATGCCTAACCAGGAGAGGGCACTAGGACCATTACCTCAGATTCGGAGGTGCACTGCTGACTGTTGTTCCTCCTCACATTGTGAAAGCTGAAGATTGCAACAAGTGTAGACCTGATCCACTGTTCCACGGTCGAGATGAAAACCACACAGCTCCTCCTGAATCTGAGATTTGACTTTCCAGCATAACTTCGTTTTGAGAAACCCCGAATAGTCCATACCAGGGTGGCTGAGTTGTGTGATGCCTCTGTAATAGGAACACATGCTCCAGTCCTCCTTCTTGAAAAGGGAGACCACCACCCTGGTCTGCCAATCTAGAGTTAATGTCCTCAAAGTCCATATGATGTTGCAGAGGTTTGTCAACAAAGAGAGTCCAACAACATCCAGAGCCATTAGAAACTCATTTACCCCATGGCCCTGGCACCAAGGAGCTTTTGAACCACCTTGGCTTCTGTAGTCAGGATTCGGACTGGCAAGGTCCCCACCTTCTTCTGTCATTAACACCCTTTTCCCGTTCCACAGGTGGTGAGCCCATGGAAATGAAGACGTTATCTCTTCGGACTGTGCCCGGCTCCATGGGAGCAGCATTTGCCATCAAGCACCACCTTTAGGCCCAGTTCCAGAGGGTTTCCCAATGACCGGCATCCATGTGAGGGAGAATTCAGTCTCTTCTAGGTAAGAACGGTTTTATTGCTGTTTGATTTCATTGCCAGGAGCTGAGGGCTTTACCAGGGTTTGTTGAGAAAAAGGAGATTGAGTTTGTTTTCACTGGGGCTACAATGGGAAGGAAAGGGATCTTTTTTTTTCAAATTCTTATGCTTATTTCTTATTTGATCCTATGCACCTTTGTTCTACTCACACCCACACACATTCAAACAAAAACAAAGAAATTATCACTGACTTGTACACTTTAGGGAGAAACTGATCTTTCAATGTACATTATATCCCTTACCTGGGTTGACGCATGTCCCCACAACATTATTTCATTTCATCATTCCACTTCCTTGATTAAAAAGGATAAAGCCATGTCGTCAGCCATATTCATTACAATGAAAGACACAAACATGCGCTCTCTCTGCACAGGTCTCTGCGGCCTTATATGCTCATTACAATGAAATACACAGAGACAAACAAACATTCTAATCAAACACCACACTTTAATCCTGTTGTTATGCTTGGGCATCTGTGTGCACGCACACACAGATAGATGCCCATGTGTGTGTGTGTGTGTGTGTGTATGACACACATATATATATATATATATATATATATATATATATATATATATATATATAGACAGGCAGACAGACAGATAGACGGATAGATGGATAGATAGATAGAGAGAGAGAGGGAGAGAGAGAGAGAGAGAGAGAGATTTTTCATGGAACACCACTGAAGAAATGACACAATGAAAAACAGTCCGTGTTAAGCTTATATAAGTGTAAATTCATCGTTTCCTCAAAATAACTCAAAATACAGCCATTAATAGCCAAATCCCTGGCCACAGAAGTAAGTACAGTACACCCTTAAGTGAAAAAGTCCAAACTGAGCACAGTTACTCATTTTCCCTCCCCAGTGTCATGTGACTCGTTAGTGTTACAAGATCTCAGGTGTGAATAGGGAGCAGGTGTGTTAAATATGGTATTAAAGTTCTCACACTCTCATACTGGCCACTGAAAGTTTAACATCACGCCTCAAGGCAAAGAACTCTGAAGATCTAAAAAAAAAAACTAACTGTTGTCATAAATAAAGATGGCCCAGGCTAATAAGAAGATTTTGCCATCACCCGAAACTGAGCTGCAGTACAGTGGCCAAGACAATCCAGCTGTTTTACAAGACAGATTTGACTCAGAGCTGACCAATGGGAATAAAGGCCCCGTCCAGACAGAAGCAAAGCCGGCTTGGTTCCTCAAACAAATCTCGTACACGCAGAAGCATTTCAAGACTTGCGTGTGTCCAAAAGAAGACGCTGAGGACGTTTAACGGCTGTAATGTATATGCCAAGTCTGGAGTGGCGCTGTAGCGCAGCCACAGGGAGTTAACGGAAAGCGTAGAAGAAGACAAACACTTTTTTTTTTCAAACTTTATTGCAATCTACAGAATAAACATGGCTTTGCATGTATCAAAACAACATGAAAAAGACGAACACAGGAGAAGAGACAATGGCGGGTGATTCAAGTACAAAACCACTTGTTGAACGTGGGAATAAAGAAGCAAAATATTTTGCTGCATAAGCAAGTTAAGGAGACTGCACAAAACGACTACGACACGGCTATCCGTCTGTTGTTGACAGAATGCCGGTCCGCGCGCAGTCACACGGGAATTGGCGCATACGTCATCAATCTGCGTCAATGCGTCGTCATCGAGCTGCGACCATTACGTCATCGCTGGAGGAGTATCCTGCATATGGTGTCCAGACGGACGCGTACGGGGCGCGTTTTGAAATCTTTCCACTCTGGAGCCCGGTTTCAAAAGTGATCAGTTTCAAACTCCAAAACCGCGCCATCGTGTGGACGAACGGCCTAAATGGTAAGAAACTTGTGAGGATACATTGAAACTGTCTTTTCGTGTGGACGGGGCCTAAGAGCTGACCAATGGGAATAAAGACAAACTGGGTTCCCTTGAAGTTTTATTGTACAATTTTTACATAGTACAGAAATGTGAGACAATGTTTTTACACAATACAGTAAAATACGATTATTTGTATGTTAAAGTCATCAAGGTATCAAGCCTTACTTCTCCACAGTCACCAAATAACTTACAACATGAACACTACTATATCTGGTTTATTGATGATGTAGTTACATGACGCTGACGTCAGTCGTCTGCCTCATTTTATAATTGACTGAATGCAGCCATGCGTGTAAATAAAGGACATGCATACATATTTCGTTTTTAATGGGAATTCTTTGTTTGTGTGTGCGGGCAGTGCATTCACGTGTACAACAGAGCGCTCACCTTCCCCAAGGTCTGTGCGCTGGCCCTCCATCTGTGGCACTCAGGGGATTACAGCCAATCTGTCTGTCTGCTGCTCAAAGTGCTGACCATCAGAGCAGCACCAGATTAACACAGTGCTCAGATTGGTAGACGGGGGGGGGGGGGGGGTGGAGTATGGTTGAAGAGAGTTGTGGGGGTGCTGGGGTCCTATTGGAAAAGAGGCTCGGATGTTGAGGAGGAGAGAGATATGTGTATGGCGGGTTGAGAGGCTGGGGACAGATTAGTACACAACTGGTACACAAGGAAGGAGGGGGCATAGAGTTTGGTGGGGTACAATGTGGGGGGAGTTTGATGGGTTGAAGGTGGTGAAGCAATGAATCAATGTGAATAGGATTTTCCAGTTGAAGTCGATCTCCGATTGCCACATCCTTTGTTGCTCAAGGAATATATATTTAATGCTTATTTTCTTTCTCTTCAATAAAAAAATACATCATGGAATATTGAAAGCAGCACCATTTTACTGGAGAGGCAAAGGGCAAATTACCCCTCATGAAGCTGCTGAGCTCACTTTAGAAATATTCGGGGGTTGTCACTCATGGACGCACGATCCCATTAGGGGTGGAAAGCGGTTTCCAAGTGGCCATTCTCAGCGGACAACTTGACATCATCTGCACGTGGAGATCTTGCAGTTCCAGTGCATACATTCCGAAATGTGCCATATAGGAAGAGTAAGGGAATTGCATGTAAAGTGATTGGAGGTGAGGGTATTTGTGAGAGAAGCAGGAGGGAGCGGCTGGGGGTTGAGTGGGTTTAGACTACATGAAGGTCCACTGAGATTATTGTAGTGAAATAAATCACAAAGAGCGCACGGGAGGGGGTTCTTGGGGACATGAGACATAAGGGATTGGGGGTCTGTCAGGGATTAACCGTTTTCATTGTAGGACAAACGAGTAGTCAACTGGTAACATGGCACACACACTCATTGACATGACACGATTCTAAACAATGGAGGTTTATTTTAGAACAGGATGTTTTTTTAACAGAAGATTGTGAGTGTGAGTGGTTATTCGTCTGTGTGTGCCCTGCGATTGGCTGTTAACCAGTTTAGGGCGTACCCCACCTACTGCCTGAAAACAGCTGGGATAGGCTCCAGCATACCCAGGACCCTCGTGAGGATAAGCGGTTCAGATGATGGATGGATGGATGGATGGAAGATGTTAAATAAAAACCTCCACATCAGGATTTTTAAGATTTTTTTTTTTTTAATACATTCATATATAGGTGAAAGTGAGTCAGTGACCAGTATCCCTGAAGGAGTTAATTGAACACAATAGTGATATACTTGCAGGAAGCCATAACTTATTCTGTTGTATGAATGGTAACAGGCGGATACACAGCATCATAGTCCCTTCTCACATATAATGGTATTGTTTTGCTGGTCACTATGCGTTGCTAAGAACAAACAATAAATAATTTTCTGATGGCTTAAGTGAAATTCGGTCATTTGGCACCCCTTTCCTTTTAATACAATTCTACAATTGTATAATATCAGATTTGAAATATCCTAGAGTATTTTATGAGTTTAAGAAAGACACATGTCACACCTTTGAATAAAAATGCATTATTATTATTATTATTATTATTGTTGTTGTAGTTGTTATGTTATTATGACTATTATTATTAATAATAATCATATGGTTGGAATTGTGAAAATATGGTTTCAGACTGTAGGGCCGACATTAAACTACAAAAACATTCTTGTTTTTACTTGATTGCTGCATTTGTGAGTAACATACCCTCAGATTTACCAGATCCGCTTCATATAGCCAATGGCATGTACATACATTTAATCCAGAAAGAAAGGGGAAAAAAAAGACATTTGGTTGACAATAATATTCTTTCTTGCCTGGCACTAAGTTACAACACGGATCCGCCAAGTGATTTAGTTCATAAAAGCGGCCCTGTGGTAATCCGACTAACAGATGGAACAGAGATGGGTGAACAACATATGAACTTAAAAATGCACTATAGGCCTGTAGCCTGGCCTTTTACATTACATTCACCTTTCTTTCATCCTGTGCCACACTGATTTCTTTGGGTGTTTTTTCTTTATGGTTTTGCCCAGCAAAAGACACAAATAATGGTGGTTACTATAGCATAGTACGCACGTGCGTTTTGGGGGTGTTCATCAGTCCTGAACTCGAAAGCATCCCTGATTTGAATAGAATGTCGAATGTGAGCGATGAAGTAAATGTACAGAGAGAAAGTAAAATATGCAAAACTCTTCCTCTGAAGTATTATAAAGACCAGGAAAACAATATAACAGCTGTATGAGGGATGCTAAATAATATACTGTATAGTTGTTTGGCTCAGTGTCCACTAAACTGCAAGTTGCTTTCATCAACTGTTGAATATCTGTCCGATGCCCTGTTGTGGAGGTTACGTTCTTTCATAGTTACCCGGCTGCTACTATGGACTAGACTAGGGAGAGGAGGGAAAACTGTTGTGGCATGCGCCTCCACAGCTCCCTCTAACGACCAGTTCAAGTAACAACCACAGTCAAAACTGTAGCAGTGAACTTCAATTTCCTTTATTGATCAAAAGTTCAGATATTGATTATTTGGTTTACATTTGCTATGCAATACCTTATCTTTAAGATAAATAGTGTTTTGTTTGGTTTTGGTTGTATTTTAGTTGTCATATTTTCCATCTGTCTACCTTTGTCCATGTCTCATCAAGTCTTATCATATCCACCTGTGCTTGTCATCCCGGTGACGGTCCCTTGTGTCATCCAATCAGCTCCCTCAGCCACGTTTGATTGTCCAGGTGTGTATTTAGTAACTTTTTTTCTTCCATTCCTCATTGGTTTATTGTCCCGTCTTGTCGCTGGCATGTCCTTGTCATCTCGTGTTTTCTTATAAATGTATTTGCAGTTTTGCTAAGTACTTTGAATCTTGTTTTGGACTTTTGTTTAGAACAAATCAATACAATATTAAATGATGCGTCTAGTCTCATATAGACATAACAAAAGCTATACCAATGCATGCATGACTACAAATTCAGTACATATTTGTAATCGGGTGACCAAACGCAGCGGTTGTTGTGTTGTTTGTTAGCAGCATGCAAGACTTTAATAGCCTTTGAGTCACACAGATGAAACAAACATGTTGACTTGTTTTTGCATTGTGTCTGTGCTGGCATGAGGACATGTACGCATGCGTGTGTGCCTATGAGAGTGAGAGTGCATGATTGTCATAGTTGCTAACCCAATGGAGGTATCCTCTCACCCCTCACCCATCCCATCAGTTTGTGATTGGTCGATGGCTCCAGCTCTGAGGATTAATGCATGTATCCCCACTTTTTTGTCCCGTTCCCCTCTTTCCTTATTCTATTCCTCCCACTCGTTTCCCCCCATCACATGATCCGTTACATCACGGGATTGAGGTCAAAACTGGATTAGGGCGAGCGACGCAAGCGAGAGAGGCAACGCTGGAATTACTGAAAGTGAGGGAGGAAATGCGTGTGTGTATTAAGAGGTGAACGTCGTTCAGATGGCCCACAGATGAAGAGAAAGAGATGATGAGGAGACAAAGAGAGAAGGGCGCATTGGAAGGCAAAGTGGAACGTGGAGGGAGGGGGGTGGACGGGGGGTGAGGACAGAGGTTTACTCTAAAAGGGGGCTTGAACATGAACACATGCAAAGGTCATGTCTGACGCTGTAATTGCAGCAAAGTGTCCATTTGGACAAAACAGAGCTCGACTGGTAAAGCGAGTAAAAGCGGCCAAACTTCTTAAAACAGTCCAATAATGTTGTAACACACAATACAGTTGAACCTCCAAGGCCTAACAGCAGAGGCAAAAGTACTCACACTCTGTAATGAAGTATGTTCAGATACCTGTGTGTGTGTGTATAAATGGGGGGGGGGTCTCTCCTAAGTACTAATTAAATTCCTTTATGTAGCCTACAGTAAGTAAAAGTAAAAACAAAAACTTAAATGTGCTGTAGTACAAAATGAAAAAGTACAAGTAAATGATCACCTCACTAAGTCATATTCAATACAAATTTTGATAACTTGGCACGGGGGGGGGGGCATTTTTCTCTCATTAACTTGCATAATAGTGCTCATATTGAGAGGACAAAAAAAGACCACAGGACACAACTTTGAATTTTATCAGGATGAACAGGACCGACCCATGTGAGCAAAACAAAACATGACCAATACGTTTTGCTAAATTGGGTCATGAAAACAACAACAACAAAATCTTGGTTGTGTATTTTCAGGTAAGACTGAAAGTCAACACAAGCTCATATTACTTACACAAAACAACATACAGTGTTTGCCATGAATCATTCTTGTGACAATATATCTTGACAATTGATGGAAAATATATTGCGTTAGCACATAATTAAAATTTATTAAATAACATATATCATTTGATTATTTTGAGGAAAAGAGTTTACATAGCAAAAATTGGAAAATTAAAATTGCAGAGTTAAATGAATGGGACATCGGCCCTTCCATCGGTACTTAATTTTAAATTGCACATTTCCCCTATTTTCCTCAAAAATTGTCAAACGATATATGTTAGTTTCACACATTTCAACCGATGTACATATTCATTAAATCCTTTTTAAAAAATTTATTTTTATTTTATCAGTACACTATTTACGTCTTCTTAACATCATGGTGTCATTAGTGGAGGTTGGAAAAAATGCAACAAGTCTACATGTATTTTTGGGGGGTAAAAAGTAGATAGTAAAAAGCACAGATGTCTGTTTTCAGATGTAGGAGAAGTCCTCAGAACAACAAATAGTCAAGTAAAATACCGATACAAATGTTGACTTGAGATACGAGTGGTTTGATTTACAAGTTTTTCATGATACGAGCCATCACTTGACAGTTTTTCTTTTTTATTATCTTGAGATAACTTGACATCAAGTGCTTCAGATACTTCACAACATCCTGCCACCATCACTTCACATTGGCTTCCTTGCAGTGGCAGGACAATTCCATTTGGTGGCAGTAATCTGCCATTAAACTGGTTAGCCAACTATTAATTACAGACACCACAGAAGATGAACAAGGGAGAGCAATGCATCAGGTACAGTCGTATTTTCTGCTCACATTTTCTGTGTTTTGGGTTATGTGGCAAACAAATATACTGTTGAGTGCAAAAAGCCGACTCAGTCTCGTGCACGCCTCCTTAGCGAGTTGGACTTGGAGTCGTAGCATTTTGCAAACATCTTTATACCAATTTTCAGGTTAGTGATTTATCAGCACATTATTATGCTTGTTTATTTAGCATAGCCTGTCGCAGTATAGACATTTTTTAGATCTTAGTTTTCACTGCTGGTGTCAACCACAGCCAGACCACACACACACCCCTCCCCCCTCGCAAGCCCAACAGTCCTCTAGGCAACGCCCCCTTACAGCACCGTTTTCAAATATTAGTGAGGGGTGAAGCAACACTCTGATTGGAAGGTGAGTTACACTTTAAAAAAAAAATGGTGCCAGCAGGTACTAGTTGGCCACAAGGATAACATGAGTAGCCCACAGGTCTGTTCTGAAAATAGCACAGCAACGATGGGACACTGTGACTTACTAAGAATTCAAACTGAAAAAGAATGTTAACATTTATTTATTTATTAAAACTTAACATTGTAGGCCTACACATTTTTCCTATAAATAGTCTATGTTTTGTTTAGAAATAATATGTTTTATGGGGGGGAAATTATTGTTTTTTTATTTGCCCAATAATAAATACCGTGATACCGCAATATTTTTGCTCACGGTTATTTTACGTTCAGAAATTAATCTCGGCTACAGTATGTCACTGGGAGATCAATGGGACCTATATCATCATAATACTGAGAATATCTTAATCCTGCTGATTAATTGAGATTTGTCCAGAGAAAGTTGGTCATAGCGATGAAGCGATGAGTGCGATGACAAGGAATTGCGAGAGAAGGATGGGAAGGAAGGGGCGGAGGAAGAGGTAGACGGTAATCCTGTCTAATTCACTTAGGGTTGCGCTGAGGGAGCAGGACACTAAGAGGATTTGGGACATTCTCAAAATTAGATCAGCAAAAATAACAAACTGCAAGGAGAGGTGGAGCAGAGGGCTTGAGGGGGCACACTGCGAGAGAGAGGTGGCATGAACCAACTGAAGGAAGTGGGCATGAAGGAGACAACATGCGCCATGTTTGTGTAAAAAAAAGAATGTGAAGAAGAAGATGACATTTTTAGAAAGGTGAAAAAAAAACAAGAAGGTTCGACTTTGGATTTCCAGATGAAGACACAAAATAACAAAATCAAGGAAATCATACAAACAAAACCAAATGACCTTTGTGGGTGGCCATCTATGTACAGAGGTCAATCAGTGCCATAATCCAAGTGGTTTGGGGCAACACATTAATCTGAACTCTGACTTTTTCTATTAGTGATATTAACAAGGTGTTAAATTGTAATCTGCAGCAAAGCCCTGAGCAGACATGTATGCTGAGGGTGACAGTCGCTGGTTGATCCATTCATAGTGTAATGCTGATCCTGTTAGCACTGCTAGCTGCAGATCATTCAAACCTACTTACAATGCTGTAGGTGTGATTTAGCAGCATTACTGCACGATTACAAATCTTCTCTCATGACTTATGGTTTTGATTATGGTTAGCAAAGTCACATACAGGAATTAAAGTGACACTCAGCGTTTTACATGGCTGTCATTAAATGGCATTTCAATCGCAGTAATGTGGTCGGTGTGGTAACGAAATGTCTACTTTGAGCTTTGCTCATCTATATTTCAAACTATTGATTTGTTGTTCATATTACAACACAAAAGTACATTTTAAGTACGATATGCGTACTTCATTGTAAGATCATTGATATTTTATATTCATGTGTGTCTAGTGATTAACATGTATATGGATGAGTGCTCAGCCTCATGCTTGGCGCGTGCATGTTTGTCGGCATCGGGATTACAAATCGATTAAGATGAAATTGGACTGCAGGAGGGAGAAAATGGCGGGAGTGGAGCGGGGGGGGGAGGAGGGAGGCGGGGATGATAGTGAGGCCGGTCAGCTCTTTCAGCCTGTGGCATGATTACAGTGGGCCGTCAGAGCAGACTGGCCGCCAGCTTGTTTCTAGAGGATTAGAGCTCGCAAAGAAATGAATCATATTTCTAAGTCCAGAGTGTATCTGTGTCTGTGTCTCTGCACTGCTCTGTCCATATGCTGCCACTGGGGGATTACAGAAGTGGACCCTCGGCATCTATCTATCTATCTATCTATCTATCTATCTATCTATCTATCTATCTATCTATCTATCTATCTATCTATCTATCTATCTATCTATCTATCTATCTGTCTGTCTGTCTGTCTGTCTGTCTGTCTGTCTGTCTGTCTGTCTGTCTGTCTGTCTGTCTGTCTGGAATTTCAAAGTAGTAAAACTTGGTTAAGCGTGCTTGAGCACGGTACAGATTGGTCAGTGCAGACCTGACAGAGGTGGGCATTCCATCAATATTCACAATCGTTTTGTTGGCGATTAACGAATGACGGGAAACTTTGAAAAATAGACAGAACCGGACTAAGCATTGTCAGAAGTGCGGTTTCGTCCGTCAATATAATCATCAATTATCAGGTTAGTACCAACGGACATTTTCAGTCAGTCAATGACGGACGGCAGTTTCGCTTACGAATGACGCCCACATCATTGACACACCACAGAGTACTTCCATTTCTTTCCTGGGACTGCGGCCGAGCCACACTTATTCTCGTGCAGTAAACAAGTAAATATACATTTACCAGGTGTGCTACCTTCGTCTCACGCCATTCTCCAAGCCTTCTCTCTTCTGGTAAAGTCCTTGTTATTACTACGTTTATGCAAGCATCAGTTTGGTGCTCAGTTTGTTTCTTTTATGTCAGGCACGTTGTTAGACATCTAAGTGGTCCGTCATTGCACCATTTACGTCAGGCAGGTTATTGAACACCTAGAGGGCCCTAAAAAGAGTAAGTAGTCCATTGGCTGTTACAACCATGTGCACATAAAAATAGGGTGACCATATTTTCATTGCCAAAAAAAAGAGGCCCAGCCTTGAAATACTTAAATGATACTCAAAATGTACTCAAAGATGGCTTACATTCAAACTATTTTTATGTATTCTATACTTGTATATGTTAATTATTGCCTGCTTTGTGACTGTATAGTTAAAATCAACTGAGAATAAATAATGTTTATATAGATAAATTAAATCAAGAGGTGAAATAAACCTTCAAGATTATTATTTTTTTCAACATTCTTGATTGTGTTTATACCAACACTGTTTAAACGGAGTTGGTAGAGAACTCTATATTCTTGACCTTTTATGAAATTTGAAATGATCATCTGGATTTAGTTTGTGTTGGCATCTTATACATGCATTGGACTTTTTTGTTTAAATAAATTCGTTTATGGAGACCTCTATCCTTATCATTTATGAGTTCGGGTTGGCCCAATCGCAGGCCCAACGGCTTTGGGAGGCTGAAAAAGGGGACCTTCAAAGCAGCACATACCGTCCACTTGTTATACAAAGTGCCCCCCGCCCCGGGCCTATACTAAGAGCCTATGAGCCGTCTATATCTACTATAATCTGTACGTGCGGCGCCTATAGTATATAGAGCAGTCTGCTCGCGAGATGCGAGTGGTTAAGATGGCCGCGCTGTTGCGTCAGCCGTTTGCACGGGTGCGTGTATGTGCTACGAGCTTGCGTGTATGTGCTACGAGCTCTCTACCTGTCGCGGTAACATGGAGCTGTTCAAAATGAAACTGGACACTTTCATAAATTTATAAAACAGTGGCTGTCCAAAAACATGCCTCCCTTCTTCAATATTACTGACAGACCACCAAAAATGACTGCGAGCAGCAAATGCTCAGCACAACATATACCTTTTTATTTATTTTTTATTGTTTTTAATCACAGCAGGACTTGAACTTTTCCCCTTTAGTTCTGAAGTGCATCTTACAAATATGCTATTGCTGCACCTGCTGTATATGTTATAGAAATGGTGTGATCGTGCAGCAGCAGCATGCTGGAAGAAGAGCCCAAGCCAGACAAAGTTTACACAAGGTTATTTAATATTTCAGAAACATGAAAGCTATACAGCATGGTAGTGATGCAGACTGGTCAAACAAACACAAGAGACAAATGAAATATACAAAATAATCAGAATCCTTCATATCAGAAAAATAAAGCAGAGATGAATTATGCAAAAGACAAAAGTAGAGTAAATTAGATTAAGAAGCGTTAACAGCATTTTTCCTATTACTGCTACTTTTATCAGATAAAACCCTGAGTTGGAAAAAAAAAGCAGATACCAGAAAAAAAGAAAGAGGAAAGAAAAAAAAAACAAAGTAAAAAGTTGGCAGTTTTCTAAGATTTAAGAACAAGATGCCGTTACATGGAGTGCATACATGAGACGTGGTTGCATTTCCAGGATTAAATATGTACAAAAAGACAACAAAAATATCGTAGTAATGGCCGTGCCATCTAAAGAAATAATATCATTGATATTGATCACAGTAGTTACACTGATAATATCAACTTCAAAACAAATTCCAACGATCTTTACTTTTACTTTGACAATCCACAAATGTTGAAAGAAACAACAATATTAAAGTCTAATACAAAAAAAGATACATGAAATACATATACTATTAATACCCAACACGTTTTTACACGTTGGATTGACATTTTGAGAGAGAGACACCAAACTCTCTGTGCTAAGGGCGGGCAGGTGCAGTCCTTTTCCCTGGTGCAATCATTTTGCCCATCAGATGTCTCACAAAAATAGAACAATACAGTCATTTATAGATTACAGCAGAAGTGCTTCAATCCTGCCAACTTCCTGCGAAAAGGAGCCGAGGGAGATATTCGCTGAGTGCCAATTGCCACAATGTGGCCATTGTTGCCCAAGAGTTGATCCTATTAACGAACAATGCACGAGCCATTCCCCTAATGATTACAAGCATGCTCAAAGGCAACAAGTTTGTACTGCAGTCACTTCAAGGACTCCGTCAACCCTCTTGACTTGGATCGCACACAGGCTGAAAAGGGTCAGCATCAAACAAGGCTACTGGGGAATCGGCAGCTTTATTGATCGGCACCTCTTAATGGTTCCCATTGGGAAAGCGGGTGATGGAAAGCAGCCTTAATTGGAGAAATGAATGCTGGTAAATACAAGACACATCTTGAGGGGGGAGGGGGGGGGGGGGATAAACATGGCAATTCCATTACAATTCCATTTTTCTTTCTTTGAAGAAACTTTTTTTGACACATTTAAAATGACAGGCCGAATTTTGAATTTTGGATGGTTCGAATTGAGCGCAGGATCAACAGAAAAAAGAGAAATGAGTCCAATCCAAATTTCTTTGCTCAACTTGTCAAATCAACAATAGCAATTTGGTCAATTCAACCAACTCTGAATCAGATTCCAAATTTCTTCCCAAGCCCTCACTTGATGCTATTTACAAGACCTGGAACTTCCAGGAGCTTTGGTCTTTGTAGTCCAGACAGTCTGTGGCATTGAAATTGAGCTTCCAGGCACCTTGGTCCTTGTAGTCCAGGCAGTCGACAGCTCCGAAGCCAAGCGAAGCGGCCGTGTAGCCTTGGGAGGAGAGCGAGGCGGGGGACTGGCTGAGGTGCCCGCCCATAGAGGAGGCGGTGATGGGGCTCAGGGCACCTCCTGTGCCCGACAGCTGCGGGTGCATGGGTGACAAATAGGAGCTGCAGTCCAGGCCGGTGAAGTAGGAGGAGGAACCGGCGTAGCCCTGGCTGTAGGCCGGGGCCTGGGTGTAGGCCATGGGGTAGGCGCTGGTACGCTGCATGCAGGGGGTAGTGGAGGCGGACAGGGGGTCTGGCAGCGGCGAGATGGAGGCCGGGCTCCAAATGGACACTGTGGCGCTGGCAGAGCTGGGATTGGGGGCGATAGCGGTTCCCGGGGGAGGCGGCGGCGGACTGTAGGGACCGTTGGCCGGGTTGGCGCTGGCCTCTGCGTTGGTTTCCCGAATTGGGGAGGCCTTCTTTTTAGGAGGCCGTGGTTTGGACTGGCCTGTGCTCTGCTGCTGCTGTTGGCGGCATTTGGCACGGCGGTTCTTGAACCATACCTGATGGCAAGGTCACATGACATTTCATTTTAGGAAAATGGAAGAGTTTGTTTGTCTATATATATATATATATATATATATATATATATATATATATATATATATATATATATATATATATATATAAAATGTTAATGACCACACAAACACACACATTAGGCCTTTTCACTTAGGGCTGTTGCTAGGGGTTTAGCTATTAATAGCTGTTTTTTTAGTTATTTTGAGGGAACAATACATTTACACCATTATTTAAGATCTACACTTTTCATTGTGTAAAGCAGTAGTAGGGAACCCTGGTCCTCGAGAGCCACTGTCCTGCCTGTTTTCCACGTCTCCCTCCACCAACACACCTGATTCATGAACAAGATCGTTCATGAATCTTGCTGATTTGCTGATCATTTGAGTCAGCTGTGTTGGAGGAGGGAGACGTGGAAAACAGACAGGACAGTGGCTCTTGAGGACCAGGGTTCCATATCCCTGGTATAAAGTGTGATTTCTTCAGTGTTACCCCATCAAAAGATACAAATAAATCTCTGCAGAAATGTGAGGATTGTTCAGAACTCACTTTTTTATTTTATTTTATATTTAATCTACATTATATCTACACATGGGCAACATGGTGGGTGAGTTAGCACATCAAAGCATGCTCTCCTACCACGTTCCAAAAACATGTTAGTTAGGTTAATTGGGGACAATAAATTCTTCTCTATAGGTGTGAATGTGATTATTAATGTTTGTTTGACAATAAGTGCCCCACACTGCCCCCATAATTTAGCTTCCCTGCCTCTTCCCAAGTTCCAGATGGGATATCCTCCAGCTCTGTAGAAAATGAATTGATGGATGATGCTGTTTTATTTGTTTTGTTTTGTTTTAATGTACACTATTATTAATATTATTTTGTGAGTTTCTGTTCCTCATGGATAAAAAAATATATAATATATATATATATATAATTAATTTATAAATTATTTAATACTATATTTAATTTATATAATTATAAATTAAAATATAATATAAATATATTATATAATTTAATTTTAATTTAATATAATGCATAATTTATTGTTTATTACAGTAATAATATAAATATAAACAACTACAGCCTGTTCAAAAAGTGTCCATAATTATTTAGCATCGTTACCTGTACTCTGGACTCGGGCAAGTTGATCTTGAGGGCCACCTCCTCCCTCATGAAGATGTCTGGGTAGCGTGTTTTGGCAAAAAGAGCCTCCAGGATGTCCAGCTGTGCGCGTGTAAAGGTGGTGCGTTCACGACGTTGCTTACGTGGGGTGTCTGCGCCGTGGAAATAAATCAACACCAACATTACTTTGAGAATTATAACGACCGTCATCGAATCACTGTTTACTTCATCATCATCATCATCATCATCATCATCATCATCATTATTATTATTATTATTATTATTATTATTATTATTATTTCTGTTTACGTTCCGCTCTTTTTTGTTTCTTATTTAGTACTCGACATAAATAACACATATAATTTGAACTACATTGAACTAAATTAACGGCGTGATTGAGTTTTTTAACGAATAAAATGTGTAAGCCATGGGAAAAAAATCGTCTGCAGTCTGCATTTAAAAATGTATTAAAGGCCAACCTTGGCATCCAATACACCTTCTGTCATCTCTTCATCTAGATGACAGATGTTACAAAGCATGGCTGCATGGCACAAAACCAAATACAAAGACAGTCCCTTATCAAATATAGGTTACGTGTTAAGTGCAACAGATTGCGGATAGTTTTAATGTTAAGTCTTGTGTGAGAACAAACGGCCTTCTATTCACACACTTTTCTGCATTGTTTTTTTGACTCTATAATCCGCTAAATTTATAGGTCAAGTGAACACATGTTCCTGGATGCGGAATAACAGCAAAGAATCACACGTTTCTCTCATGTGCTTTTTTAGCTTTTTTTTAGCATTTTATTTTTTCACGTCGACAATGTTAAAATTAAGAGTAATCAAGCTGTACTTACTGGGGTATCCAATGGCGGTGGTGTGCAGCAGATCCATGCCCGGGCCGGACAGAGTTAACCCGTTCACGGCGTAATGGGGTTGCTTAATGTAGGACATCATGCCTCCTGTGGGATTTAAAACACTCCCCCGTTCACTTGTTCCTCTTCTCTCACAACACGGGCCTCCTCCTCCAATAGTTTGTCTGCAGGCTCTCTCTCTCTCTCTCTCTCTCTCTCTCTCTCTCTCTCTCTCTCTCTCTCTCTCTCTCTCTCTCTCTCTCTCTCTCTCTCTCTCTCTCTCTCTCTCTCTCTCTCTCTGTTTTATGAGTCTTTCCTATTTCTCCTCTTTTCCACTGTGTCCCTTAACGGTATGCTCTCATGTGCTAATGCACCTGTTGCGCGACACCTGCAAAAGTGACAGCTTTACGCGCAACCCGTTTGAATAGTTTACTTACGCCTGGTCGCGGTTAAGAGCGACCTAAAAAACAAAATCCAAAAGCGAGCCACTCACTAACAAGACGCAATAAAGTAATTGCGAGGTTTTTTGTCCAGTCCAAGTCGCGTGCGTATGCGATGCGCACGGATGTGTCCAGCCAGAAAATACCACAAGATGAAGTTCCAAGAGTGCGCGTCTGTGCGCTCTGGTGAATGTTGAGAAGTGGAGTTGGGTTCCAGTTGGTCCCTCACTTCAGGCTGCAGGTTGGAGAAGATGCGCTTGGAAGCAGAGTGGACAAGTGAGGCGAGAGAAGAAGTGGTTGGCTAATTAGAACTTACCCAAGTAGACTCCCACATTCCCCCCTCCCTCCATTACCTCTCTCTCTCTCTCTCTCTCTCTCTCTCTCTCTCTCTCTCTCTCTCTCTCTCTCTCTCTCTCTCTCTCTCTCTCTCTCTCTCTCTCTCTCTCTCTCTCTCTCTCTCTCTCTCTCTCCGCACGTACAATATGTATGTGTTTCTTATAGAGAAATTATGTTAGCTAACGAATTTTATAAACACGCATACACCTTTTTTGTCTATATTGAGGATGAACGAATTCTATTTCGAAATAGGTTGGATTTTTACACACAAAAAACTACGTTATAAATGGCACTGATAATTGTTCCTCGTTTCATGAGCTACAATCATAAACAATTCGAAGTTGTAAATTCTTAAATTCACCTTTGATTTTGCTGTCTAATTTCACATCAGCCTTAATACAAATTCTTAACAAACCAACCAATGCATCAGGCCTTCGATCTTGTGCAAAGTAGCTTTTGTTTTTAATAGCCTATAGCAGTTAGCTCTTGGCGAATTTACAGACATATTAACGGAACATCGTGCATCAAAAAGGAGGTAAATATCGATTATTTTATTACTGTATAGCCTATTGACATTCATGTATTGAGAATTGCTATGGAAATAACCGAGCGCTTCGGCTGTGTGTGGAGGATACAGCCCGGTTGGATTAAAGGCATAGCACAAAAGGGCGCTTGTTCTGCAATTAAATCCGCTTTTGAAACCCAACATACAAGGTCCCACCAGCCCGTGATCAATAATAACAAAAATAATAATAATGACATTTAATAATAATAACAATAATGTTTGTCATTTAATGAACACACGCAAACAAGCATATTGTATGGCACAGTTAGGCTATAAATGAAATGTCACCCCATAACGCAAATGACGCCCACTATACAATTGCAAACAAAAGCTGCTCTCAAACACAATTTGCTTCATCTGTGACATTATCTATTTTTAAAGGCAGAGATCTTGATGCGGGTTTTGGTGTGGGAAGTAGAATGCCGCAAATTAAGAAATGATTAGAAGAATTATTCGTAAAATTCGTTGCAAAACTACAGCTGATGTCTTTCACGAAAATGTTGTGCATTTTGTTTTTGCGTTTTATTGTTGTGGTTTACTTTTCCCCACCGGCGTTTGTCACAGTCTGCATGCAGCGCGTCCTCTCAGGTTCCGAACGCGCCGAGACAATTTCACAGCGTCCAAAGCCGATTCTCTTTGCTTGTTAATTGAATCGGCTTTCTTATAGTTTAAAATCCACACACACACATGAAAGACAAGCACACAAGCCCATGTAGCTGCGGCCCAAAGTGTATAAGGGGTTTATCTAGCTCTGTAAAGCCAAAGCGGAGATATAAAGACACACACAGAGCTGCAGGCAGAATTTCACCGGCGTGTTTCAATGTTTCCAAATCGTCAAATATCTTCACCTGTTCATGAATGAGGTGAGTGTGTTTCGTATTGGGGCCTGTGGCTACGCGTGCTGGTGGGTGGGTGAGCACGTGCGCGTGTGGGCTGCTTGTGGCGCGCGCTTTTGTTTTCCCCCAATTTATCCTCCAATTCGTTGTTGTTGTTGCAATTGTTGTTATTGAACTAAACTAACAGGCCGACGAGTAAAAGAAACATCAAGTTGAATACAAAAAAAAATACAAAAAAACGATGAGAGGCCCTGAGAGGCCGGTGCTTCTGCGCGCGCGCAACTGAGGCGTGCACGCGCTTTACCACGTAACAGCTCAGCTCGCCTCGTCTTTGCAAAAACATATTATGCCTTCGCCCCAAAAAAAAAAAATAGCCTATATTTGTCTTTCTGTTAACGTGAATGTAGCTACAGACAAAATATGAACGTCATGTATTTATTATAATTACAATTAACACCTTAGACCTTTTTTTTATTAATCCAGTATTTTGATAATATGTTACGTTATTATTATTATTATTATTATTATTATTATTATTATTATTATTATTATTATTATTATTATTATTATTATTATTATTATTATTATTATTGTTGTTGTTGTTGTTGTTGTTGTTACAAAAAAATAGCAATTTCAATTCTTCAGCTATGTGGTATTTCACATATTAGGAAGAATTTAGTTGCATGATTTCAGAGTTCATTTTGTTTTATATTTCTCCTTCTTCAACTTAAAGGTTACCATGTCGGTATTGGTACGATACCTGCCTTATTTTAAGGTATCGGTAGCCTATTTGTGGCCGTTTTATGATAAGAATCTAGTTCTCCAATTATGACCACTTAGGTTGTTTTGACGTGCCAAATTATTTGTCTCCAACTAGAAATTAGAGGAATAGAAAATAGCCATTATTTATTTATTAATTTTTAATAATTCTATATTGGTCTTTCTTTAATATTATCTGTCATTTTGGGGGGGGATTTTATGTAGTGGTGGTACCGGTATTTGGTATCAGTACCGGTGACTACACTCAAGAGTTGAGTATCGGTATTGGTCTGGGAAAAAAAGTGGTTTCAAACATCCCTGTAACTTTAAAAAATGTAATGAAACAAGTTATGATCACATGTTGAAGT
Source organism: Leptonotus elevatus (assembly GCF_054856555.1). NCBI lineage: Eukaryota > Metazoa > Chordata > Actinopteri > Syngnathiformes > Syngnathidae > Leptonotus > Leptonotus elevatus. The sequence continues at coordinate 7,116,976 of NC_141245.1, forward strand.
TGTTTGTCCAATGTCTGACTTTGTGAGTTGTTTAGACGCACTAGGACCCGGGGCGCAAACAAATTAAGGACGGCCACCACATTTAAGAGGCTTAGTACATCTAATCTATACTTACACACGCGCACGCGCGCACACACACACACTGAGTATTTCATAAACATCCCATTTTCATACAAGCACGCATACATGTCCCTGCAGAGGCGACCATGCAGGCCGTTGTATTTTCATTTACTTTTCATTTTCTCCAAACTCTTTTATTCCCCTGGTTGACCTCATCCGTCCGTTCCAGTTTGTTGGAGAACATTTCCCCATATGTTCTACTCTTTCTCTCATGCAATGTCATTAGAAGGCGGGTAACAATGTGGCCTTCAGTGAACTAGGAGTTTCTTTCTCAGCAAATTGAAGAGAGAGAAGAATTGCAACGGCAAAATCATTTTTGAGTGCAATATTGTATTGTTGCCTTTTTCTCTGATCCCATAATTATTGGGTAAGGGAGGTGTCATAACGCTTCATTCGTGGGTTTCATTCAAGCCAGTGAAGCCAAACCCAAAGAACCAAATCTCACACAAACCTTTCACACTTTCCCAGCTGTTACCTCTGACATCACGACGTCCAATAGATACACACGCTGTCCACAGCATATTTGTATGTCTGTGTATCCACTGTGTGATTATAGTGTGTGTGTGAAACTGTCACACACCCACACATAAACACACACACGCATGCACAGAGTTCAGCCGATTTATCATAATATGCTTTATCTGAAAAGTAAGTATCTTACCTCGGGATAAAGGGAGGAAAGAGGGGTTTGTGGCCAGATTGACAGAGGAAGGGTGGATGGAGAGAATGGAGCACTGGCTGCACATGCAGCCACACAGAGCGGGACGTGCACTTTTTTGGCCGGATCGATGACTTTTGATAAGGTAACTGCTGCGGTAGTGTGTGATGGAGAGAGGGGAGGGCCATGCGAGGCAGACTTTGTGTGTGGGCGAGAGAGAGAGACAGAGACACTGGCTAGCAGTTGTGTTCATATGTATTGTGTATATAAGGTTGCAATTGTAACTGTGAGAAAGTGGGTTAAAGAATAGATGTGGTGGGAAGGAGGGGTGCGATGATCAAACATGGCTGAAATAAGAGCGAGGGATGAGGAAGGGGGCTTATGGGAGGGGCATCGGTGGCGTTTTCTATGATGTGCAACTTTGACGTCTTTGGTTTTTGATATTTTGTCTGCTGCCTTTGAGTGTTTGAGTTTGAAAGTTTTATTATTTGCAGTTCAGTGAAGTTATTATAGTCTGCTTCAAAAAGGAGCATGTGGCAATCACGTCTCTCTTGTATATGGATTGATGTAGATTTCAGGTAATCATAATGGTATAGGGTCAGAGGGGGCAAAAGGTCAACGTGAGCATGTTTATGTGTGCATGTTTTGCATTCTATAGGATATCCATATAGAAGGATTAGTGCGTCCAAGTGGACTGGACAGCATAACCAGTACATACAGATTACATAACGTAGGTGGCTAGATGGTTGTATATAAGTTAAATGTATTAGTTCACTAATTCTGTTGACGTTCGGTGTGAAATGTAGAGCCATTGCACATTTGAGGACCTATTATTGTTAATCGTTTGTATGAAAGAGATGCTAGAAACGTTTACTTACGGTTAGCATCAAGGTAGCGATTAGCATCGAGCTAGCGACTAGCGCGTTAGCTAGCGAACGTTAGCATGCTATCTTAGTGTATTGATTATCTTTCTCATAGACAATTGGGGCACAACATTTTATTTTATTTTATACGTGTTTTCTTCATGTTTGTTGTTGCGAGTTTTACACCTTCTTGTGTCATCTCGGTGAATAAAGTTGCAAGAGTCATAAACTGGTGTTTCATTGAAGGAGTTATCTACCTGTCTAGGTACAGCAGGGACGTAGCAAGGGCAAAATAAATGTATGTATTAATTAATATTTCTGCAATGAATATTCATCCCTAGCAGGTACAGTGGATGCTTGTCTGCACGTAGACACACCTGCATGTCTAACGTGCTTGTGATGTTCACATTAGTGTGAACGCAGCATTTTGATCAATTTCACAGACAGCAGCCCCCTGTTGTGTGCTTGTGCGTGTCCTGCTGCCTGCTGGGGGTAGACAGACCCCTAATCCACTGCAGACAGCAGCAGGTGGGGTCAGTGTGTGTGTGTGTGGTGAACATCATTTAGCCCCCTCCTGACCAGAGTCTGTGGCTTAAGCAAGCAACACCTGTTATGTCTTCATACTCATACACATGTGATCAGATGAGTAATTGACCATCTATTTAATGTATACACACAGTCACTGGCCATAGAATTAGGTAGAAATATGCATATCATGTAGAGTAAATTTGACTCTAAACAGAGTCTATTTGGAAAGAGAAGTAAAATTAAAATAAATAAATAAAAGTCACTCAAGCGTTGAGGAACAAACCCACAACTTCAGGTTTGGAGACAATCTACTTCCTGAGCCATGCAGCTCCTACTGTGTGTTAGTATATCGCTCGTGTCAGCTGGAATCGTCGTAACTCTAAGAGAGCAAAAATTATGTTTTGGTCTTCTTTTGGATATTAAGCAGTAGGAGTGGCATAGCTCAGGTGGTAGAGGGGCAGTCTCCCAAGCGGACGGTTCAGAGTTCGTTCCTAAACCCTTGTGTATTTTTTTTAACTAGTACAATTTTGTCAAAATCTCTCTTTGCAAAATTTACTTAGAATTTCTGAAATTCAACTTTAATATGATAGTAACATGTACTATGGATATTTTACTCTCTCTAGACTCTATTTAGAGTAAAATGGACAGAATTTACTGTGTACATACAAATATAGGGCGCTGAAAGGCGACCCACCAGGCTTCCCGTTCAGATGTTGTGACAGCGGGAATTGCCCTTTTAGGAATCAATTAAGTCATCTGAATCTGAATCATTTGCACTTAACAACAAAAACATTCATGCTAAAATTGTGTTAATAATAATACAATCTAAAATCGACAGTACTTTTATGATAGTTTTTTTATTAACTCATTCACTCCCATTGACGGCCATAGACGTCAAAAATTAATTTGAACTAATTCTATTAGTTTTCCACTTTATGAGTATGAAAACCTAAAAAAGATATATATTGTGCATTTAGAACAGATATAACATTTGTGATTAATCGTGAGTTAATTATTGAAGTTATGTGATTAATTACAATGAAAAATTGTATTCACCTAATGTGATAAAAAAAAATTGATTATAAAAAATTTGGGGCGTCAGGCTATTAAAATTTTAATTGTAATTAATCGCATCACTTCACTAGTTAACTCACGATTAATCACAAATTTTATATCTGTTCTAAATGTACAATAAAAAATTGTAGGTTTTCACATTCTTGTTAACAAAAGTGGAAAAAAATGCTTAACTAATAGAAATAGTTCAAATGAATTTTTGACGTCTATAGCCGTCAATGGCAGTGAATGAGTTAACAAAGATCAGACAGCTATTTATTTAAAAAACTGTACAATATTATCTTGAATATTATAGGTCAAAGATGTACATAGATGTTTTACAGTATGTGGTGAAAAATTAAAACATAAAATATGTGCTACAAATATTACAAAGACATAAACATAAACGCGCACACACACACACACCCATTGGCATGTACTGTAATTAATTGCTGGTGGGGCTGCAATATAATGTATGTGAGTCGATCTGGGTGCCTTGAGTTGAAGTGGTGCCCTGTAGTATACACATTCCACCTGCAACACCCCCCCCCCCCCCCCCCACCGCCCCCATCAGCCCATATGGCAGTAGACAGCAGTAGTAATCATGGAAGTGGAGCAACAGGCCTTGAGCTTCACTAATCCCCAGCCTCACTCCGACACGTGCCACGCTGATGCATATACCCAAACTGCACGCACACGCAACACACGCACGCACACGCCGCATAGACACATGACACACATGCAAACACAATACATTATGAACAATGTTCATCTTATGATTTGCATGACTATGCACACGCATAAAAGGGCCAGTGAACTCGCCACTGGCGCTTGCCGGATTACTAAGAACACTGTGACACGCACTGGCTGACTTGAAACCATTTTTTGGCATCCTTGACCCACACCACAACAGGAAATGTGCGAGTCAATTCAGTCACATAAGCACGAGGTAATATCGTACTTACCAAACAAATGAAAATTATAAAAATAAATAAAAAATGTTCATAATTGCAGTATTTTATGAAAAGCACCTTGCACGCCAAAAGCATTCCTCTCCACGCGTACACAAAGAGTCCAACACGAAGGCCAAACTCGCAAAACCCTTTAACTGTGACGCAAAAGGAGACAAGGCAACAATGGCTCCCTTATTGTTAATTGGCCGTTTAATCCCGAGGAATGCGTCTGATTAGTACCCGCCGGTGGGTCGGGGTCTTACTCAACGCTCACAATCGCTTGACAATGGACGGGCTGTGAGAGAGATCTGAGCGCAGGCACTTCTCACACGCCACACACGCACTAACAGGTGGCAAAATGCACACACAAAAAGTAGGGCTGTCAAAATTAAAGTGTTAACTCTAGAGTTCAATTTAAATTCGAAGCATGTTTAAAAAAATGAACTTAGTTAACTCTACTTCCTGTTGCGGCCTATAACCTGCAGCTAAAATTAAACTAAAAACAGTTGCGTCAAAAGTAGAGCTGTCAAACATGACATTTTTAAATCAGATTAATCACATCTTAGAATTTTGATTAATCACGATTAATCGCCTAATAAAAAAGGCTTTTTTATCAACATTTTTTTCCCCGCCAAATTTGAAGAGCACCGGTTATGTGTTAGTTCTTTTTTTACATTTAATATTATGAGGACGTCTTCAATGTTTTTTGATCCACTGCACACGCTCATCCTCCTCTTTTTCTAATCATTTAATTACTAAATAGAAAAAGAATTACCCCGATATCTTGACATGAACAAATATTCTAAATGTGATACGCAAACATTTATTAAATGCTTTACTTTAATGCATGAAATTATGTTTATTGCTCAAACACAACCTGTGCTACCTTAAACCTTACCTGGTCAAAATTAATCGTGCGATTAATCTGCGTTAATTCATGATTAATGCGAAAATTTTTGGGTGATTAATTAATCAATTAAAGCTTTAACTTTGACTGCACTAAAAGTAACCCAATTATGGATCAAAAGTGGACCGATCCACTTTATGGGTCAATTTGACCCGACTTTCTAGTTTGTTTTATACAAAATGACCCAATTTTTTGAGCTAAGTAAAGGATCTGACCAATATTTTTGAGTTGTTTCACGCTGAGAACCCCATTTCTTAACTCAAAGTTGGGTCAAATCGACCCAAGTAGAGGATCGGTCCATTTTTGACCCATAGTTGAATTGTAGAGGGACCACTGGCGCCAAGATGGACAAACACAGACTAGGCTATTGATCATTTTACTTTCAGTTGTACTTGCCTGTTGGAGTAATTTGCTTACTTTACAAAGCCAAATTCAAATAGCATATTAGTTGTACGTCTTTGGCGTATGATCTCAGAGCAAAATATCCTGCTCAAGTACTTTTGTGGCCTCGCAAATCAACCCATCCGAAGTGTGCCGCTTGTGGACACAACGAAGCAACAAAGATGGCCTGTAAAGCTGAGTCCGTTTCGATCGTTTTGTTCAACAGTTGTACAGTTGTATTATACGAGAGAAGAATTCTATTCAAGGATCAAAGAAAGCTATTAAAATAGTCTTTGATTATAAATATACTTTCTATTTGATGATTTTATATTCATTCACACATTTTTACTCAAGTAAATATATGTTACAAACTTTGTAGAAAAAGTAGAAGCAGAAGTAGAAAACTGCGATTAATCGTGATTAATTAGGGAAAACTGCGTGATTAATTAGTTTAAAAAAAATTCATTGCTTGACTGCACTAAAAACACACATAGTCCAGAGTTATTATATGTTTGGAGAACGTCTCATAAACATGATAGGTTGATTTGAGAACTTTTTTTAAAAAAACAATAAAATGGTAAAGAATTCCGAACATTTTGAAAATTAAGTGTCCTAACCAGGGCTGTGCAAAATTTCACAATTCAATTCGGTGTGATGGATGAATTTGAATTCACCTCACAAGATGTTGACTTCAATTTGAATTTGAATTAGAAGAAGTGGAATTGAATTCAATGCAATTCAGATGAACTCATTCTCAGCAGTGAGAATAAGACTTTCACTAGCCGGCTCCAAACAAAATGTCCAAAATGTTTGGGCAGCCATTTTAAAGACTTAGATAAAGAAATATATTCTGGGAAATGAAGTGTTTTTTTTATACCATCACATCAAACAATTTCAAAGTCGTTTTTTTTACTTCTTCCTACTCCCTTTTGAACATGTAAACTCTTTTCTGTCTTCCTATTGTTGTTTTTTCTTTTTTGCTTCAACTTGTATTTTATGCTTGTAATGTGTTTATGTTTTTCTATGTTTATATGTTCAATAAACCAACCAACTCACCAACTAGTTTAAAAACAAATCCCCAGCCCACCGCCCCCGCCCCCTCATACCAAACCATTCATAAAAAAAAGTGCATAAACAAACATTCAAAACAAAACAAAACAATTAAGCAACATTTTTGTTCTGTTTTTTTTTTTTTACTAAAATGTCTTGCGTTCCTTTTGTCGTTTCCAGCTAAAAGAGATCCGTTTGTGTAATAAAATCAAAATGTGTCCAATGTATGAATAGCCTACTTATGGCCTTAACTGAAAAAAAGTATAGCTATCTTACAATCTTATTAGAACATTCACACATATACTGTATGAGTACATTCAAATAAATTCACATTAACATAACGGACAGTTTACTCCACCCTCTTTGTTTGTCAATGGAAATATCCCGCCAAACAAAAAATGTCATCAAAACTGAATATGCAGGTTAATTTTGTACCTTCTGCCATCTAGTGGAATTACATTTAAACATCCTGCCTCATGTCACTGAGAAAGAGAAATAAACGAAGATGCATCATTTGTAGTAAAATAATTTTTCAGACCAATTCAGTGAAACTGCTCACTAATGTGGTTAGGAATCACGAGTCATCGTTTTTGTGATCTGCAGTGGCCAAAATACTAATAAAGTGTGAATAAATGCATTTAAGGACCTTCCTGATCATTGGAGGATATTAAAAAAAAAAGGGGATGAGCGTAGTCACGACACAGGAATAACTGAGGTCACAAGTGACAAAGGGCTACGTGTGTGCGCTTTTCTGCATGTGTGTTCCGTAGGCGGTCCCGGCAGGCCGCATCACTGCTGACACACTGCTGCGGGCAAATCCAGCTTAGTGTGTCTAAAACGGGCCTTCGAAATCTGCCACAGGGCCCCTAATGCTAGGACTGCTGTCACCCTCAATCACTCACACACACCTAATCCCCACGCCGTGACCCAACACACAAATACACACACACGTACACACAGCATGAGTGCCCGACGCAGTACCAGGCAAGACCAACCACAGGGTCAACTTTTCACACTGGGGGAAGGAAGCACGGCAGTGATGTGAGGAAGGGAAACGTAGATGAGTTTGGGGCGAGAAGCAAACGGGAGAGGAAAGGCTGAACGAGGGTTGAGATGTAGGACTCGAGTAAATTTTACTTTTAGTTGAAAGGCAATGGAATCTGTGTCTAATACTTAAAAAAAGAAGTCTATCCTAAAGTTTTATTTAGAATAATTTGTTCCGTGCACTTGTCTAAACGATATTCTGGTTGTGGAATATGAATGAAGCAGCAAAATGCAGCCGCTTTTATCCATCTCAGGAGGCGGCCATTTTGCCACTTGCTGTCGACTGAAAATGACGTCACAGTTGCTCAGGAATCAGGCAATGGCCAATCAAGGCTTGTCTTGCGAACGTCACATGACCAAACTCAGAAAACAGCTGAACCATGTTTGGCCGTTATCTGAGCACAGAGCAGCTGTGATGTCATCTTCAGTTGACAGCAGGTGGCAAAATGGTCGCCCCTTAACTCATTCACTCCCATTGACGGCTAAAGACGTCAAACATTCATTTGAACTATTTCTATTAGTTTAACATTTAATGAATTTAATTTCATACTCTTGTTAACAAAAGTGGAAAAAAAATGTTAAACTAATAGAAATAGTTCAAATGAATTTTTGACATTTATAGGCGTTATTGGCAGTGAATGAGTTAAGATGGATAAAAACTGGTCGATTTTGCTGCAAATATCACTTGTAATCAGAATGCCGTATGTAGACTAGTTGGGGTGCAATAGAACATATTACTGTACAAAAAAAATTGGGGTTGACTTCCCCTTTAAGTATTAGACAGATCTCATTGCTTTTCAACTAAAATTAAAATGCTTAGAGGCTGATTTATTAATACTGTATTAATACCTCGTGGATTAGAAAGTGGCTTCAAATTGTGCAGCATACAGTTTGTTGCTCCAAACATGTATGTACCTTTCAGCATTATTAAACTCATTCACTGCCATTGACGGCTATAGACGTCAAAAATTCATTTGAACTATTTATTAGTTTCACATTTTTCCAATTTTGTTAACAGTATGAGTATGAAAACCTAGAAATTGTTTTTACTGTACATTTAGAACATATATAGAATTTGTGAAGTCATGTGATTAATTACAATTAAAAAATGTAATCGCCTGATGCCCCTAATAAAAAAAAGAAAATAAAAGATTATTATAAATTTGGTGTGTCAGACGATTAAAATTGTTAATTGTAATTAATCGCATGACTTCAATAGTTAACTCATGATTAATCACAAATTTTATATCTGTTCTAAATGTACAATAAAAAAATTCTAGGTTTTCATACTCTTGTTAACAAAAGTGGGATTTTTTTTTTAACTAATAGAAATAGTTCAAATGAATGTTTGACGTCTATAGCCGTCAATGGCAGTAAATGAGTTAATGGTGTCTTCACAGATGTACAGGTTATCCACGCCCACTTAACATCATAGATGCTGCCTTTTGAACTTTGTACTGAAAACAGTCCTGATGTTCCTACAACGTCCATGATCTCCAGAAATCGTTTTGAAATGTGAACTCGTTGACTGCCCACATGGCAAGATCCTTTACACAATGATTCTGTTATTGTTGTTTTAATGCAGTGCCGCCTTAAGGATCAAAGGTCGCGGGCATTCAATGTTGATTTTTGGCCTTTCTCCTGATTCTCAGAATCTTCTGACGATATTATGGATCGTAGATGATGAAATCTCTAACTGCCTTTGCAATTTTATATTGAGAAACATTGTTCTTAAATTGTTAAAGTGTGTTCTCACGCAAGTAGTCAACCTCATCTCGTCCTTGCTTGTGAACAACGGAGCCTTTTGAGGATGTCTGTTTTTATACAGTATGTGCACAACATCCTAGCGTGATCGTCGTTTCAACAGCTGCTAACTATAACACCATTACTGTAGATTTGTTTTCAAATGGGGCGGGATTGTGCAGGGTTGCATACAGTAATGTTGTGGTTGGGGTGTTTACATGTCACTCAAGAAATTCTTAGAAATATAGCTGGCCGAGTTATGTTTAGGAGCATTCGGGTCAAACTCACAGTCTTGATAATACCCCATTGTTATATTATTAACTCATTCACTGCCATAAATTCATAAAAAAAATAAAAAAATGATTATTAAAAATTAGGGGCGACAGACGATTAACATTTTTAATTGTAATTAATTGCATGACTTCACTAGTTAACTCATGATTAATCACAAATTTTATATCTGTTCTTAATGTACAATAAAAAATCTAGGTTTTCATACTCTTGTTAACAAAAGTGGGAGAGAAAAAAAAGCTAAACTAATAGAAATAGTTCAAATGAATTTTTTACGTCTATAGCCGTCAATGGCAGTGACTGAGTTAAAAATGTTTGCTATGAAATATTGATATGTTTCCGGAGTGTATCATCAAACCCAGTTGAGTATGTGTAAAAAATAAAATAAAAAATAATACAATAATAATAATAATAAAATAAAAATAATCCAGAATTTGGCAGCTTTGCAGTAAACAAAATGATTGGAAAGATTGTTCAGCTTCCATCTACTGATCACGTGTACTCAAGTGAATGTCCCCCCCACAGGTTATCCTTCCCACACAGAACATGAAGACCACAGACAGCAACATGTCTTCACAAATCATCTCAGCCTCCTCAAATGCCCGCAACTCACAGTATAGCTGTTGTAGTACCAGTCATGAAAAATGTAAGGTACAGTATGAATATGCAAAAATAAGTTGAAATGTGTATGCATTTAAGACAACCATGAATCTTCATGACCCAGCAAGCATAAAGTGGATTCAGTAGAGCATGACGTTACCAGGTCTATTAATACAACTTGGAGCATCTTGTACTATAGCTTTAAGTAGACTAGCAGGACTGCTGCTGCTCTCACTCTCTTCCTGCTACAGACCTCTCAGCCTAAATCCATTATTGTGTCTGAGGAGAGGATCCGGCATCCTTCTTTGCAAGTCTCGCGCACAGGCGTGCTAACCATAGTGCCTTTGACTGTTAATGTGAAATCAATTTCTACCACCTTTTCTATTATTACTTCTTTTTTTTTAACTCATTCACTGCCATTGACGGCTATAGACGTCAAAAATTCATTTGAACTATATTAGTTTCACATTTTTTTCCACTTTTGTTAACAAGAGTATGAAAACCTAGTTTTTTTTATTGTGCATTTATAACAGATATACAATTTGTGATTAATCGATTAATTACAATTTTAAAAATGTATTCGTCTGATGGCCCTAATTTTGTATAATATTTTCTTCTTTTTTTTAATTAGGGACATTAGGTGATTAGAATTTTTTTATCATAATTAATCACAGGACTTCACTAGTTAACTCAAGATTAATCACAAATTTTATATCTGTTCTAAATGTACAATGAATTTTTTTTCTAGGTTTTCATTCTGTTGTTAACAAAAGCGGAAAAAAATGTGAAACTAATAGTTCAAATTCATTTTTGACGTCTAAAGCCGTCAGTGGCAGTGAATGAGTTAAAAGGGAAATGAAAAGTAAATTACTTTGACTGTTTTGGGTATTTTATATATTTTTAATGAATACATCTTATATACAAATACACAATTCATTAGAGGGGTTGAATAATGACACAACAGATAAAAAAACTAATAGGAATAATATTGATATGACGTCACGGAATTTTAGAATCATGTCGACGACACAGTAAATTCTGTAGAGTAAATTTTACTCTAATAAGAGTCTATTTGGTCCCACTGTAAAAATAGTATAGTTTACACTTGGAAGAGTTTTGAAAGTTTTTTATATTTATATATATCCATCCATCCATTTTCATATATATATATATTAGTGTTTACGAGACAATTTGTCAATCCCATGAAAAAAACTACAGTATTAAAGATTTTTCACACAGAAATTCAAGGCGAGATTTTGACCAAATGTGACTATTGTGTGGGTAATGGAGAAATGCTCTGTAAGGCAATATGATACTTGTGAGCAAAGATTTTTGTTATCTCCATCCGGCCCATGTATAACCCAGCCTGTATTCTTCTATTGTTCATATACTGTCACTGTTTTGTATATGATTAAGGTGAAAAAAGCAATACTCTTGCATGTTGCATTGTTATTGTATTTTCGAGAACGATGTGTTGCTTTTATGAATAAAAGTACAAAAGGAGATCCAATGTGGTGCAGTCTGTCATTGTTTGAAATGTATTTACTGCAATGATTGGATCAAGTTCTGTTGATCTATGTACAGAAATAGACAGCATGTTGGTGGTCCACATTAATTGAGAAGGACAGTGATCCGTAACCCCACATCCTGACGGGTCACCGTGGAAACTGAAGAGAGGACATGCACACAGGCACACATAATAGGTCATGTTCAGGCTAACACCCACCCACACGCACACCGTCACAGTTTGGTGTAATTGTCTCAGGAGTCAAAATAGATGTGGCTCTACAAAGTGCAGACAAACTTGACTGCAGTGCTTCATAAACTTTATTGACAACAACTTTTGAACAAAATGAGTGAAATCATATTATTTTTCGTGGCACCCTTAATAACCTATCATGGCACAATGCATCCGGGAATCATTGAATTGCAGCATTTAGTGCAGGGGGGAGGGTGGGAGGGGCAAATCAGGGGTCACAGGTCACTGATAAAAGGTTGAGAGCCACTGCTTATTGCTCAAGAACCCCGATCCAACCTGTTTTCCATGATTAAATAATCAGGATCATTTTGATCATGTGATTCAGGTTTGTGTGTTGGACGAGGCAGAGCAGTGGTTCTCAACCTTTCCATCATTGTCTGATTTATTCAACTTTGGAATTCTATTTGTATTCATGTGGGCTCTTTGAACTATTTGGAAATAAAAATATATAACTGAAATTTTTTTTTTTTAAGTAATTATAAATAAAGATTTGTGCACATAAATCAAAATAAAGTGCTCTGTTCTCGAAAATAAATAATTAACTGAATTTAAAAGGTTATTTTTGACAAGTTGGGGTGAACCACTCTGGTATGGGAGAGATGCACGTTTTTAGGACATTGTAATAGAATAGCCTACTAAAATTCCTTTATTTTTCATATACTGTACTTTTTAAATATATTTTAACATCTGACATACCCCCTGGAGTGCCTTCAGGTACCCCCAGGGGTACACATACACCCATTTGAGAACCACTGCTCTTGAGGACCCGACTTGGAGACAGACGCCCTTGTAATGAAATTAAGTTACTCAGTCACAACTACTAGTACACAATAACGCCATCTACTGGCCATTTGAGGCATCTTCAGTTAATCTGCTCCAATGGACAGAACTGGAAAATGGTTGTACCGCTTAGGACAGGTAAAGTTAGCTGTCTCACTAGCGCCATCTGCATCTACGGTTGCAAAAGAACAACAAGATCTTTAGCAATGAGGCATTGACTCATTGAGTCATTTGTCTATAATTAATGTGAATAACTTCCTTTTTTTTTCATGAACAATGAATAGCTTTCAAATAGAGCTGTCAAATGATAATTTTTTTGTAAATCAGATTAATCACATCTTAGAATTTTGATTAATCAAGATTAATTGCTTAATAAAAAGGATTTTTTTTATCAACATTTTTTGCCTGCCAAATTTGAAGATCACCTTTTATGTGTTAATTCTTTCAACATAAGAAAATAAATTAATCCACTGCACACCTCCTCTTTTTCTAATCAGTTAATTACTTGCATAATTTAAAATGGGAAAAAATGACCCCAGTAGTTCGACATGAAAAAATATTCTGAATGTCGTACCGAAACATTTATTAAATGCTTTACTCTAATGCATGTAGTTATGTTTATTGCTCAAACACAACCTGTGCTACAATTAATGTAGCCATCCGTTGTCAAGATAAAGGATCATCTGTGGTCGAAATTAATAGTGTGATTAATCTGCATTAATACTAGGGGTGGGAATCTTTGAATGTCTCACGATTAGATTCCGATTTTTGGGTCTGTGATTCGATTCAGAATCGATTTGCGATTAAGAACGCTTTTTGATTCAAAATTATTTGATTGACAACGATTTTTGCTTCAATCTATAAATGTGCAAGGAATTGTAATGATCTACACCAGTCTGACCTGCTAATGCTAATTAGCACGCTACTTGTGGCACTTTTATCACTCCAAAGAACGGCTCCACGCTGATTTAAATTGTTTTTTTTAAATTGGAATAACTTGATCGTGACTTTTTCCTTCTACTCTCTAATGTGGCTACAATTTAACAGTGTATTAGACCGCGTGGAACCACACTGGCCCTCAGTGGCCAAATCGGGTACAACATGAACAGCGCTCCCAATAAAGGCACACACAGACAAAGGCAAGACAGTATAAAATAATTTAAATAAAATCGATTTTGGGACTTTTAAAATCTATTCTGAATCGTACTAAATGAGAATCGATTTTTTGGGCACACCCCTAATTAATACGATAAATAACTCTACACATGGTTGGGAGTAATGCTTCAGATCTTGAACCTCAGAACTGTAAAGCTGTGTCGCTAACCACTGCTTCACTACGCCGATCGACCATCTGGAAGGAGGGTGCACAGGTCAAATGACCTCTGTTGTTTGTCATTAAGTCAGATGAATTGTTTCAAGAAGTCACTCTTGAGATGAAGTGCGTTGTAGGAGCCGGTGGGGTGGGGGTTGACGGACAAGAGCGTGGGCCTTCCGCCCTTTTGTCTATGTCAGCGGGTCACAAGAGAAGCAAGCCGAATGTCGCGCCGCAGAGTGGGCTTCTGCCTCAGTGATAAGAAACGCAAGAGGATGAATCTGGACGCCTTTGCAGAGCTCTGTGCGTAAGTTGCATGACGTTTGTCTTTTTATTATCATGCTGTTGTTATTTGGTCCATTCAGAACAGGGCCTTAACAACAGAGACTGAGCAAAATGTAATTAGCTACTGTAATGAGTGTAATTCATGAACGGATATTCCACTTTTGTCTTTGTCATGTATAACAGTAAAGTTACTCTTGAATAGAATATAAACCAATTCATTTTGTTCATCCAGGGACCATGGAGTGGAGGTGGTGGAGGTAATTGTTTTTGTCTTATGCAAATACAAAGTCAGGGGCATAATTGATCACTTTGCAGATTTGTGATGAATGCAGGACTTTCATATTTGCCTGTGTGTGTGTGCGTGCATGCATAGATTTGTCTTGATTTCCTAAACACATGCACACCATCTTGCATTGTGCTGCGTTAACGTTGACTTCACGCATGTGTCATATACAGATGTCTGCAATTTTTGTAATCCATGTCACAGCCACCTGCAGCCACCTCCTCCTATTAGCTTTCTGTGCATTTTCCTTGTGTTGGTGTCATGAAAGAAAGACCCGTAATTGTGGTATAAAAATGCTAGCCGTTAGGCAACATTTTGTGTTTTTTGTGGTGTTTTCTCGTTTTATTTAACAAACATGTATAAATGTGCAATAAATCCTGTGACGAGCCTCTCTTACAATCTGGAAGACTCAAGGCAAATGATGAATAAATAATCCAATGTTTTATTTTTTCTTCTTCAGATTGATCTTACTCAGCCGCTTGGGCCACAGGGACCTTTCGATGTCATAGTTCACAAGCTGTCTGATGTCATCGTGGAGGCGGAGCATGACAGCAAATCAAAGCAGCTCCTGGTCAACTTTCAGGTGGAGCAAAAAAAATATAAATATATATATTTTTTATGCTAGGTCTGGGGCAACAAAAGACTGGGGAGGAATCCTTAAAGGTGAAGTCCTCCCACTCCTTTTCAGGCTAGGTTTAGTTGAGCACTGTCTGGAGAAATTGAGAAATTGTTCAATTTTGATTGCTGCCTGAAATAAATGAACAATGAATGTTTAGACTAGTGAGGTCACTATAACATATTATTGTCAATAAATGTTTAAGGTTGACTTTCACTTTAAGAAAAAAAGGGGGGATAAGTTTGACACATTGTGTGTACACGGTGTGTAAATTTTTAGCGAAAAGTAGAAGCCAAACGTCCGTTTGTCACTTTTTTTTAAATGCGCATGCGGAAGATCATCCTACCAGCTCTCCTGCTCTACCGGGAGAAACGCCTATCAAAGGTCGGGAACGTGCGGGCAAATCTTCATCATCATCATCATCATCATCATCATCAGTCTCTGCAGCCGGCCTCACTTCATAGACGGACGTCATCTTGCGACTCTCAGCCATTTTCAAAGTATGCGGTGAGATCGGTGGAGCCACAACGACGAATGGCTGAGTGCGAAGCTCAGCGGCGACATGCTACAAATACTCGAAGTGCGCATGCGCAGCTAGGAGCGAGCACGCACGACGTTGTTACGGCAGATAGATGGACGGGATCGAGAACTACTTATTTCAAGTTTTACATCCCATCATATTTCTACAACTTTAAAAAGTTCGCTAACAATGGTTGCTAGCTTACCTACATGACTATAAACAAGCAGCAATTTAGCTGCCTGATGTGTTGTGAAAGTGACATGAGCTGCTTGTGTTATGTTCCAGAGCTATGTGTCCGCTCACAGCAGGACAGTTCTTCTGGATCCCCTGCCTGCCATGACCCAAATTCTAGACCGCTTTGCCTCTTACCGGATCATGAGCAAGCTGCACAATTTACTCCGAGGTCTCACGTTTACTACTAATAATAAAAGTGCAATTAGTACAGTAAACACCACATTGTGAGGTGAAGACTTTGTTTTGCTTGACAGACTGGCACATTTGCAGTCCTCCATACCTCGAGGTCCACAGTGCAAGTGACATGCCTTCCATTCAGCAGAAAGTGATGACCCAGAACCTGAGCTTCCCTCTCAGTCAGTTTTCTACCTCACTCTCAAAAGCTTTTTAGATACTCATTATTGTTATGAAACAAAAGCTTTAAAAGGACTCACTCAATTTGTTCCCTGTTGGACAGTTTGTAAAACCAGAGTGGCACATGGTTCTCTTTCTCATGAGGTAAGTGCAGTCATCTTACACGGGTCGTCCCCCACTCTGTAGTTGTGCTTCATCTATTTGCTCGATGCGTAGATGTCGCTGATCTTCAGTGCAGCAAATCTGGCGGAGATCCGTCCTCCATGTGTCCTTCAGAGTTTTGTCAACCATGGAGCTGTCCTGCACAAGGTGTTTGTTGTCGGCGAAAGACACTTCTGTGTGGAAAGACCCTCACTCAAGAACTTCCCAACTGGACCATGTGGTCAGTCAAAAAATGCAATGTGCCCACTTCCTGTCTGATTTTTACTTTTCTATCCAGTCTCGTTGTGAAGTCTCATTGAACCCTTTGCTATCCTTACCCTAACCCAGATCCCGTTCAACTGATCTGCTTATGCTATCTTTGCTGTTTGTTTCCTGCGCACACTCCAGCTGTGGTTTCTCTGTGCCCGCAGAGAGAAAGACCATCTTCTTTAACAGTCAGCAAGTGTCCAAACCAGAGTCAAGCTCTGATCTCACAGCTGTGAGTATTGTGTATTTTTAAATGAAAAGCCGTGCATGATTTCAAATGATCTTTCAGTTTAAAACAAAATCATTTTCAATTAAATACTCATTAAAAGGGAAGTTGACACAAAGATTTTCTTACAATATATTCTATTAGAGGTGTGAATTGCCTAGTACCTGGCGATTCGATTCATATCACGATTCATAGGTCACGATTCGATTCGATGCCGATTAATCCCGATACAAATCTATTAATTGATTATTGTGATTTTTTTTAAACTCAAATTTAGAAAATACTAATCAGTAAACTAGTACATGTACACTGTAAGATTTGTATGAACATGTATTTATGTATCTGAAAATTCTGGCTTATAACTGAGCCACTGCATTTAACAAACATTCTTCCATGCTTAATGTCTGAATCCTAACCCTGAGTAAGACGTTTTGTTGAATATTCTCATAAAAAAATTATGTTTAAAAATCAATTCGGCTGCATATCGAATCGATTCGAGAATTGTGCGCTGTAATATCGCGATATATTGCCGAATGGATTTTTTTTTTAACACCCCCATATTCTATGCAGCAAAATCCAACTGTTTTTATCCATCTGGGGGCCGCCATTTTGACACTTACTGTGGACTGAAAATGACATCATAGTTGCTCAGGGCTCAGGTAATGACCAATCACGGCTCACCTGTTTTCAGAAGCTGAGCCGCGATTGCTCGTTACATGCGCCTTGAGCAGCTGTGATGTGATTTTTCAGTCCACAGCACGTGGCAAAATGGCCGCCCCTGAGATGGATATTATGACATTGGATTTCGCTGCTTAATCACAAGTGTTTAGACTTGTTGTGGTGGAAATGTTTGATTTGACTTCACCTCTAGGGGGCACTATTAGCTGCAATTACTCAGAGCCATATAGAGAGAGAGTTTGGCCAACTCCGTTTTCAGCATGGTAACAAGACGGCGTCCATGTGTCATGTGACCAGCAGTTGACCAATCACGCTGTGACCGAGTTGGCCAAACTCTCTCTATACAATTCTGCAATTACGGATTTTGCAACTCGATGCGATCAACAACATCATGCGATATTTATGAAAAAGTGGCACCTGTCTGAAATGCACCTAAAAACGTGTCTCCCTTTCCCAAGCTGGATGAGAAAATGCCCTGCCTGCCCCCTCCCAGCACGGAGGCTGTTGCCGCCCTGGTCAGAGAGCTGCGCGTTGAGCTCGGCATGGCCCTGTTTGGTGTGGATGTCATCATCAATATACACACGTATACCCTCACTGTCATAGACATCAACATCTTTCCAGGTAAGCACTGTCACATTGTCACCAGACACAGCCAACAGCCACAGTCAAGTGTTGTTGTCTCTTGTCAGGTTACGAGGGCGTGCCCCAGTTTTTTTCCTCTCTGCTCAGCCACATTGAGTCAGTGTTGGACAAACAAGCTGCTTCTTCTGACTCTCCTGAGATGACCAAACACAAAGGGGAGACTTGAGATCTGAGACACCTCGGGTCAAAACGCACAATGCAAATCTTTAATTACTGTAGTCATTTCATTAAGATAAAAATATCTGGATTAGTCAATCCAGAAATATATTTTGTGCTATGAAGTTATTCTAATCACAATATAAACAATTAGGCAGAAAGTGACTTTCAATTACTTTTATTGAGTAGCATAGAAGACACCGCAGGCACAAAATACAGCACTCTATGGCTAGTAATATTACAAATATGTTTGTTTATTTAACCATTTGAAATAATTTTGAAATGTCTTTAATATCGCCCTCCCTCAGACGTATCCTTCCCTCTATCTTGCTGGTTGATACATCTTACACATATGTACAAAAACAACTTGAAAGTACAGTAACAGTTCTTTAGTTCTTGTGAAATAAACAATCATCTTTGGAATGAATCGTACTATTATTATTAGTGTTAATTATTTGCGTGTTTTCATAAGATTGTAATTCTTGACTATAGAAAAAAAATATATATTTTTAATAAATGAGTACTATATGTGTACTTTAATAATGTATTAAAATACCTGCTGTATTGGCTTACTTACTTTTTTTTCAATATTAATTATTGCATTCATGTGTGCCGCAGTGTGCATTGTATTATTGCAGATTTATTGAGTCTCTTGGTAACCCTGTAAATTGTGTATCTTGTGCAATTTGACGCAGTGTCCTCTTGGGGGCGCTTTTGCCTTTTACTTTGTATGACCTTGGCGCAATGATATTTACACTAGCACAAATAAGTCAAGACAGCAGCCACCGCAAATGTGATGTAACACCACCGAGCGATTACAACGGTTATTTTCAGCGTTAGTCTTACCAAAAGACAACAAAATGGCTTTAGTGTCTTCCTCGTCCCTGCCTGGTCGTCCTTGGCTTGTTAAGAGTGCAAAGCTGTCTGAACCGCAAGTGACACATCGCGACCTTGTAAGCTCATCAATTCCCATCTATACGCACCATGTGCAACTCGACACCTGACACACGTTTCAGCATACAAGATCCGGTTGTGGGTTTTTTCCGTGTCGCCCTTGTTCGTCACAAACAGTCTGATTTTAACAGTACACGAGCCTAATGAATCAATATTTTCTTGAAAGAATAAATGACTTACCCTTGGGTAGCAACATATAACAGTCATAACACTTTACATATAGCTATTGATTATTGCACAAAACGGATATTGATACACACAAATTGCTTATAGAGAATCAGTTGTAACATCTGTTTTGATGACTCAGCACTTAAAATGCTGCGTGAAAGTGTGCGTGAAATTTCTAGGTAGAAATGGCATTTAAATAAAAGTGCTGAATGCTTGCTTTTGTGGCAGTTCGCAACTTATTCCACCTGTCTACTAAAGATTTACAGGTTAAGGTGACAAGCCCACTAATCATAGAGCTCCGAAACTAAAATCAGCATTGCATTGACACTAATGAAAAAAACAGTTTCCGATAAAAAATAATGTTGCATCCAAATAAGGGACACCGAGGCTGATAATGGGAATCAGTGGAGCTGGATGTGTGAAAGAGAATACAACCAAAGGGCTACTGTGTGTGTACGTGTGTGTGTGTGTTCATCCTCTCCGCAGCTCTCTCAGCTCTGCGGCAACTTCACGTAACTGGGCTTCGATCTCCAGCAGCTCCTGCAGATGGAAAGGAGAGAAAACGGCACCCAGTTACTGTGTGCAGACAGCATTGGAAGGTTTCGACTTACAGTCCTCTCAAATTGAAATCGAAACATTCAGCACAAACTGTTTTTGATAATAACATACACTACTAACTGACGAGAAGATATTGTACTCGGGTGGAGCGACGTGGTGGCCAATTTTGATCAAGGAGATTCAGTGGCGCAAATAATTAGCTCCGCCTTACTGCCATTTCTTTTCCATACACAGTCACATTACAATGTGGTACTCGGTGTAAAAACGATGACAACCTTATCACTGTAGCGAGTCTGGCGACATCCGATAAGACGTGCCCCTCAAAGGAGAATCTCACTGACTGTAGTGTCAACTTTCCACCAATAGAGGGTGCTAATACACTGAAAAGGTCATGAAGGACAATGGACGATTATGTAGCCAAGTGTCTGAGTGGAGGATGTCGTAAAATGGTAAACTTTTGAGTCAACTTATTTTTGTAATCAACTTGGTCGACTTCTTTTTCCTAAAATTAAGCTCAGCAAAAAAAATTTTTTTTTATTATTATTATTATTATTTATTTTTTTTTTTTTAACTAAGATTTGCTGTTGCTTGCATTATGAGCGTTGGACTGTGGATGTTATGACCAACAATTTTAAGTTAAAATGACAACATCTCGTTTCTTTGACAAACCTCGCCTTCATCATCTTCCAAGCCGCCTTCGCCCTCATCTTCATCCTCTCTGACGTACTCATCCTCCTCATCCTCCCCACGTGGATCGTCATCCTCCTCCTGGTCCTTCAACCTCTCCCTCTCAAACTGGCGAGTGGCCTCGTCGCTGGCTTTCTCCATCACTCTCTTCTGCTGCGGCTCCTTCACCTCAACATCACCTCCGCCATTGTCACCTTCTCGTTCGTCCTCCTCCTCCTCCTCCTCGTCCGCGCCGTCTCTCTTCTGCACTCGCGCCTCGTCCTGCACTCGTTGCATCTTCTTGACCAGCTCGTCCAACTCCTCCTGCTTCTCCTTCCTCGCCTTCTCCTCCTCTGGGTCATTCTTGCTGGTCAGCTCCTTCAGCTCCTTCTCCGCCTTCTCCTTCTCCACACTCAGTTCTAACTCATCCTTCCTCTGATCGGCAACATTCTTCTGCTGGACTTCCTCTTTGTCTCTTGCCATCTTTTGCTTGGTGTCGTCCTCATCCTGACCACTTTTTGGGCTCCCGCTTTCCTTCATCTCATAACGCTTTTTCTTCAACTCTCTGAGCAGCTCTTTGAGCTCCTCGTCATTTGTCTCCTCCTTTTCTTTCTTGCTGATCTCTTCGGCCAGCAGCTCCTCGAGCTCCTTAGCTCTCTCCTCTTCATCATGGATCCCCGTATCATCTATCTTTGGCTCATCCAGCTCCCTCTTCTTGGTGTCATCTTCCACTGTTGTTTTGGCCGCATCGCCGTCTTCATCTTTCGACTCCAAATCATCCTCTTCATCAGCTAGATTGTACTCGTACCGCTCTCTCTCTGCAAAGATCGGCAACAACATACCTCATTTCAATTTGCACACACTGGTTGTAGAAATATTATTACAGTAACGCACTTTACAAGAGAGCTCAAAGTGCTACAATAATAAAAATGTTAAAACAAGAAAATCTAAGTAAAAGTCACACATAAAACAAAAATGTATGATTAAAATGTTTGTTTTTCAAAAAAAAAAATTTTTTTTAAATACATTTTTTAAAACTATTGATAGTCTGGGGAGCCCTTAGTTTATTGGTCAGTTTTACAGTAAACATAACCATGGAGTGACTAACCGCGTGACGCAAACACACTTTGACCTTAACTGTGCAAGCGCCCCGAGTGTTCGACGGTGGTACTGCATGAACCTACTTGCCCCGTATCACCCGAGCCATTGAAATGACTGGTAAGTGTGTTTTAGTACGTTTAAATGTGCTTGTGGGAGAAGTAAAACTTTTCTTCTTTTTTTTTTAAGAACATTTTTGTTTTTTTACATGGTCTCCATATTGCAGATAGGTCAGGAAGGAATTCACTGCTATAAGTGAGTGTTTACTGTATATGTGATTGAGAAAGGACAAACACTGGTAATGTGTGAAACACTGCGTACCATCATCCGCCAGCCTCTGCAGCTCCCCGAGCAGACCCTGGTGTCGTTGCACTTCATCAAGCTCCGCTGCAGAAAATTAGACACTAATTTACTCCACATAATCAAATCATAAAGAGACAATGGCATCACAGCAAACTTGTTGTTGTTGTCGCCAGCAATTCAATGTAGCGCAACCTCAAATTCAAAACCTAGGGCGTGCTTATTTTCGGATAGATATGAATTATGTAGTATATGAATATTGTTGACTCCAAATTGTAGCAAATGTTGGTGATAATGCATGATGTGAATGACTATTACTGATATCACCTGCTAGCTGAGGGCCACACTCAGGTTGTGAGCCGTCTCCATTCAGCGTTTCTTGAATAATACATCCAACCTTGAGACAAAGCACAAAAAGAATTGTCAATGAACATTTGGAATATTCAGTACTACAGTCCTTGCTCTCCAAAAGTATTGGCCCGGCAAAATCAATTCCTTTGTTTGATGATCATGAATGGCAACATTCTAACTTTTATTTTAAAGTATATCTACATGTGTTAAAAACTGGTTTGAAGCCACCCACTTTTCAAGCGAGCAAAAGTATTGGAACAGACATTACTGTATTAGATGAACTGAAAGTTTAATATTTGGTTGAATAACCCTAACTTGCAAAACTGCATCAAGCCTGTGATTGATTGATCTCACCAGACTGTTGCATTCTTCATTTGAAATGCTTTTCCAGGCCTTTACTGCAGCCTATTTCAGTTCCTGTTGGTTTCTTGGTGTTTCTCCCTTCAATCTCCTCCTCAGGAGGTAAAAATGCATGTTCTTTGGGGTTAAGGCACAAAATCAAGGACACATCAGTCGAGGAAGGACGCATCTGTACTTGCACCTGCACTTGCACGGGACTTCTATCTATTTTGTTGATTTTTACATTGGGATTTTTAACTACATTGTTGCAATATGCCTGGCGGAAAAAGAGCTGACGAGATTGAGGAGATAAAATCTTCTCTTGAAAAACTCAAAGAAATGGTCACCAAAATACTTGAAATGAAAAGCCACTTCTGCAGGAAATTCAGCAGTTGGGGAGAGAGACACAAGAAAAAGATCGACGCATTGTCACCTTGGAACAAAAAGTGGATGATTTGGAACAGAATCTTCATATCAACGATGTGATAGTTACAGGTTTCCAGATTAAACCGCGACACGGCCCTCCGGCGAGAGCTGCGGCTGGCACAAGTGCAGTTGATTCTGACCAAGCTTAAGCGAACGAGACTGCGGAATAGCAAGTAACAACTCGACTCAGAGATTTGGGATTAATTGTGGATCCAGCGCACATTCAGATGTGCTTTTCGCTTCCAACTGGGGGGGACACGACCACCGGCAGTTCTGATCAGGTTTGTTGACAGGAAGAAAAAGATTGCTGTTTTGAGAGATCGCTACAAGCTTAAAGGTAAACATGTCCACGTCAATGAAAATCTAACAAACCGAAATGCTGACATTGCCAGAAGGGTGCGACAATTGAGAAATAATGGATTTATCGAGAACACATGGACAAAAGACTGTTGGATCTTCATTCAATCAAAAGAAGACTCATCTTCTGAGAATAAAATACGGATCGTGAAAATAATGGAAGAATTGGCAGAGTTTGAGAGACAATAACTGCAATCAGTAACTCACATCATTAAATTGTGGATTAAGTCTTACCTAAATTAAATTATTGTAACATATTACTAACTAACCCAAAACTGGAGTTGTTATGATTTGAATAATGCAAGTGTAGCATATGATTACTTGCTGACACTGCCAAGGTTAACTCTTGTTAATACACCTGCAGTGATAACATGTATTGCTGTTCCTGTAAGAATGTAAACATTGTCTGGCTCTATTTCTGTTTGGACATTTGTTGTAACATGCAAGCCTGTCGTGATAAGGTTATATTGTGGCTGCAATGTATCTGCTGTAAATATTTACAATGGGTTGGTAAACGTGCTTCCGGGATGGAGCCGACGGGGCCTGCCCAGCTGGTGGGTGGCCTTGGTGGGCGCTAAGGAGTGTCAAGATCTAAGCATCATCTGGATGCTGGCAACAGTGGTGGGTGGGCCGGTGGCTGAGCTGACCAGAATGGAGTGAATATTGCTGTGGACGCAATGGGCAGAATGCAAGCCCATCGACTGAAAGCTGATCCAAGGTCAGCGAAGACGCTACTGGTGAAGGAGCATGCGCTCGCCTTGGCTGCTCGCTTGGTTGGGTGGGCCTGTTGGTGGCGTCCGGGAACCGATTTACCAATTCCCAATGTTTGGTACTAGCTGCAACTTATACACAGACTTTATTCAAGATGAACTGAGCAAGGAGTGTGCAGACTTAATTCTGGGATTGATAACGATATGAATCAATGATTATCATAATCAATGTATATTACTGATGCGTATAGTAAGAATCGATGGGGAAGGGTTATTACTAAGCCATGGCTTCTACCCGTCAGCTCTTCTTTCGAATGGCAATGTTGCAAATAATGTGATGTGATCTATGTAACTTGTAATAATGTTTCCGAAAGACAAAAAATGTAATCAAACAAACAAACAAACAAGGTCCCGTGATTCACTTGGCCAGTCTTCCAGTTTTCTGGTCTTCATGTTTACTTAACAGCAAATACAGTTTTCACAAGTGAAACCCAAAGCATTGTCTAATATTTAAGCAGACAATCGAAAAGGCAACACCTGGGTTCCAAACAAAAGGTGCTCTTCTGTCCTGAGTTGTTTTTTTTAACACATCTAGATGTAAATACATGAAATAAAAGTTGGAATTCTTAACTTTTGTCTGATCATCTTTTGATCTGAATCCCAAATGTCTTCAGTGTGAAACACAAACAAAGGAATTGAGCTTGTCGTCCCAATACTTTTGGAAGGGACTGTATCACTGAGAAGAAAAATTATGTAATAATAAACTACTTCCTGACCTTTGCATCATTGAGGGGTGAGATTACTGGCCGACATCCCACTAGCGCAACAACAAAAAGAGAATGAGAGTAATCACATTTTACATTTCTGCCACAATGACAATAAACAAGAAGAAAAACAAGCAGCATTTGATGCTGCGCCAGAGACTCGTTATCAGCTCAACACTGTTCCCTTGGTGAAGAGACACAGCAAAGAAGCTTACATCTCTCTCGCGCTCGCACACTCACAATAACACACACACACGCGTACACACTATTCCCAGGGGCACAAGCCTACAGGTAGTTTAGTTTCCATCCGGGGCTAAATCGGTCTCAAATCCCTTACTGCCATTATATCATTAAAGGTAACCTAAGCACTGCAGCACTACCCTGCAAGCTAAATGTCACTGTATGCTTGGACGGTATGTTTTCCTCTATATACATGGATTTAAAACATGTTTACAATTCACCAATATATAAATAAGAAAAGACAGTGTGTTGTTTTTAACTATGCAGTAAACATTAGCATTGACTAATTTCAATAAGCAGTGGTTGCAGACAGCATTGATTCTAGAAATACACAAGAATCGTGTAGATTCTTTCTCCTGGCAATGTTCATATATTGACCCATCAAGTGTTTCCAGGAAAAAAATCATGGGGCAAAATCCCAACTGAACAATAGGCAAAAAAAGAAAAGAAATGTACATATCGCGCCCACTAAAATGTTTGAATGGAAACAACAGGAATCTGATGCACACTAAGTCAATTATAACACAAACAGCATTCTAAGTACTATATGATAGACATGAACTCAATTGCAATTGAATCACAAAGCCTATTTCCCAATTGACTTTGGGCGAGAGAGTACACTACTGACCAATAGCCGGCCAATCAAGTTGATTATTGCTATAGTGACACACTGCAAAAGGAGCATAAAGCTGCTCATGTTTGTGTTTACCAGTGATACCAGCCATGTGAATCCATCTTGAGGTCCATGTACTACAAGTGCGCTCATTCAAAGTCATTCAACATACAGTAATTGCATATCTTTAAATTTCATTTCACGTTTACTTTTTTTTTTTTCAGCATGTATATGAGAAATTGCTCTAAGTTAGAATTTCTCTCACTCTTCCTTAGGGGTGTTAGAAAAAAATCGATTTGGTAATATATCGCGATATTACAGCACGCAATTCTCGAATCGATTCAATATGTGGCCGAATCGATTTTTAAACATACATTTTTTTATGGGAATATTCAACAAAACGTCTTACTTAGGGTTAGGATTTACACATTAAGCATGGAAGAATGTTATATTAATGGAACATTAAGCCTTAATATTTTATTTCAGTGCTGTTCAAACATGAAACAGACTGCAACCTGAATTTTCAGATAAATACATTTTCATACAAATCTTACAGGGTGCATGTACAAGTTTACTGATTAGTATTTTCTAAATTTGAGTTTTAAAATAATCGCAATAATCAATTTATAGATTCGTATCGGGATTAATCGGAATCGAATCGCGACCTATGAATCGTGATACAAATCGAGGGGGGGGGGGGGGGGTTTAGGGAGTGTTTCGCACAGGATACGACTTTAGGACCGCCACTGTGACAATATGAAGACTATGGGAAAATGCTCTAAGGGTTTGCCATCATATACACCCCACACCAAGGCTGGCTGCACACACCCTTAGACTCATTTACAGTCACGCGCACGTGTTGTCCTTTCTCCTCACCTGCTTAACGCTAAACTGCGCGTTTGGGCTATTTTGAGCAAATGTGATTCCATGTACTCGAATGAGTGGCTAAAAGACGGGCGCATACCAAATGACACATGGATGTAATAATAAGCCTGTTTGTTCGAATGCGTTGATTACTTGGCACATTTAAGGCAGTTAGTTAAATGGGAAAGACGTAGCCTCAGACATTGTCAGCATTATTTCACGCTACAGTCGTACGACAGAGGCAAGAATAAGGAAAACGGGAAAAGACTGACCTCCCACGGCTGCCAGCAGACAAACTGCGGCCGTCAGAACTCCCATAGGATCCAAAAAAGATGTTCCTACCAGGAGATATCCTTCAAACCGCGGGCTGGATGTGGATGCCAGTCATCACACACGCACACACGCACACGTAACACCCTCGTTGTGGTGTGAGGAACTGAGTAGTGCACAGAGGCGTGCACGCGCGCGTTGGTGTTAGGTCAAGTGACGTAGCTCTGCTCAAATCCGTAAGCTTTTAACTGTCACCTGCAATTTGTAAATAAATCAAATGGAACTTGTAGCGTCATTCCAAATGCGAACGTACTGCTATCTGAATCTTCACCGTTAACGTTCTTATATGTAAAACATTCAAATATTACTACTGCATGTTTTGCACATAATGTCCTTTATTGCAGTGAGAGGATGTGAATGCAGTATTTACAATGCCCGTTAGACGCTGTTGAGCTCTGGTGCCCCCCACAGGTAAACAGGGACAATACGTTTGTGATGTATTACATACAACACTTTATTGACGACCAAAGCACTCACAAGGTCAGCAAGCAGGGGTCGACAATGATGTTAGCAATTTTCTGTCATTGGTTGATCACAGCAAAACTTATTACAGCCAACTTTAACAAGCAAAACATATCTAAAGCCTTTTGCGCACATTGTACAACAATTAGGAAACAACATCTCTGGTGAGTATGGCGGGTTATTTCAGTTGATAGATATCATACTAGATGTATGTTGATTTTGATTTGCTTAGTTCTTTACTCTACTGATAGTTTCTATGACTGCAACATGATAGAGGTGGTAGTAAATGGAAAAAACATTCATCATGATAAAAGTGAACCAGCTCTCAGTCATCCAGTGTTGGATCTTATTACTGACTGCTGGCATTTTAAAATAAGTACAATATGAGTTCCATGTTTGACCACAAAAAATACGAAGACAATAAAAATACATTTGCTAAGCATTATTATGGCACTGTAACCTTTGCTGTTGTGTCAAACGATTAAAATGTACACGCAGACTGATTGACACCATGATCTGTCAAGGGGATGACCATTTTGCATTTACAGTGTATTCCATTATACTACTGCGGATCACTGGGCTATTTTGTCCACTGATGAATTAACAGTGACTGAAAATCCAGCCAATGACCAGTCTGACTGTACAATATGACCTGACTGAGTTAATGGAATGCTGTATCAATTTAAGAAAAGGGCACGCCCAGAAAAATGAGGACTGAGGTGAATTGTCATCAGCGATCCCAATACTGACGTCACGTAATTGTGGGAGAAGGTCTGGGTGGGCGGTTGGGCTGGTTGGGACCGATGTATTTCAAAGGAGTGCACTTTGGCTTCTCAATTATTTCAAGATCCAAATATGGTTGCAAGGCTTTGGGGACGAGCACAGATCCTTCCTGCGGGTACACAAATACAGAAAATGAGATAATACATCTAAAGGTTGTTACCCTCGTATTAGTAGGGATACAGGTTCAAGTGCTTGTTGACATTAAGTTATCGTTGACCATGAATTCCATATTGACATGAATGCACCATCTTTTGAAGTTTTCACAGGATTAAGGACTGTGTTCATGTAGCCCTATTGAACAACACGTAAGAATCAAAGTAAGTAAAGCCTTTTTTTTTTTTTTTTTACATTGCAATCTTACTTTGGTTTGGTGAGTCTCCAGGATGGCAATGATTGTTCTGGGGATAGCGCACGCTGTAGCATTCACCTAAAAACAAAACACACACCATGCAGGTTTGCTGTCTGCTGAAACCGCAGCAAAAACACCAGAGAGTCTCCTCCGCAGTCTTACCGTGTGGGCGTAGCGCATACTGCCATCGTCTCTCTCATACAGGATGTTGAGGCGTCTGCTCTGGTAGTCAGTACAGTTGGACCCACTAGAAATCTGAAAGGCAGAAGGAATACATCTGTCACATCACAGAGCTTGCTTGCAATGCTATAAAAACTATTGCATGGGGAAACAGGACATTGTCTATAATTACCTAATTTTTATAATCACGGAAAGTAGCACAGTAATGTAACGGCAGTAATAATATATGGTAATGTCGCTGACCTCGCCATAAGTGTTCCTTCCAGGCATCCAGGCTTCAATGTCATACTTTCTATATGCTGGAGGACCCAACTCTTGTGTTGGCATGTCCAACACTCTAACAACAAAACACACACACTCAATTACAAAAATAAATCTGTGATCAGTTAAATGATGCAGGATTTTAAGTTGAACCCATTAAGGCCTAAAGGGCCTGGCATGATGTGCCTCTAAAAACTTTTGAGTCGCCCCCAAAAACTTGAAGTTTTCCTGGAAATTCAACAACATAAAAAAAAATAATTGATATCTCAGCTCCTGAAGCAGATAGAAACATAATTTCAAAAACATTTTAGAGCTTACGCTTGTTGCGTTCACACAAACCGAAGTTTATTATTATAAACCTTTAATATGTTATATATTTTTAAATCAACAAACAAATGTCGCATCTGTGGGTGTATAACCCCAAATATATTTACTTTCAACACTGGAGCGCAGTTGGAATAACCTCTGGGGATCGGGGTAATTATTCATCGCCCATTCCGTTACAACGCCGTCAAAATTTCCAACATCCTCATTGTCTACAAACATATTTCTTAACAGTATGTCACTGTCGACTCGTTACATTTATTCAATAACTCCCGCGAATCTGCGTCAACCATAAACGCTCGAATAAAATTCCAGGACATGCTATGAGGCCCACGTCACCCTATCGTGCATATTCTGATGCATTTCATCGACTAAGAAACCAAGAATTGGTCAAAACACAACAAAATGTCATATCCGCTCTCCCGGCTTTAAAGGGAGAAGAGCGCAGGTGCGCTCCCGGCTTTAACGGTAGAAGCGCGGTCACGCACTCCCGGCCTTAATGGGTTAATGGTGTGCCGTTTGTGACCTGTAGTGTAGCTCGAGTGCAGAAAAGATCTCTTTTTGCAAGGAGACAAACTCCCCCAAGAGCTGAGCACTCTCCTCCCCTGTCTCGTTCGCCGTCACTCCAAACATCTCCACCTCGACACACAAACGGCACCATTTCAAACTCGTTATTTATATGTCACACTGTATGCACAATAAAAACAACAGCATCGCTGAGCAATGAAATTCTTAACTGAATAAGCAAATGCTGCATTATACTTTTAGTTTCTCCTTCTACAAATAAAATCCGTCACAAACAGGATTAATAAAGTCTATCTGGTGTATCAAACCATCTCATCTGAATAAGTCAGCGGTATAAGACGGACATCAAAGAAATCAAATTAGATACATTTTAGATTTTTTATCTGTTGCGCAATCTTGCTATTAAATCTGCTCAAATTTGCTCCATGAATTGAGCTTTGTGATAATGCTCGTCTTTAAACATCCAGAACTAACAGCTTTCTACTTTTTAGAGATCCACGACTAAAGAGCTCCATGTAGCTCCAGAGCCACAGGTTGCAGACCCCCTGGTCTATACTACTAACCTTATTGAAGTGATGAACTCTGAAGAGGCCCCAGGTCTCTCTCCCTGTGTCCGTCTCTGCTCTGTAACATGTACTGCTGCACGCGGTCCTGCAGCAGGAGGCAGACAAGCATGTCAGCTACAAATATTTCAAACAACATAACTGAGACGAGGGAGCACTTCATACCTGACGGGCAGATCTTTAAAATTAACTGCGTGATCCATGAAATAACCTGAGGAGGAGAGGGATCAAATGTTGAGCATGTGCAAAATGGAGTTCCTTATCTCAATGGCCATTCTAACGCCAAGCTCAGACGACACAATTGTAGCCTGATTTCGACACGACAGACACATCATAAAGAAATGGTCACTGTTGTGGCCGATTACTTTTAGTTTTGAGTTGCAAAGCACGCGCCGTTACCTTGTGTAGTGTGACATATTTAAAGCCTGCTCATCTGGCGTGTAAAACACCTCTTAGTGTGACATGTCCTATGTGGCCCCACGATTTGTTCCTAGACATTAACTAACATTGTGATGAAGAAAAACTAATTTTCTCCCGCCTCCGTGAAGTCGGAGTTGTGACTGTATGGAATCATGCTGGTTACCATCGTTACAATTAGGGGTGTTAGAAAAAAATCGATTCGGCAATACATCGCGATATTACAGCGCGCAATTCTCGAATCGATTTGATATGCAGCCGAATCGATTTTTAAACATCAATTTTTTATAAGAATATTCAACAAAACGTCTTACTTAGGGTTAGGATTAAGACATTAAGCATGGAAGAATGTTATATTAATGGAACATTAAGCCTTAATATTTTATTTCAGTGCTGTTCAAATTGCAACCTGTTTGTTAAATGCAGTGGCTCAGTTATAAGCCTGAATTTTCAGATAAATACATTTTCATACAAATTTTACAGTGTACATGTACAAGTTTACTGATTAGTATTTTCTAAACTTGAGTAAAAAAAAAAAAAAATCCCCCATAAATTAATTTTTAGATTCGTATCGGGATGAATCAGTATCGAATCGAATCGTGACCTATGAATCGTGATACGAATTGAATCGCCAGGTACCAGGCCATTCACACCCCTTGTTACAATATATATGGATTGCGTTTTAGAACAACAATACTTAACCTTAAAAAGCAGTCCATTTACCGCACTTCAAATTTAATTTGTGAAATAGCGAAACCTTGTGGCCAAAATGTAGCAAGCATTACATACGGGTACATTCAGATGATTAATTTGATCCCAATTCTTTTTCGCTCACATCCGCAAACAGTAAGTACAGCAGTAAATTAGCCTTTTGTGCTAAATTACGCCGTATTCTTATTCCACTGCGCAAACTAGTTCATTGCACGCCCGTCGTAACCTTGAAATGCTGTACGTCTGTTACTGTGAACAGAGGGTAACCTGTTCACAAAAGTATCATCAACAAATAAAAACCTGGAATAAAGCACCTATGCCAGGGATGGGCAAACTTGAGGGCCGGAGTCCCTTCCCTTTCCCTTTTTCAACACACCTGATATATGATCAGCTCATCAGCATGCTCTGCATACAGTAAGCCTGACGGTACAGTACAGTAACAATCCTGTTGATTGGAATCAGCTTGTGTTGGAAGAGGGAAACTTTGCTCACCCCTGATGTATGCAGTGGTATTGATAAACATCCACAAAGTGCCGTTATTTCTACAAGAGAAATAAAAATGTAGAAAACAGTAGGCAAGACCTGCTATTCCGACTTCTCCAGTCCCAGCCAGGTTTAGGTCTGGGAAACGAGCCGGGTCTAGCGAGTAGACCTGAGAGCGATGGGCATTGGGCTGCATGCCACATCCCTCCTGTAAGACAAGACAACCAATGGGACAGCCTTTTAACACAGGGGTCTGCAACCTGCGGCTCTGGAGCAATATGTGGCTCTTTAGTAGCTCTCCTGTGGCTCCTTGTGGATCTTTAAAACATTAGTAGAAATTATTATTATTTTTAAAGATAAAATATTCTTTAAATTGATAGGGGTTACACAATAACCCCAGAAACGTTCAGCTAACCAGAATGGCTCACTTCCGGCGCTTCAAACATAGGAGACCTGGGAAATGATGGTTGGCTGATGTGATCATACAACGCATATCTGCGTTTATTTTGAAAAGCGCCGGACGGACGGATATGTGTTGTATGATCACATCGGCCAACCATACTAACGGAACCCCATATTTCAGTGCTGCTCACTTGCTCAGTCGATGGACATGGTCATTTTTGGCAAGTCCCGTAGCGGCCGTGTGTAAAAAAAAAAAAGTGCAATTTTCCAGGTCTCCGATGTCTACTGACGAGCACCGGGTTAGCTGAACGCTTCTGTGGTTAGTACATAACCCCCAATAATGATTTAGATTTTTTTATTTTTTATTAATGATACTCAAAAAAATGTCATAGTCCAAATTTTTAAGTTGTCAGAAAAAGAGAGATGAAAGGTAGACAAAACAGTTTTAAAAATTACCTAAAAATGTCCAAAAATTGACCATAAAATGTCCAAAATGTAGAGGAAAAGCAGAATATAAACAAAATGTCCATGCTATTGCCAAAAATGTCAGAGAATTGTATAAAAAGTCAGTTAAAAAAAAGTTTAAAATGTAAAAAAAAAAACTGAAGAAATCCTTAAAGTAACCATAAAATGTCCACAAAATTGCCAAACAGTCAGAAAATTGATTTAAGAAAAGGCAGGAAAGAAAATGTTCAAAAAGTAACCATCAAATGTCCCAAAATAGAAATCCCAAAAATCAACATAAAATGTACACAAAATTGCCAAAATTTTTAGAAATTGATTGCGAGAAAAGAAATGCTGAAAAAAATTGTCAAGGAAAGGCAGAAAAGGTTGCTAACCCGTTTTAAGAGAAGCTAATTTGACATTCAGTCAGTTACAAATTACAAGGTGAAAACGGTTTTAGAGAGCCCCGCTTGCCTGCGAATTATCATTATGCAATTGTTTTCACCTCATGTTTTTCGTTTGCTTCAATTGTGTATGCGTGTGTGTTTTGTTTAAGATAATTAACGTGGTCATGCAGTCTAAATAACACACAGACCAAAAAGAGTAGGATATGCTACTTACAAACACTACACCCTTCAGCATGTCAGGTACAACCATGGGAATGAAGCCCTATCCGAGCAAAAAACATAATTAATACACATTTATGCGCTTGCTACAAATTTGTTTGACCAATATCTAATCTTTCAGCAGCTTACACGCCGTTGCAGTTTGTCGAGTGCAAAGTTTTGGAGCGCCGTCTGAAGTCTGGCCCCTGCCCCCCTCAGATAGTAAGACCTATGACCTGAGACATGAGCAAGATGCCTGAGGCAGAGCAAAGGTTTGTTCTCAGGTGGATGTACATGGCTGGACAAGCATTTAAAACGTACGACCATATTCATTCAAAATGGAAATGGCATTGCTGCTACCAGCCCACGTGGTCAATTAAGAAGAAGAAATCCAAGAGTCATCATCACCTCTGCCTGAGGAGGCCCAACTCCTCCCCCAGTTCCACATGACCTCTGGGCTTAAAGTCAAATTCTTCAACAAAGAAAATGGAGTTTTTTTATTATACATATAACTGAATGCATTTAATATTTAAATCATCTCACAACACTCACCAGGTTTCTGACCAACCAGCTCCACTACCTCCGCTTGGCTCTCATCTCCAATAGGCTGAGAAGGAAAAGGTTTGAAATGTCAACAATATCAGAGGATAAAATCGCTCCCTGGGCACATCTGACTTTCAGTGAATTCTCACAACATCAGGGTGTGTGTTGTTGGGCAGACGGAGGGCTTGGCTATAGTGTTCCTGATCCAACTGCGTCTCTCTGCGATAGAGATGGTTGAGTCTATTACGGACCTCTCGACCTTTCAGCAGTGTCTGGTTGTACTCTGGAAGCTGTGTGGTGAACACATGTACTGTACGTTAACAACAGAAGAACTAATGCTGTTAATCGTTCAATATTTATAAATAATTATTGTCAACATTTGACTTACATTGGCGAGGGCTTGCTTTCTGTGTTTTGCCTAAGAACAGATGATTGTTGTCAAATTCATGATTCTGGCTTTTGATCCCACACACACACACACACACACACACATGCATGCATACATACATGAATATACAGGTTAGGAATGCAGAAATATTATTGTATCCAAAGGGTTTTTTACGCGAGTGAATGTCTACTAGCTTGTGTCATAGTAAGTAGAAGTTGTGAGGTCACAGATTAAAATATCTCTCTGTACATTCTTTTATTTTATTTTTTACTGTTTTTACAATTTTTTGCAGCCAGTCAGCAGTTGTAAACGAGCAGTTTTGATTCACGTTTATTGAACAATTTAACAGTTATTCTGAGGGTAATGCTAATGCCGAATTCAATGGCAAAACAAAAAGAAGAGATATAAATGGGTGAAGCGAGGCAGGAACCACGCAGTGTATAATTCACGGCAACATAACCGTTTCCCAGCAGCCCACAAGCTAAAATAACCAATTCATGGCCAACCTAATGTAATCACAGTAAAATAGTTGTTCATGATGTCAGGCCAAGAATATATCGCTCTTGCAATTGCCCAGCCATTCACGGCAAAAAATTAAATAACGCTAGCAGGAGAGTTGACAGTCACGGCAAAATAACCACTGCCAATCTTTTTGGTTTTAACTGCTATACAGCACCTTATTCGATACCACGAACGTGTTGATGGTAAGCATGGAATACTATAACGACCTTCAAATGTTTACTGACCACTAAATCTCTGACCGATCCACTGATGTGAATCTTCTGCTGTTCCAGCTCAGAGATTTCCGTTCGTACTGCCTGGAGCTGCTGCCACACACACACCTGAAAGAAAGACAAACACGCGTGCCAACAATTCTAGAAAACTGAATTGGAGACACATGAATGTGACTTTTCTTGTGCCACTTACAATTTCCTTGACATCTTCCCCGCGCAGCTCGCCTTTCCTGTCCTCTACATTAGCGATGACTTTGTCGGTGTCTTCACACACTGCCTTCATGTCCAACTGCGGCTTGTCGCTATATCCTTCACAAACATGCTCATACAAGCTGCTCCGATGAGAAAAGCGACGGGGTACTATGAAACCCACCTGCATTGAGAAATGTCGCACTACCGGCGACAACAAAAACTTTGTAAAGCTTCTAAATGAAGAAAAGGCGACCATGTGTGTCGCCATATTGGATATATGACAGATGGTGCATTCATGGTAGTAGGAACTTCTAAATACATATGATGAGCGCTGACACACGCGTTACCATGTGGAAGATATTACATTCAAACGGACATTTTAAAATCATACGTGATAAGGCTTATGACATAATAATTCGCTGTAAGAATATAAAAGCAATTCGTAGGTAACTTCCCGTTCTTGTGAAAAGACAAGAATACTGTTTGCAACTACACAGAAAACTGGACGAAAAGGTAGCACGACTCCGGAAGCAGAAATAGATCTTTTATTTGCAATGTATTTGTTGAAACGTCTATGTACGTATTGCATGTACACTTTGATCGATACTATTTTCCATTTGTTTATTTTTAATTTATTTTTAGCATTTTTAAAGCATGGGAGTAGAAATATTAACATAACAGCGGTGGACGAAAAGCTGAGCTATTGTCACGAGCCAAAGGTCAGCCAATCAGGTGAGCGGAAACTAAGCTCTGCGGTGATCCGGGCTGACATGACAAGTGCGGCCGGCTGGACGTGAAATCAGTTTAGATTTCTTGGTCGGTATTCCCCAAACTACCTCTTTGTGCGTCATCATCAGTGAGTCGCAACGCATATCTCGGAGCTCAGTGCTACAGTGGAGTATCACTTATTACGGCGAGACGCGTTATTAATAGTCCTGTGTGCGCTAATATCCGTTGGTGATGTGCAAGTGGCTGGATGAGCAGCGTGTAACCGACGCGTCTTCACCGCAGGCCGGACGAAACCCAAAGGCTGAGCCAACAAGACATCTTCAACCTGCTTCACACATTTCTGTTAAAGTGGGACACAACCGGCCTCCACACTGGAAACGAGAAGATCAAAGGTAGTGTTGACATGTCTTTTATAAATACACTAGTGTGGTACTCTTATTTGCTCTTTAAGTAGGACTACTACTAACATCATCATGAACTTTGGCAAACACAAAAATCAAATAATACATGTTATGTGTACTGCACTTCAGATGAATGCTCTGCGTGGGGGCACAGTCACATGGCGCCCCCAGCCGTGGCAGGATGAGGACGGAGGAGGAAAGGAGCCGCTGTCAGACAGTGACTCAGAGGAGGAGGACTTCCCCGATGACAGCACCACTCCACTGGGAGACTACGTCACTCACGGTGAGGCAGGCTCAAATAAAGAGGGGGTACCCTTCAAGGCGCATGACTTGCAGACGAGTCAGTTGAACTCCTTTCCTCCCACAACCTCCCTTCTCGTCTGCTCAGTGTGGTTCTTACATGCGTCTGTGTTTCTTCTCTTCATGCATCCACAGGACTGAAGCAGCTCCTGGATGCTCAGCAGCTGTGTGATGTGACCTTGCTTGTCGAGGGAAAGAAGTTCTTGTGTCACAGGTACACCGGCCACATTCAACAACTCACCCACGACTCACACTGGTTGTCATATGTACTAAGTGAAATTTGAGTCCAGTCCCAAGATGGGCATTTATATGTAAAATTAAGCCTAAGGTAAATGGTGTAGAAGATGGATGGAGGAATGCATAGCATAGATTTATAGAACATAGATTTAGCTATGATCATCTGATTTGATTTGAGCTCAGTTTGATTAGTGGTTGTTTTGAAAGCCGTTTAACACAACTTTCCTCTTGGGCCTGCTCAGGGTGCTCCTAGCAGCCGTAAGCCCGTACTTCAGGGCCATGTTCACCAGTCCGCTGGTGGAGTCTCGCCTCACCGAAATCCGCCTGGAGGAAGTGACACCATCTGTCATGGAGACCGTCATCCAGTTTGCGTACACTGGAGAGGCAGGGTTGTCTCTGGAAACCGCCGAGGATCTAT
The DNA here is from genome assembly GCF_054856555.1 of Leptonotus elevatus. Classification (NCBI taxonomy): domain Eukaryota; kingdom Metazoa; phylum Chordata; class Actinopteri; order Syngnathiformes; family Syngnathidae; genus Leptonotus; species Leptonotus elevatus. The sequence continues at coordinate 7,154,609 of NC_141245.1, forward strand.
TTGTGGCCGCCAATCGCCTTCAAGTCATGCCTCTGCAAGATCTGTGCTCCAGGTGAAGTCCTATCTGTGGTTTCATGTTGTCATTTAAAGCAGTGGCTCTTCCTTGTTGGAGGTTCTGAACCCCACAAGCTTCATGTGTGCATTCACTGAACCCTTAAGAATTGGAAAAGTAAATAGTGATAGACCGATGTGGATTTTTCAGGTCCGAGGAGGCCAATAACCGATATTTCAAGAAAAGTCACAATTTGAAAGATTTACTTTGTTTAAATGCCATAAAGCTCGTTTGTTAAAACAACTTTTGACATTTTCAACACTGAAGTTTTTTATTTTTATTTTTAACATATGAAGAATAGACAGCTTTATTTAAATAGAACAAAAATTGTAGGGAGCTTCCAGGGTCATCAGCATGTGTTAAGCTAAATTAAAAACTCTGTAACTCCCTAAGTTTTCTACTGTAAATAATGTTTTCCAAAATTTCAACATAAGTGAGATGTAAAACTAATTTCATATATTTAAAAAAAAAAATGTAATAAAAAGTTTAGGAAGTTCCCAGTGTCAGTGGCATCCTTTATAAAGTAAAGTGAAAATGTAAATAAATACATAAATATAAAGTTATCTGTATCTCACAGGGCAATAAATGCATGCAAATGTAGCAAATTTTGTGTCTTTGCAGACAGTGAAAGATTGTCTAAACATGTTCAACATTTCTTTACGAATAAAAACGGTCTGAACATCTTAGAAATCCTAATGGAACCCAAAATTTGCAACGTAAGCATTCGCTTGATCGACCTTCAGATTCGTTTAAAAAAAAAAAGGCAGATGGCAATATTTGACATTTTGCCTGGTCGATGATCGTTCTATCCATAAAAGTAAAATGTGATATTTTTCCATTTCCAAACAGGTCGGATTTTGTTCATACTGCATGAAAAAAATCCGATGCGTGTCGAATATCGGCAAAAAAAAATTGTAATTGGGCTGCAGTGTGAGCATAACCAAAGATTGTAGATTTGTGTTGTCATGACAAGGTGAAGTGACATCACCTTTACTAAATTCGGCTGGTCCCACCTCCTTTGCCAGTAAGTTCAGTTCCAAATAATTGATTTAAAGGTTATTCTTCTCTTCTGAATGTCTTCCTTCCAGGTTTCTATTTGAGCACCTGTCGGTGGACAACTGTCTGGGGATGTATTCTCTAGCCCGATCTCACCATGACCAGCTGTTGCTCCGTGCCTCCCTCCGGGTGGTGGGCCAGCACTTCCCGCGCCTGTCCCGCCACAAAGACTTCCTCCTCCTCGATCACGGCACCCTCGGTAGCCTCCTGAGTTCGGACCGTTTGGGAGTAGACTCTGAGGCGGAGGTGTACGACGCAGCGAGGCGCTGGGCAGAGCACCGACCGTTGGATCGCTACGCCCACATGCCGGCGCTGCTTCACCACCTGCGTCCGGGACTGCTGTCGCAGGAGGAGAGTCGAAGACTGAGGCAAGAGTTGGGCCCCGCCGCAGCTGGTGAGGGCGTTGGAGGGCCCCTACGTCCAAGGGAAGGTATGTTTGAGAAAAAAATTGTGTGCGTGGGCCTGGCACCGAAGGAAGATGAGCGATTGGCCGAACAAGACTACACCGTGGACTGCTTCGACCCGCGGACGGGGAAGTGGGAGAAGCTGGCAGCGTTGGGCTCACTGGTGAGTCCCGGCTGCACTGCTGTGGGCGAAAGGCTGTTTGTAGCAGGAGGGTTTCTGAGGAAACCCTGGGGGTTCTCGGTGTCTTCAGCAGTGCACGAATACGATGCCGTTCTGGATCTCTGGACAGAACGCCCTTCAATGGGCCTACCTCGGTCTATGTTGGGCCTGCTGGGCTGCGGCGAGTCGCTCTACGCCTTGGGGGGAAGCAATCACTCGGCACTACTGGACTCCAGCGAAACCTTGGAGTTGGCTACACTCAAATGGGCGCCGGGTCCCAGGTTACCCCTCCCGCTGCGGGCCTTCGCCTGCGCAGCTCTGCGGGGACGGCTCTACCTGTTTGGCGGAAGCACACTTGAACAGAACCGGGCCGTGGTCCACTCAGGGGTACTTATTTACCACATCCTGACCGACTGCTGGACTCGAGTGGCTCTGGACTCTGGCGCCACCTGTCTTGCTGGAGGAGTAGCAGTGCGAGGTGGAGTCTGTGCCATTGGCGGATATATGAAGGATACCACCAAGTTTCTCGATGGAAGCTACACCACTCTAGAGCCGTTAGACGCCACCGGCCGTGTGCTGTTCTTCAGGGAGGGCAGGGCGTTTGGTGTGGAGCGAGAGGTGACCGGAGGAGGGGTAACGGACTCCGCAGAGCGGAGCACAGGGGCCGGCAGCGACAGAGCACCGAGCCCTGTGGTTTTCCCCGGCCTACCACGGAGGATAGCAGCCGGTGGCGTGGCCAGGTGGAAACGGAGGATTTATGTTTTGGGCGGAGAAAACGGCTCCCGGTTCTACGACAGCGTGTACTGTTGGAAGCCTGGCTGGCGCAGCTGGGTTCAGAGACGTGAGAAACTCCCTGGAGACACAGGCGGGATCAGTCCGTTTGGGTGCACCACTCTGAAGTTCCCCAAGAAACACATCCTGTCCAGACTGAGACGAGCCAAAGAAAACTGTGTTGTGCATGAGTAGCAATGAAGCCATGGAACTATGACGTCGAAAGATGCGCTTCAGTGATAGTCTCAGAGAGCTTCAACGTAGTCACGACTTCACAAAAGTCTGATTGCAACCACATATAGATCGTAGAAACAGATGCCGGGGCTGAAAGGTTCAAGGCGCCTGAATGTACTTTCATCATCTTTTCACACTGAAATCTTTATAAAGAAGTTTTAGCGATTTTAAGTTTATCTAGAGTTGACATTCATAAAACTGCACATTTGCAAGAAAATGACTTGAAACCTGAACAAGCTGGTTTTGTAGCTACTGTCATCTGCTCAGTATTTAATTTGGTACAATTGTTTTTTTCCCCCCTTACTATTTTGGGGATTCATCTGACAAAGTCGTGCACGCAGAAGGTGCGCTCCACAAGCAAATGATGTGAACACAATTGTTTATACTCATGATACGTACAAGCAATCGGTCTGGAGTGGCAAATGCTGTGATGATTATGTTAATCCTATAATTTTATATGCCATGTCAATTTAACACCAAGAAGCCAGGTAGTTACACAGTTAGCCAAAGAGATGTGGTCATTTTGTTCCATTAGACTAATCACATTACCTGACTTGATTACTGCCAGTTAAGCCTTCACATCACCGTAATAGAGCCTGCTTAACAGTATGGAAGAAAATACAAAATCTCAACAAGAAAACTCAGTGAAAGGCTGTTTTGTTATGTGAGCCCCGTTATGCTATCAGTTTATGTAGATGTTCTGATGTATTTTGAAATTGCAGTTGGATACAATTTCAAAACAACTGGCATTGGACTTGTGAAAGAATGTAAGCAAGAGGTTATAAAACCTGTCAAAAATCTGCAGCATTGCACATTAAAAAAAAAAAAAGTGTGTGTGCGCGTCTGTTCTCTGTGAAACTGTTATAGCCTACTGTAAAACTAAATAAGGTTACACACAGACTGTAAATGTGAATTTTGTTTAGCACAAAATTATACATTGGCCACATTTTTTGTTATTCATCAAATGGATCGCTTACCTGGAAGTAACATGTACAAAACAAAATCCATCCATCCATTTCCTGAACCGCTTTATTCCTCACAAGGGCGATGGGGGTGTTGGAGCCTATCCCAGCAACTGGTTGCCAGCCAATCACAGGGCACACATAGTCCAACAACCGGCCACAATCACACTTAGGGACAATTTACACACTTCATGTTTTCAACCCACACAGGCACGGGGAGAACATGCAAACGCCACGCAGGAAGCCTGGACTCGATCTCACGTCCCCTGCACTGGGAGGCGGACGCGCTAACCATTTGTCCGCCATGCCACCCGAAAACAAATTACAGTAATACAGTTGAAAACAATTCTTACCACTTAATTGTGGTCTTGGTTAGCCTCCATTTTATGATTTTGAGCCGTCCAGTTCCACTCTTTTATTTTTTACAAATTTTCTCCGACGTTCGGGGTCCATGGGAAAAACATGGAATGATAATTTAGTTTCCATCATGTTATGGTTGGAACATCCAACCGCACAACTTTTAAGCATGATTTTCTGAGAGCTTTGTATGCTAGTCAGAGGCAAAAGCAGGCTGTTTGTTTTCACCGTGTATATGGGCCTCTATTAGGGGGCGTTGTATTGCGGAAATATCAGAAATGCCCGGATGTTCGGATTGACCAACGTCCATAGAAAACGTATGTGTGGACGGTTGCGTCACTGTGACTCCTGCCTAATGGTAAGGAAGTGTAGTTATGGCTGCATACGTGAGTATACATACTGTATAGTACTACATGTATAAAGTTTATACAGTATATAGTGTAGTGTATACATTTTATACAGCATAACCTAAGCATCCACTAGCTATCTCTCCCCCCTTGCTCTAAATTTGTCTGCACTTCAAGCTTACTCATTTCATTTTAAATCCATTATATAGTGGTGTATGAAGGCAACAAAAACATGTCCATCCATTTTCCAAACCGCTTACAAAAAGACATCCACCCATTTTCCAAACCGCTTATCCTCGCAAGAGACCAAGGGTGTAACGTTATCTTTTAAAAAAGAAAAAAGAACAAAAAAGCATAAACATATATGATCGTGCATCTTTCTTCTCGATTCCTTTCACTGCAGTTTACCTTGCATCAATCCAGAGAAAAGTGGTTAGATTTGTTTGGTTTAGGACAACGGGATTTCATTAGAGGACATAATCAGACCATCGTGTGTAGTAGGCTGAGGACTCAGTTGTAGTCTCCATGCAAGTGTTACTTCCTGCCAGACTTAAAGGTAAATTGTTTATCTGCAATGGAATTAAATGATAATTTTGCTGGAATTGAAATACCATCCATCCAATTTTCCAAACCGTACCCACGCACGCTCACACACACGATCAGGACTCAGGACATTTTTGCCATCTGCTGGCATTAACTTGTAAATACAAGTGTTGCACTGTGGTTTTCGGGTAAACATTTTTTTTTAATAGACCAGTAGTACTGCATTATGCTGCTCTCATTGTATATATTTTTATTACGTAAACTTTTGAGTTTATTCATCAATTGTTTGAATGTGTGTCAAACAAGTAGTTACATGTACTGTAACTGTACTCAAATGGTCTCCAAAATCTGACAAATCCACCAGAACTTTCAGTGTCTTCAAAATAATGGTTCAAATGATAAAACCTTATGAAAAACGATTCCTGCAACTTGTTAAAACATATTGCACAAATAACTTGGTTTTACTATACCAACCAAGCAGTACTCTGTTATGTATTATGCCATTTAAATTACAGCACTACAGGACACTGATTCAGTGACATTCATTCTGTCAAGCCATCTTTTTTTTTAACTGTACATTATAGTTCAGACAAATGATTTAGGTGATCCAACCGTACTTTGTTCATAGTCATACAATTCCTTTTAAAAGTCTTCATATATTAAAGACCACAAAAAGCAAGTCAATGTTGGATTTCCAGTTTTAATCATCACTTTTAATATTTAAGCCAATATTTCCCATTACAATTGTACATATCTGGAACCTACTGGTATCTCCCATGACTACTAAACCATCATCCCACCTTCGTGCAGTTTCAGCATCACTATAATAATGTCCCGTCAGTCAGCTTGTTGGAATGAGGTGCTCAACAAGCAGGGGAGAAAGCTGAAGGAAGAGAGGACTATTTTTTGTCTATCAAGGCCCTTAAAACAAGGGTACAGTTCATCACCCAATACTCAACCTCCTGTGAGGCATCTGATGCCTCAATCTCCTGCAGGGGGAATAGAGGTAGTGGGAATCTAAGGCTGGAGGCTGGTGTAGTTTCTGCGGTCTGTGTTAGTTGGTTTAACACTCAGAGCATTGTCGCCATTAGCCAACACTACCCTCTGCCGGGTTGGAGGACGGAGGAGGAAAAAGCAAGATGGGAAAGTTAAACAATGATGACTTAAACACAAAAACTTTCTTTGTGGTTTGGATATGGGGACCAGTTGATAAAGGAGCAAACTCCAATAATACAATAGAACAGCAAACATTCTTACACACCCCAAAAAGCCAATCCCCATAAAAAAGGCAAACAAGCAAGTCAGTCAGTCAAATCATAAAAAGCGACATATTTCTCTCTTTTTTTATCCCACTAATCTTAATCTATACATAGTATCTCCCAGAATTAGTATTTTGATTCTCCTGTTCATGGCTGGTCAACTAAAGTAGGGTCCAATCTTAGGGGGGGGGGGGGGGGGACCAAAAAACAAGTGACCAAAGTATGTGAGACTATATCACCCAATGGTATGGCTATTTCAGATAACGTCAATGGTTTCAGCAGCATTATCAGGGGACTGATCGACAAAAAATAAATACAGCACATTCAGAGAAATAGAAATGCCTGGTGCAGGACAGCGCTCCTATGTTGGAATATCAAGTTGACCTCATACAATCGCATTTCTATAGCAACACTGAACATTCCACACTGAATGGTTTAGCATGTTGGATTCAGTACAGTTTATTTATTGAATCAGCTGCACTGAGCCCAATGAGCGTATGGAAGTTTGTGATGTTAACACAGAACGTAGACCAAGTCTTGGAACAGAAACCAGGCTAGAGGGCTTTACATTTCTATTTGTCACTTAATGCTAATCTCAATCAAATACACTGCAAAGTTGTCACAGGAACTGTGTCAAGACAACCTCCAATGTGGGGAGTTGAACAGAAATCGTGACACGCGCGGCATGAGTACAGGGCAAACAGACAGCAGCGAGAAGAGACCCTAACACTGGGAGGCACACTTGCAAATGTGCCACTCTGGAGTACAGTGAGAGGAGACAAATTCTGTAGGACTGGACACGCGTGTGTGTGACATGACACACCTCTTTTCCTTTACTGCTCAACTACGTTGAGAGAGACAAGACATGAGGTGGAATAAACAATTCCTCTTTGTACTCCTTTTTCATGTTCATCCATTGAGACAATATTTTTCCTCTTCTACCTGGCCTCTTCCCGTCTGACCTCCTTCTTGGATCGGATGGGTTGAGAGCCATCAGCAGGCTGCTGGACCCAGTTATTATCATGAAGCCCAACGCGGCATCCTTGAGTGTCCTTGTCCGTACGTCGGCAACACATCCAGTAAGAACGTCCATAAGGCAGGTCATGGTGGTAAGGTTTAGGGTGCCATCGGCAAAGTGAAACATCCCCACGCTCATACTGGCGTTTACACTGCTTGCAGGGGTCATCTCGATAAAGCGGGTCTTGATTCCAGCGAGAGTCCACAGCGCGCACTCCGTAGGTCTCAATCAGCACCTTAAAGTAGTGGCAGGTGCACTTGAGGGCCACCAGGGAGCGTGTAGGCAGGTAACTCAAGATATTGACCATGATGTGGTCAGGGAGCAGCAACATATACTGGCGAGGTTCAAGTAAGCGCTGAATCTGGAAGCGGATTTCCAGAAAATCATGGGAGACGTGGCGATAGAGGCGACACAGCGACGGGTCTGAACAGTCCTCCCCGACACTGGCTAATAAGGGAGAGTCTGGTCGAGGTGCACGCTCTCCTGAGCATGTAAGCCCTGCTCCTGGGCTACTGCTACTGTTGCCACAGTCCAGAGAGCACAATCCTGATCCTCTGCCAGAACTTGTTGCATTCAATTCCTCCTCTGCCACTCGTGTGGATGGTAAGAAAAAGAGCTGTCCTGGAGGGGGGTCCTCTGTTGAGTGTTCAGTAGAGCTGGGTACACCCCCAGCACTTCCTCCGCCACCAGGCATAGCAAAGCACACAGTCTCCTCCTGAACATTCTCGGTACTGTCCTTGCCATAAAACACACATTGGTCCACAGCACCTGATACCACGACTTCCACATGAAATCCAGTCACTCGCTGCCCTGCTCCTGGGCTGCTGCTGTTTGCACAGTCCAGAGAGCACAATCCGGATCCTCTGCCAGAACTTGTTGCATTTGATTCCTCCTCTGCCACTCGTGCGGATGGCAAGAAAACGAGCTGTCCTGGAGGGGGATCCTCTAATGAGTGGTCAGTAGAGTTGGGTACACCACCAACGCTTCCTCCGCCACCAGGCATAGCAAAGCACACAGTCTCCTCCTGAACATTCTCGGTACTGTCCTTGCCATAAAACACACATTGGTCTACAGCACCTGACACCACGACTTCCACATGAAATCCAGTCACTCGCTCTCTACCCACACCTACAGATATTTTCTCCGCAGAAGAAGGTTCCTGGGATGTTTCCGGGCTGCCACAGGTCTGCCTGTCATAGTGATGGAGGTCTCCGTCTAGTTTAGGGGCAGGGGTTGAAGTAGCCAGGAGCAGACTACTGGGGTCTCTTGAAGAAGGGCTGACAAGCTGGTAGAGGTCACAGGTAATTTTCTCTTTAGACCTGGCTGCGGCCTGGCTACTCCCACCTCCACAACTCATAAACATACAGCGCGACCGGCCTGCTGGCTCCAGCTGAGAGCGTGGGTCCAGGTTTGACACCCTGAAAGCTATCCTCACCTCACCTTGGCTGTGGTTGGGGGGTGGAGAAGGTGCTACGTGACTGGACTCTGCTGCTCCTCTCAGCTCCTTGTCGCTATTAGAAAAGCCTATAGCTGAACCAGCGCCCATATGTAGGCGATTCTCCAGATTCTGAGACTCAAAGTGTGCGATGGCCTGTGCAACCCTGCATGACTCTTGCTGCTCCTCCAGCTCCTGGTCTGTCTGAATGGGAGCGGATAATTCCTTGACTTCTTTGGATGGTTGGCCTTTTGAACTGTCAGCCATGAAGGACATACGCGAGGGGTCCGAGAGTGTTCCCCGGAGTAGTGTGTGCTGGTGAGGGGTAAGGCCCTGTTCTTGACTGGTAATAGAAGGCTGGTGCTGGTTTCCATGCACAGCCGCATTATTCCGAAGGTCCATGGCTGTCCTTTGCTCAACTAAGGCGACCATCTGAGCCACTGACAGGAGGTCAGTCTCATTCACCCCATCGACTGCTGGTTGATCAGGGTTAGGTAGTGTATTGGGTGCTTCGGAGGAGCCATGGTTGAGGTGCGTTTCTGAGGCATGCATACGGTTCGGTGGGTCATAGGATGAGCATCTTCTTCGCCTTTTTGCTTTACTGCAGTCAGTTGCCCAGTTACCTTTAACCTGTTGTGAGAGAGAAAAAACAGAGGTACTTGGAAAAACTTGCAGAACACCTTGAAGTGAAAACACACATTTGCTTTCACATCTTACCTTCATTGCACTGGGTCTGGGTTGGCCTGCCCCACTAAACTGGTGTGCCACAAAAAAGGCAATCTTCTCCTTGGTGTTTCCTGGTTTAATGACATACCAGGTGTCCAGCAGCACTCTGCCATCTTCCAGTTGAGTCCCAGAAGATGTGAGTGGTGAAGGGGATGATGTGGACATGGCGGGCTGGCTTTGCAGCAGGGAGCTAGAGTTAAGTTCAGGTTCAGGTGGTGTGTTCTCAGAACCCACATCCTCCACTTGTATATTGTCTTCCTTCACACCCACTAGAATCCCTCCAGCTTTTGCTCCATCTCCCACACTCCTGGTAGTAGGAAGGGGCTCACCCTTGGATAGGGAGGAAGACCCTGCCCCATCTCCGGCTATAACATTGCCTCCTGTACCAGGATTCCTGACTTTGTTCTGAGAGTAGGTGCCAAAGGGGCGTGGGCACCACAGACGGATGTGGGAGAAGGTGTCTCGGTCCATCAGGATGCGGACCTCTAGAACATGCCAGCAGCTACGCTGGCCTGCAGTCACCCACAACCAGCGCGCTCATGGTCAGATTCCTATCCCAGTGCTGACCTGGAGGGCACCGTCTGCTGCTCCACTTTGATCTGGCATGCAACCTGGATTAAGAGGACAGTCAGAAGTAGGGGCAGAGGGAATAGTACAAACAAAGCGGATGAGGTTGAGAGGAAAGAGACAGACAGCACAAAGAGGACAATGATTAAATCTATATCAATCCGCATTTCAAGATTTGCAAATATGTAAGATGAAAGTCAGACAGGGAATCGTCATTTTGCTCAAGCATGACAGACACCAGACAAATGTATATTACCATCAAAATGAATACACACTGACTGAACTACAACTGCCCAGCCTCTAATTTCAGTAGAACCCATTTAGCAATCACATCCCATCCCTGTGCCTAGTTAGCCCTCTAAATCAAATTAAAGGGATTCCATTTCAGGTTTAGTGTGTGTACCCAGCAGATGAGATGCAACCAAGAGGAACAAAATTGACTCTCCTCTCCTGAATCTCTGTGGTTCAAATAGGATTGCTTAATAGAAGGCAACACAGGGAGCATGTAGGCATATGCTGAATCTATTTTTAGAAAAGATTCAAAGGGGGCGGGGGCAGTATAAAACTGCTACAGTCTCCTTGTCCTGTCCCCTTGATTCTGACAATACTCCAGGCCAAGTGCAACCAAAATGCTTTCTTTCCGCAGCAATGCCAGCTTTCGGGAGCCACATAAAAAGCTGTGTTCAAAATTACTCTGCAGTTTAAGTGTACCTGCGGTGCTCAGAAGGATAAATATATATTGTTTATCAAGAAAAACTGCATCCAAACGCATTTTGTTACACTGCTTGTATTAAAGCAAGCTCCCGGAACGAATTTTTCGAGACCACCATGACAGCAACTGCTCACAGCCATATTCACTAGTGAAGCCGTGACGTAATTCGACTCAACCAACTCACGCTTTTAAACTAGGGATGTCCCGATCACACTTTTTTGGACCTGAGTCAGAGTCACTTAATTTTGAGATCGGCCAATTCCGAGTCCCGATACCTCGATATTTTATTAATTAAGGAGGGGGGAAAAAGTGTGCCGGGGGTTGCCCGGCAGTGAAGTGCAGCGCAGCAGCGGGGAAGCGTGTAACGCATCTATATCCTTTCCGCCACACGAAATGCTCACTTTGCACACAGTGAAAGTCGCACCGTCTCCTCTTTCCACATTATAGATGATAACTTATACCAAATACCTCGCCGCTATTTCCTTGTTTAGCCCCGCCGCTTGATGGAATTATGCCAATAGTGTCGCTGTAGCAAAGTGACGCCATGCAGCACGCTAGGTGGAAAAATGAAGTCTGACTCTGTGCTATTGCGCAACCCCAGAGCTAATAAAATGTTAGAAAAAATAACCACATTCAACGTTCAAAAAATCCAATATGCGCACAAAAATGGGAACACCAGGTTTCCCTATCAATACCTCAAAATGTTACTCCGGAGGTATACTTTTTTGTATATAAGTGTTTTAGCAAGTTTGCCTTTAAAACATTTTTTTTTAATAATCAGATCAAATAAGAACTTGTAAAATACAAACACACTTTAAATTACAATATTTTGTGTAATATACCAACAAATGTCCTTTTTGTGATTTCCTCACTGACAAAATTATTCAGCCCCTTAAAAATGACCACTCTTTACAACAGTTTTCAATAAATATTTTTTTAATCTCTATATGTAGGTGTCAACAGAACCATAACAGTCCAAACTTAGGCAAATTTAAAAAGAACGTGATATTGTTCCTCCTTCCAGGCAGTTAATGGTGTCTTTGCAAAATGGTGAAGTCCAGGGAATCGTCAAAAAAATGAAGAGGTGGTCATTTCTCTTCATAAGTAAGGATATGAATACAAAAAGACGAAGACCAAGTGTTGGAAGATTCTGAAGTGGCCACAGCCATCGCCCGACTTAAATGGAGAATCTATGATGGAACATGAAGAAAACAGTTGCTGATAATGTCAAAGAAGTGGAGGCCCTTTCCTGAGAAAAGGAAATGGGCCAAGATACCTGTACATGGCTGCAAGAACCTTGTGTCAAGCTATATTTCACATCTGAAAGATGTTATTACAGTATTCCCAAAGAGTGTTGTACTACTTAATGAGTAAGAATGTGACTAAGGGGTTGAATACTTTTGCCAATGAGAAAATCACAGAAATTTCTTGGAATATTACAAATAATATTGCTGTAATTTAAGTTGCATTTGTTTGTTTTACAAGCCCTTAATTAATCTGATTAGAAACAAGATTGAAAAAAAAAGTACAACTTGATAAAACGATTAACTGCAGTGGGGGTTGACTAATTTCTAACACAACTGTACTGCACAGCTCATTCAGCAACCTCGGCTACACCATCCATCTATTTCAGGACAAAATAAAACAAAAATAATTAGAACACTCATTCAACTCTTAAAATTGCATTTACAGATGAGTGAATTAACATGGTCAGGGCCACTTATAAGACGTCTGGGTGAAAGAAAATGGATAACATTCTAACTTGTCATGTCTGCGCAGTTTTCACACGCATGCAGGTCCAAACATGCAACAACTTCAGTGAGAATGTCATGAAAGTACAACTGTGCCTTTTTATTAGCCTGTCCTCGGACAGCTGATTTCAATATTTGAGTCTGTATGGAAAATTCAAGTGCAACTATTAATGTTTAGCGTTGACAAAAATGCCTACCACTGAAACTGGAAATAAATACAAATACATTCAAAATGTATTTTCACATCCTGTAAAGATAGGCATATACTAGTTAATTCAGCCTATTCGTAACCATGATTCCAAGTCTGCCAACTTTGTCCTGTGCAATATGCAGTGGCTATATGACAGGGGGCCGCCATCCAATGGAATCAGCTGACCACAATAACTCTATTCATCCATCATCATCATCATCATCATCATGAGCAGAGATCAAGTGTGAATGTAAAGTGACATGATTATTGTGGGAATTTTGTATGAAAAATAAAGAGCAGGTAGGCATGGCAGTTGAAAAAAAATGCGGTATGGGCGAGAGTATGTCAGTTAATTACTAGTGTCAAAAGTAACTAATTCCACAACGCGCACACTGTTTACTCGCGACTGCAACCTCTGGCCTAAAGTGTAACTGCAGCCTCTGTGTCAAGCTCATACAGAGGTGGGCATCATCATTGACTGGAATTGATGATTGATGGAAGTGCCCACCTTTTGTCGTGTGCATCAGCACTTTTAGCGAATGCTTGCTAATGCGAAGCTAGGGCTGGGCGATACATAGATTTTTTGAATTAATTCTAGTGTTTTGTTGTGGACGATTAAAAAAATATATATAACATCAATGTTTTTTCCCCCTTTAAGTTGAGCCGCAGCTTTCACCCCCACGGTTACTATGTTACCGTGGAGGAGTCATTTACACAAGGAAGCACGTATGACAAGAAAGGGACACAATGAGAGCGATCACCAAAGCGGACACGTTGCACCTCGCTAATCATATGGGACCCAAGTTTGAGGAAGACTATTTCACCACTTGCTGAAAACGGGAGAACCCAGGTATGTGCTACTGCTACCTAGCCGCAAGTACCTTCATATTGCTCAAGTTGCCCCACGCCATTTGTTTAGGCAATTTTGCCATGACTGCTAACTCAAATGCTAGCGATAGGTTTGCTCTAAACGGCTCCAATATTGGTCAATCGCCGGAGCGAGGAAATCTTTAGCCTACTGTAAATAAAATATTTTACCGTGATTGCTTATAGACATTTACAAGTTTATGTGAATAGCACAAATGTGCATGTTTATGTCGCTGTGTGGTCACAACATGTACTCTACCTCCTCAAGACGGACTCGCCTCACAAGCACTTAGTTTAAAGTCATGTCGACTTAGTCGGTACGAAAGACAAGCTTAATTTCAAATGTAGTATAGTGAGCTGGTAATGTTGATAACAGCCTATTTTCAGTGACAAAACAAATTGAAAAGTGAAAGGAGATCTATATTGTAGAAGGGGGTGAAGCGGTCTAATCACAGTAAAATGTGTCATGTTGGGGAACACAAGTAGCACTGCTTAGCTTTTAAAACAAAGTTGACAAAAGTTTTACTTTTCCACTTTATCAACACATAGATTTACATTTCCAGAAGTATTTGATTCAAGATTTATGTAAAATAAATAAATAAAAATTGTAAATCAAAATTTTTTTGTAAAAAATACTAATAAAAATAAAAATAAATTTAAAAAACTGATTTTATTTTTAGGCAAAATCGCCCAGCCCTATATGAAGCAAATGAAGCAGGATTACTTCTGTTGATCGCAGTACACACGGACCTTCTTAATCCGTGTATTTTTGTGAGGCTTCGCATTATCAAGCATTCGCTGAAAGTGCTGAAGCACACACCAAAAAGGTGGGCATTTCCATCAATCATCAATTCCAGTCAATGACGATGCCGACCTCTGAGCTCATGCATGGTGTGCGTGCGAGTATGTGCGCTCGAATAAACTCTTTTGCAGTTTTCTTGGAGTTTGAGCAGGAGTTTGGGCTGTGCTCGAAGCCGGCCTCCTCTTGTTTTTTCCGTTTGCATCCCAATTGTGTTGTACGTTCGCTTAACACAACACTACTTACTATGTCCGCAAGGATGAACATGACGCTACCCTCCACCCCCAACCCGAACACTCCACACTGAAGGGAAGTTGATAGGTGCAGTCACAGTTAAAAAGTCAGGGCGCTTTGTACTCATCTGGGCATTGTTGGAGCATGCATGATGTAGAAAATTATTTAACATAAAAATTTAACCTCCACAATGCAACTTTAAAGGAGGGGAAAAAACTTCTGAAATGATTTATGTTGATCAAATTTTTTACATTAATAACCCCCGCGACCCTTGTGAGGACAAGCGGTACAGAAAATGGATGGATGGAAATTTTTTACATCAAAAAAACTGCCATTTGAACACAGGTGTGTAGACTTAACATTCATTGTATGTTCCACTCCACTTCAAAAATGGGTGCTGTCCTGCAAGGTACTGTAGAATCAAATGTAATCAAAACTTTGCACCGAAAGCAGCATTATTTCGAAGTTTGTCTATGTTTCCATACAGTTTACAGTTTCTTACAAGACTGCTTCTTGATATCTAATGTGAACTGCAAAATACATTGGGCGGATGGAAGGACATAGGTTCGAAACATGTTTTTTTCATTTGCTGTTTAACTTTACAGCTGTATCAAAACATGAGCGACAACAATGTAATTATGTTAAAAAGTTAAAACCCTCATAAAATGGAAATAAAACGCATGACATATAATATATAATAATATATATATATATATATAATTAATATGGCCATCAATGTTTTCAACATACCATAAATTAGCAACCTGCATCAGCCCAAGTATCAAACTACAATAAACATGCTTCATTTGAAACACTTCCTGAAAAAGAAGGTTTGGATTTAAGCTTTCTGCATCAAGCTAATCCTCCAAATCCTGGCCAAGCCAAGAAGCAGCCAGCAACACTTCAGAGCTGAAAGCTTGGGGACATACTTGAAAGCTGTACATGTGCTTGCTGACAAAATATACAAACAAGAACTTGGTGACTGCAAATACACAAATGTTATAGTTTTACATGTGTGCTAGAAAGTAGGACAGAATATTGTTGTACAATAATGTTTATAAGTAGCTCCTCAGGAAGCAGGTTTGAACTGCTCTTTACCAAACATTGGTATTTAAAATCTCACCATCAACATGTAGACGGTAATGTGCAAATTCTGATTCCCTTGTTTTCAGGGTAGTGTGCACAAAAAAAGTACACTCATAGCATAGCAACGAACAGCAGTCCTTTGCTTTCACCAGGACAATAGATCATTATTAAAGCTGCAGCGCTCTCCGCACCAGGTCAGCATTCTGCTCTTTCATACTCTTTTATACTGTATGTTAACGAGACAAACGTTAAATGATGATACACCGCAATGTAACGCTGCACCAAGATCTGCATGCATATTGGGGGACCACTACAACTTAAATATAGTCAAAAGTTCTAGTGCTGCAATGTCATATAGCTGAGTGCATTATTTAGAGCAGTGTCAGTCCAGAAAAGTGTACCAAAAACAAACACAATGGACAACTTGAAAGTAGGGCTGGGCAATATGGCCCAAAATTCCTATCACGGCCTGAACTGCATCCTTCATGGTAATGGTATATCTTACGGTATAGAATTAAGTTTTGTTTTTTATAAATCATTTGCTTACTGATTTACATAGTCCTTTATTGAAGTTATATGTATACAAAAAAACAACAACAATGAAGGAATAAATTTACTTTGGATAACAACATTTATTGTGCAAATCTCAAATCATAAAAAGTCAGCACTCTGGTGAAAAATAGTGCCAACAAAAAATATTCGAAAATCTATACCAACTTTTGCACCGGTGCTACCAACTTTTTCTGTTGGTCGCACCTTTGTGTGGTTGACCGTATTTGCTCATGTATAGTTGTCTCAATTTGCATAGCGTAATTTCAGATGACGTAAAGAATGACAGCGACTCAACTAGGGATGCACCGAAATGAAAATGTTTGCCCGAAACCGAAAATGAAAAATGCTTGGCCGAAAACAGAAGAAAAAAAAAAGCCAATTTTTACTATCATTACATTTATTATAATTAATTAAAATTATAATATTATAAAATATTTATTTAGCACTGGCATTTTAACCAAGCACAATATAAATTGAAATGTGCCCACACCGCACACATGTTGGCTAATGGTACATTAAACACAAAACGAGGGTTGAGCATTTTCTGGCGGTGCAATTGCACTTTATGGTCAATGTATTTTGCACAGGCGGGGACGGATGCGTGCGGCGGGACAAGGTGCGGCGCACTTAAAATCGGCACATTCACATATTCATTAACGTTTAAAAATAAATAAATACATTTGTTCGCACCAGCTAATCGGCTTCGGGAACGGACTGCAAAGTCACACACGGCGTCCTGTACAGGTCTGTCGCCACCTGGAGATAGCGGTAAGTGTTTTCGTGTTTAAAACTGTTGATAGCAATAGTGCCAAAGTATTTAACACGGCTACCAGGATGCCGGTGAAAAAGTGTAATCGTTTGAGGGGCTCTTATTAAAAAAAAGGTAAGGCCCTGCAGGAGAAAGAGTGGCTCACCTGTACTATAGCACACGGCAGTTCTGCCTTTTTTCAACCCACTTAAATGTTGTACACCAAGCGACGTAATGACCCCGGGAGCTGCTACGACCGACCGGGGTAAACTCACACGGTGAAAAGCCAGTGAGAAAAAAAGGCGGACACTCACCCCCCACGTTCGCGGTTTAATTCAAACAGACGCTTGCTTGCAGCAGGTTTTTTTTTTTGCTTGCGTCACCACAACATCCTATTTCGGCCATATTCTTTGGGCTTAAATTTTATTTCGGCCGAAAAATTTCAGTGGCCGAATATTCGGTGCATCACTAGACACAACATATAGCTGCAAAATATTTTACTGCAGCGAGATTTGTCAGGACTAAAACAGGTCAATTATTT
Organism: Leptonotus elevatus; assembly: GCF_054856555.1. Classification (NCBI taxonomy): domain Eukaryota; kingdom Metazoa; phylum Chordata; class Actinopteri; order Syngnathiformes; family Syngnathidae; genus Leptonotus; species Leptonotus elevatus. Next base: position 7,171,980 of record NC_141245.1, read on the forward strand.
TATATTACTTTAAAAGAAAATGGGGGGTTGAGGAGGTTTTGCTTTTGTGAACCTATGCATGATGGTAAATGTTATAAGAATTATATAAAAACAGCAGGTTTATTCTTTATTTTTGATTCATTGACATGTCTGCAGCATTTCTTTTAAACGCTGGAGTCTCAACAGTGTTGAGGGGATGAATCTCTTTTATAAAAAACATATCAGCGAGGTGTTATAATTCCAAGCTGTTCGGACATGGACGGCCCTTCACGTCCTGTCATGTTTTGTTCCCAGCTGAAGAAACTTATTGTGTTGCAACTTTCTTTGTACAGATGTGTCATACTGGCTCATTGATATTGGGCTCTGCACGTTCTTCTGGCTTGAATCCAAAATGTTCCCACACCCCCTGCGGCTCTACAGTTTGCGGCTATGCCATTTATATTTAGGCCTCTCAACTTTCTGTGATTGTACCACTACAGCCATCTGAAAGCTTAGCTTCAATTATCTTTTCTTCAACCCTGTTCTTGCCATGTGTCTCTCTGTGTGTGTATAAACTGTAGAGTCCTGCCTCCCACAGCCATAAGCAAGTTGATTGACAGGATAGGAAAGCAGTGTGACTGTTGATGATGTTATGCAGGGCTACAACTATCGAATATTTTTAGTATTCGGATATCCCACTGAAAATGTTATTGAATAATCAAGTATTCAGATAAAAAAAATATATATATAGACTTTTGCTTGGTTAAAGAACAATTATGAGCAGAGAACAGAAAATAACATTTCACTTCGAACGATCAACTGGTTTTCATTTTGAGAAAATTAACACTTTTTAGTTAAAATTAAACTGTCCATAGTAGTAGCAAACTGTATTTTCTTCTCTTGAAACATACGTGATTTATTTTTATTTTTTTACTTTTAGACGAAGTGATGTTGGAACCACAGCTAGAACAGCACATTTGACTAAACCTAGTTAGTTAAAGATAGATCACTAGGAACTGAAACTTGCTGTCAGCATCAAAAGAGTCATTTTTGTCTATTAAACTGCCTTTGTAAAGTAAGCCGGTATCGGGCACTCGCCTAGCTGATGACAATTAGCCGCCAACTCTGGCAACAGATGGCGTATTAAAAAATGTCTGCATAATTACAGTTTTTTTTTTACATCCTTAATTAGCAATTGAACATGATTTCAGGATTGCAACATTTGGTAAAGGCAATATAAACTGGCCAAAAATACAGTTGGGAAGGTGAGTCGAGTTAGCTGCCACCACAAGCTGCCGGGAACAACTTAAAAATAAAAGTGTATCAAGGCATTTAACACTTAAGTTTATATATTATTTGGTAAGGTAAGATTTATTTTGAGTAGAGAGTACCAATACGAGGCCTTCTTTCAAGATATCGGCACCAGCGACTGGACGTTTTATGATCAGGAACTAGAAATTAGAACAGAAAATTGCCATTATTTTTCATGCAATTTTTAGGAAAATGACAAACTGGGATATAGAAGTCTTTCTTTAAAATTATCTGTCATTGTTTTGGGGAGTAAATGTTATGATGCAAAGGTATTAGTATAGTAATATTGGTACTTTGTTATCAGTATCGGTGCCTACTCAATAGTTCAGAACTCATACTGGTATCACTCTGAAAAAAAAAAGTGGTATCGAGCATCCCTAATTTTGAAGTTGGCCTTTTCACCACGTTGGTGGAGTGTTACTGTCATGCATAGCAAGGACAATTGTTGCTGAGGCCGGCTTGACTTATCTTCCTGACATCAAATAAATGAGAAGCCGAGGCAGAATTTGTTTTTCTTTTTTAATTGAGGTAGTTGAATTACAGAAGAACTTATTTTACCCCAGACGTATGCAAACAAACATGTATGAACCCCTGTGCCATAATCGCACTTGATAGTCAAACCATCTGTCCAAATGCAATCAGCCTACATGTCCTGCCAGGTGACCATTATATACATAAATATGTTTAGAAATGCTTATCTCTATCGCAACACTAGTAGATTCAATATTATGAGTTTTCCAGGTGTTGTTTTATTTGGCATATGTACTACATATTCAATTATACTCAACTAGTGTCTGTGGATACATTGTTTCAAACGTTCATAGTCGAAGGCCCATGTTGTGGTTTAACATAATATACAATAATTACACCAGTCCAACATTTAACCAATATAACAGATATATTGTTAATTGGGTGGCATCGATAAACGTATTAGTTTAACTAGTCCTGACAAACCAGTAGCATGTTACCCAACTAGCAAAGAGAAGCTGATGTAGCGTCAGACGACCGCGATTTATAATTGTTTATTGTGGAGGACAAACTTCGCTTTCAGTTCCGTGTATGTGTAAATTCTAATTGCAGCTGAGGACGAAGCAATCGCACTTTGATGGATTGTATTTTAGCGAGTTAGCATACGGGAGGTTAAGTAAATAGACGACTACAGAGTTGCTAACAAGCTTGCTAACTTGGTGTCATAATATACCTGCAAAGTGGCTAGCAAGCTAACAAGGTAGGAAAAAAACCCACTGGCGTCGGATTTCGTTTGCTCTCTTACCTCAACAACACTGGTCTTCACTAGCAACAGTCTTGGCTCTTACAGCGTCGATGGGACGACTTTCCTCGTAGTACTTCTCGTGGCCAAACCAGTTTGTGTATGAAATTGCAGGTGACACGACTTAACTATCCGCGTCCACGTAGCTAAGCTAGCTGATGCTCAGGCTAACGTCGACAGCAGCTACAGTACTTTCTATTATCAACCTTCTTTAAGCGGCGGCTGCTATCGAGGCTTGTCAGTTCTCTCAATGCAGTCTAGCTGACTGTATCCCTTGTTAGGATTCTCGACAGCCCCTCTACTTCTGTCTATTTAGAAGTGATACGAGCTTGTACGGTATGTGCGCTAGGACACCAAAATAATCAGTGTCAAAACGATAGAGGGAGGAAGGCCATCTTGTTGACAAGCAGCTGCATAAGGCGGCCAGCCAATAGCAAACTAGAGTCGGTGGTGTGCCCATATATGGCGTCTGCACGGCTCCCCCCCTTCTGCACTGTTTTCTCCCCCACTCGCTGGACAACACCAGTGTCCAGTCTTAACATCACAAGGTTACACATACAGGGAGAAACAGCTGAGCAGGCCCCTTGACAACCAACCATCACGCTAGCCACATGTTCATTTGCAGGCCACAACATTAGGTACACCTGCCGCTTCTAATGACAGATGCATCAAAATGTACAGTATTTTAACACTAGATCTCATTTGAATTTTATTCCATAGTTAATTTCACCCAAAGGCTATTCTAATGTATGTTAAGCAATTTAACCCAAAGGCTATTCTAATTTATGTTAAGCAATTTGACATTATATTTATGATTAATGTGCAGACCAGACGTCTTAGGACATCTGGTCTGTACGTTAATAATAATAATGATAGGACCTAAGACAACTGGTCCTCAAAAATGCATCCCCCAGGACAATTGGTCCTGAAAATGTGGAGAACTGGTCGTCATGATTAATACAACTTCATTTATTTATTTATTTATTTGTAACAACAACAACTTTGTGTGAAAAGTTTTTAAAAGTTTTTTTTATTTTATTTTTACAAAAGTAAGTGCAAAATGTATTGCAACGTTAGGACACATTGCATTATGCCTCCAGTGGTGGGCAAACTCGGTTCTCGACAGCCGGAGTCGTGCAGGTTTTTGGATGTTTCCCTTCTCCAAAACAGCTGATATATGATGACATCATCAGCAAGCTCTGCATAAGCCTGATAACGATCTTGTTGATTGGAATCAGCTGCGTTGGAACAAGGAAACATCCAAAAACCTGCTGGACTCCGGTCCTCGAGGACCGAGTTTGCCCACCACTGGTAGGCAGTACATACAAATAACTTGAAAATAAAAATTTCTTGAAAATACAACATTTCACTTCAAAATATGACAATTCATAAAAATGTGTGTCTTGAATGATATAAAATTACAAGTTCCTTTGACCATCCAAGGTTGTCCAGTTGTTCTTCAATCCTAAAGCTCAATCATCCAATGTACACAAACCAGGTGTTGAGGTTATCAAATCATATGAGCTATTGAGTGAAATGTGTTGTTTGTCTGTCTGTCTAGCCATTTTCAGCAGTAAAAAATTCATATCCATCCAGCCATTATCCGAACCGCTTATTCTCACAAGGGTCGCGGGCATTTAAATAATCATCACAACAGTGTTGTAATTATTACAGCAATGGACAATTCCGAGCTTATGTCATAATTACGTTACAAGTCAAAATGGCGGTCTTACTCGGTGAAAGGAAGCTCTCCATTCATTGAAAAGCATTGCACTTTGGATTGTTGTAATTTGATTTGTGAGGATTATTTTGATTTCAAAATGTGATGAAATGTCTTACCATTACAATCTGCCTGGCTTGTATGCTAGCCACAGGCAAAATCAAAACCATACGGCATACGCCGTTTATTTTCACCGTGTAAGGTGTGTTACTTTACTTTGCAAAACATCAAATATGCCCAGATGTTCGGAATTGTCCTTACATATATATGTTGTAATTGTGTTTGTAAATGTTTAAAGGTCCATGCATTTAATATTTGTATATATTTGCAATGTTTACTTCTGGGTAACAAAGTATCATATATTTAGGTGGTGTTATTTTGGAAAAACTCCTACAGTACCTCCTTTCTTGATTGACTTGTCTTGTCTCCCAGCAATGCACGCGCAACGTTGGCGTCCTTTAAAACGGTAACATCCCCTCAATTCCAATTGGCCCTTGTTATATGTTAGTCCCGCTTTATAATGTATGCTATTGGACAAACTCTCTGGGACAGAACAATTGTTTTTTTTCATTGGCCCAAAAATAACGCCCTTCTCTCCCGTCTTCCAATTATTATTCTTGGGATATGTGATTGGATCGCTATGACGTCGGTCAAAACTTCTCTTCCGGGATTCCGTAACATTGCAAAGCATACATTTCCTTGCATACATACCCACCGCAAGGAAGGATTGCAATACGTAATATTGCAACACGTAAGGTCAACTGCGCCCCTTCTAAAAAAAAAAAAAAAGTAAGTATAGCAATTTGGTGATACTGTATTGCATTCGTTATTACATTTTGAAAATAAATGTGCTTGTGTCAATTTCGCCCGTACCCGCTCTCTTTTTCGGACGAGACAATATGGTTAGCATAAAAATGTTGGCAAGGTGGTCGTTGTTTGAGTTGTTGCCACTTGTGCCTACATATGTATTGTATTCACTACTTTTATTAAGTTGGTCATGCTGCGAGCACGCGATATTATCAGCATGATAACATTGATCCTATCACAGGTTAATGACAACCAAGAAGAATAACAAACATAAAGCACACGATCTTATACATTGATCAATAGAGTAACAATTATCACTGTGTGTTTTTTATCTCCACAAGACAAAATTCTGCAAACATACTGGAAGGTTCTTAAAATGCCTTTCCTCAGCTATTCTCATTGTATCACTTCTCCACTTCTCTGTCCACAGTGATGATATCAGAGGTCCTGCAGGTACTACGCGGGGCAAATAAAGTGGGATGTGCTCTTATCACCACCCAGGGGGAACACCTCAGGTTAATGACGTGCAACTCCTCACTGGGAGCAGGAGTTAAAGTTGCGCAGGAAGTGGTGGAAGGTCTTGTGGGCAACTTCATGGGTGGCAGCAACACGGTGAGAATTAACGACCCTTGAGAGAAATAAGCGGTTTGAAAAATTTATGGATATTTGACACACATTAAAAACCTACCGTAAGTCTGTGACTTGGTGATGAAGTGCCAACCCATCGTGGGAAAATGCTATCTGTGCTACCTTTGTGGGGGGCCCTAATCATCGTTGTAGAAAAATCTGCACTTGCCATTAGCCTAGCAGTGTATTTGCTGACTGGATGACACAAGGCAGTCCCCTCAAAACAGGCTAATTTCAGTCAAATTATAAAAACAAGGCTATGTTAAACTGTTCTATAATTCTTGATCTTAGGGTATAATAGTTTTCTGTGTGTTATTTATAGTGCATCCATCACTGGGTTTTTGAAATTTGTATTGAACTCCATTCACAAAGAACAACTCAATTATGTGGATGGATTGTAGCTATATTGCAGTTTTGATTATATTTGTAATCATGTCCTCAGCAACAGTCAGTCAAGGAGGATGTCTTTCCTGACATGGAGGGCTGGGAAAATGTGGATGCTGATGAAGCTACCAAATGGGCTGTGGGCTCAGAGTTCCCTCCTGATGTTAATGTCAAAACACAGACAGATGACAGTGCTCCAGGTATTGTACCTTTGAGTTATCACCATAGCAGCAAAAAAAAAAAACTAGACATGTTGATACCGTAACTACTTTCATTCTTACTGCTGAAATGCTGCCACACACTGAGCTAATGTGCATTATGAATTATGAAATGAATACAATGAAAAACATCAGTCGACCCAAGTGATTTAGATGCCAGTAAGGCAAAAGAATGGGCCTTGCTGTGATGTATGTTTTCTCCCTACCATAGGAGCGCATCCTGATCCAGGGGCAGCTTCACCTGGTCATGGCTGGCCAGGACAGAACAAACGCTTCCTCCATACGACGTTTGCCTCACATAGATTCTACCACACGACGAGATGTGTCCATGATACGGTGGTTACCAGACTCACACCAGAAGATATTATGAAGGCCAGGGAGGCCAAGCAGGGCTTTGTTAAACCTGCTCGACAGAGGGTTTGTCAAGTTACTCACTACTATTTAATTGCATGGGTTATTGTCATACTGAACCTTAACATCTAACTAAATTCCATGACTACATTTATAGCCTTTTAGTCTTTTGAGGTTCTGTAAGTAGGTGCTGCAAAGTGTGTATTGTTTCCTTCCCTCTAAACACCATCATAGCTTACGTATAATTTAGTTTACTCTTATTGTATTTTTGGAGGAGGCAATATAATGAACATGCAGTACAATGTGCTTATAACGGCATTGTGATTTGTCGTCCTTTAGCTTAATGACCGTGCTAGAGAGAGGAAGGTGCCTGCAACAAGAATCAGCAGGCTGGCTAATTTTGGAGGTAAAAACAATACATTGTGTGTTTGTGCGTGTAAAATGTGTCAAGTCACTTGATAAAACATATCTCTGCCACAGGACTGGCAGTCGGTCTGGGGATTGGTGCCATTGCAGAAGTAGCCAAGCAGTCACTGGGAGGCAAAAAAAAAGGTAATTTTCCTCTGTCCTAACATTTTCTGAAAAGGGCTTTTTGGCTGTCAGAGAGGTAGAATGCTTGGAGATGAGAGTTGGGAACAATAAACCATTTTCATCAGATATCCGTTTGTCAAGGAGAGAGTTATAATTGCATCGGTAGCAGACTCCTCAATTGATACAAAAATCCACAGGACCTATCGCGAGGCTATGAAAATTGGTCACGTGAGACTTTGCAGTTTTTACAATAACAATAGCGAGAGTGTCCAGTAGTTACGAGACTGCTAGTTTCATTTAAACTTCTAAGTAGTGTCACTATTTTCAACATCAAATACAGCAGAACCTCGGAGTTTGAACGTCTCGGAACTCGTACAAATCGGACTTCAACCAAAAAATCGGAGTAAAAAATGCCTCGGAGCTTGAACTCATTTTTGGAGTTCGAACACCCAAGCTAAGCCGGACGTACCTTGAAAACGGGAAGCCGAGTGAAGTCGAGCAATGCCGAATGCTCACGTTGCGGTAGTTGAGACGATGCACTGCTCATTTCCAGTCAGATCGTGAATACTTCCGGAGGTGCTCCATACTCGCGAGTGCATTTTGATTTTTCCACGACAATTTTCTTCGTCATGGGCCCAAAGACAGACAACAGTGCCAGTGGCAGCATAGAAAAACATACAGTTCTACGAATCACAGTGGATGGTAGGAAGGAGATTATCGCACCGTTGTAACTACCGTGACTAATGGATTATCTGTGTAATGCATTGTCAGATCATATACGTCAGGGTTTCAATGGGAAAAAAATATTATACTCATGAAATAGAGGGCTCAAAATGTCTTGTATTTAATATATGTTTGGCTTCATAGGGTTAAAACAACTGCGTCTTACAGTCGGGTGCGGCTTATATGTTTAACAAACTCAAGTATTCCCCAAATTTAGCTAGCGCGGCTTATAGTCAGGTGCGCCTTGTAGTCCAGAAATTACTGTAGTAGAAATGTGTTTTTCCATAATGCGGTTTGACATTTCATATTTATATGACTAGCAACAGATTTGTTTCATGTCGCAGATGTTGTGACAACATCGTTTATTCTGGTTTGCAAAATACTTCACAATATGCACATATTTTTAGTTGTGTTGACTTCTTATGGAAGGTTAAATATTACATTAAAAAAAACAACAACAACTAAATTCTGCCTTTTTTAGCCTGGTCCTTGTTTTGAATAAAAAAGAAACTAACACTAATGATCAATATTGCCTGATATTAAGTACTTACATTGTGAATACAATTTTCAGCCATACCGGCCAGGCTATGTTGTGGTCTATTTAAAGAATGAATTTGATATTTGAAAATATATAACATATTTTGTTGTCTGTTCTTACAGTATCAGAAAGCAACAGTGCTCATGGATAGGTTATCTGTTAATGTGTTTGAAAATACTGTAAGAATGTCATTTTTGGGTGTTTTATGATTGTCTCCATTTACAAATTTATTTAAATGTGATTTATCACAATGTTTTGAATATCTAAATGATTATCGTATTGAATCGAATCATATTGCTCTCTAACATAATCAAATCGTATCGTATCGCTCCCAAACTTAATCAAATCGTGTCAAACCATTTCACTCCGAAATATATAGTTTTTTTTGTTTTTTTAAATCAAATCTCAACCTGTGTTTCAAGTAGTGTTGTTCCGATATCGTTTTTTGGCCCCCGATACCTATTCCGATACCCAGCTTTGCAGTATCGGCCGATGCCGATACCATACCGATACCTAAGTTTTTTTAATTTCTCAATCTGAAAAAGCTGTCTTGCCATTGGTTCAGAACATTGAAGGGCCAATAGGATATCTTAGCTCGGCAGGCGGTGAACACGTCACACATCAGTGAATGTCTTGCATGAGCAAGACACAAGATGCTGCATCCAAAGTCCAATATTAGCGTCAGAATGAATGGTATCGGCATGTTACTTGTTAGTACTCACCGGTACCACTGTTTTAATGGAGTATCCGGGCCTCTGCCGATACCAGTATCGGCATCAGAACAACACTAATTTCAAGTCGTGTATGAAGTTGTCCTCTTGCCAGAAATTCCCAACCCTAATGGAGACAGATTTAAACTTCTAAAATATGTGAAATGTTTTGTTGTCCAATTTTTCAAATGTACTCACGCTTGACTCTTGTAGATATGAATGCCTTGCTAGACTCGGCGCTCCTGTCCGAAGCCAATGCGGAGAGAATTGTCAACACACTCTGTAAAGTTCGTGGAGCCGCACTTAAGATAGGACAGATGCTAAGCATACAAGGTACGTGCCACACTTATGGAATCACTGCATCGTGGTGCTTCATACTTCTCATACAGGTGACTGTTCAAATATTTATCTCATAGGCTTTGTCTTGTTTCCCCTCCCCAGACAACTCCTTCATCAACCCCCAGCTTCAGAAGATCTTTGAGAGGGTCCGACAGAGTGCAGACTTCATGCCAATCTGGCAAATGAATGTAAGCAAGAATGATGCAGAAATGCAAATGCATACAGTGCATCTGTAAAGTGTTTACAGCACTTCTCTTTTGTTTTTACACACAATTTATTTATATCTCAACCTTATGCCAAAATTGATTAAACTAATTTGAAGCTTAAGCTTGATCACATTGCTCGTGTTTCCTTAAAGGTACAGGACATGTTTTAAGCAGCGGAGACAGTAAAATGTCTGTCAACAATTTTCACTCCCTCACCGTAAAAACTCTAAAAATAAAATGAATCCACACCGAAGCTTCTTTCTTCAAATTCTCCTCTTTGAAATCTTGCGCTCATGCTAGCGGTGTTACGTTTTACTGCATCCACGAGCTGCACTTTGAAACTGGATACAGTCACAACGTCAGTGGGCGAGGGTGCAACAGTTGCACGAATGCACACACACATATAGCGTCAATGCAAAGTCAATTGCAAAACCAAAAAAACACAGTCCATAAGGGCGCATTGTTCCATGCAGAGGATGATCACTGGAAATAGAATGCACCTGAATGTAAATATCTGGCGTCGGGCCGAAACCTTGTATGTCCAAAATAGTCACTTTTGTTCAATCAATAACATTGCATCCTCAAAGAGAGCGAGCCATTTTCAACACTTAAGGTTAGTCAATCATTTGTATAAATGAAATAAAAATAAGATAAAATAAATAAATAAATGATAATGACACCAACACGTGTGGAATGACCAATAGTATAGGTTTTTGAAAAAATGTGAATTTTACTCAATTGTGACATAGAAGATTTTGGTCTGACAACAAATTTGAACTACAAGGCAAAGGCTTTCAATACTTATGTACTGTAGATGTCATTTCTTAGTTTTGTTTCCCCCTTGTTCACCATACTGCTAGAATGTCTTAGAGAAAGAGCTGGGTCCAGGTTGGAGAGAAAAGCTGTCATCCCTTGAAGACAAACCCTTTGCCGCAGCTTCCATTGGCCAGGTGCATCACGGGGTTTTGAAAGATGGCAGAGAAATCGCAATGAAGATCCAGGTAGGAATGAAATGTAACTTTATCATCGTCCATTTTGTTGATCTTTTTATTTTCTTCCCAGTACCCCGGAGTGGCAGAGAGTATCCATAGCGACATAAACAACCTGATGTCAGTACTGAAATTGAGTGTGATTCTACCTGAAGGTAACTCCTGTTTTAAGTCTAAAGTCAATTTTATTTGTATTCTTTAACTGTTTCAGTGTCTGAGTCATTTGATGTCATTTTTAACACCGTAATGTTGTTTATTAACTCATTCACTGCCATTGACGGCTATTGACGTCAAAAATTCATTTGAACGACTTCTATTAGTTTAACATTTTTTTCCACTTTTGTTAACAAGAGTATAAACATTTTTTTATTGTACATTTAGAACAGATATCACATTTATGATTAATCCTGAGTTAACTATTGAAGTCATGCGATTAATTACATAAAAAAATTAGGAGCGTCGGGCAATTAAAATCGTAATTAATTGCATGACTTGCGTTAACTCACGATTAATCACAAATTTTACATTTGTTCTAAATGTACAATAAAAAAAATCTAGGTTTTCATACTCTTGTTAACAAAGTGGAAAATTTTTTTAACTAATAGAAATAGTTCACATGAATTTTTGACGTATATAACCGTCAATGGCAGTGAATGAGTTAAACTGCATACTGTCTATACTGGTCTTACTGGGGATTCCTGAGTCACAATTTTTTTGCATCAGAGTCTGCATCGAGTCACTTCCAATATCAAGTCCCATTTGCCATCTTTGTACCTCCAGAATTATTTTGTCGCTTAATGACCTTTAAAAATTAGGCGCATCCACACAAAAAAAAAAATCGTTTTTGCCCAACACAGACCCGATGAAAATTATGTGATTAATTTGGCCCCAATTTTCAATCACATGATCGGCTTGGGACAACTGTCCTCAAACTTGTTTTAATGGTAGCATTTTTAGTTTACACCACAGGGTGGTGCTCTTGTTCCTCATCTAATGCCTGAATATACTTTACGTTTTGGGCAGGTGTTTGTTTTTTTAAAAACACAGGAATGTTTTGAACATTTAGTTACATAAATAAACTCTACTGCTGCATTTTAAGGCAATATTGACAACTTCCTTGCTTTCGAATATTTAATTTCACATGTATTTATTCTTTTCCAGGCCTTTTTGCAGACAGCAGCTTAGAGGTCCTTCAGAGAGAACTAGCATGGGAGTGCGACTATGAGAGGGAAGCTGAGTGTGCCAAGAAATTTCGGTAAGTTTGTGTATTGGATTGAACATTTGTTTCCACTGAAAGTCAAGTTATGAGTTCCTAAAATGTCACAATGATCAATAAACGCAAAATGGATTACATGGGCATTTAATTTTTCATGCTGTCTGTTATTTATTGCCCGATGTAACAACATGAGAACTTAGGAGAGAGACATTGAAACTCCAGTTGCTCCTGATGCTGCGTCGTCTTTAGGTAAATGAGAAGATAGTGTTAAAGCACTTTGAGTGTCTTGACGGTAGATATGTGCTATGGATGTGAAATACCAATGCACATTTTCATGTTTAAAATAGAATAAATGTGGTTGTTGTATTTGTTGAACTAGTTTGTACTTACCTGTGCCCCGTCTTTGCGTAGGTTGTTTACAGTCATGTGACGTCATAGGCTAGAGAGTTTCAACATTTTTTTTTTAACTGCCACTAAGATATATAATTTTTATTTTTATAGTAAGTTTACTTTAGGTAAGATTACACAAAATAAAACATGCAAGGATGACCTTATTAAATTTTGGTCCAAATTAAAGCAGTAAAGCTTCATACTATGGAATGAATTTTCCATGATTGACTTACCACTTACCAATGTGGGGCAGTGTAGCATCAGATTCACAAGGTAGAAAAAGTTCACCCACTTTGCAATGGATGTGATTTTACATATGCAGTATCAGAACCAGGAGTCAGTTTAGAATTGCGATATACTGAGTGTGCTTGTACTTCTTTTATACATAAGGACGATATTTGTATCTTGTGGCATCCAGGTCACTGCTGGAGGGCGACGCGTTTTTCGAGGTTCCCGACGTGATAGATGAACTGTCAACACGCAGAGTGCTGGCCATGGAGCTGGTGCAGGGGGTTCCGCTCGACGGCTGTGTCGACCTGGACCAGGAGACCAGGAATCAGGTCTGACTTCATTCAAATCGTTTTAGGTGAAAGGGGCTGATAATCACAGAAGATAATTTTTTATTATTATTCATCTTTGTTCTAAATATGTCACATTTACTTTATCATGTTAAAAACAAAATACTGTTGTTTTAAACTCATGAGAATTTGAGTCAGCCGTCAGACCTGGAAATCCCTCTTGTGGTATTAACTCTTTTACCGCCAAAAACGTTTAATGACGTATAGTAAAATCCAAATAAATGCTGCCAAAAACATTAATTGACGCTTACATTTTTTGGGTTTTTTTTCTCAATGGGCAGTTCAACGTGTTGTGCAGCCTGGTCAATGGACTTGTGAAATCACAAACGCCCACTAACTATGGCCAGCAGATGGCAGCATTGTATCTCTTTTCAATGGGCACCCATTAGTATGGAATTACACTGAAACATGACCAATCTGATGAAATAGAATGTTTTCAAGGATGACGTGAATGATCAAAGCCTTTGTCACATTAAATCTAATTCACAGAGCGTCACTAAACAAAAAAATATTAGTGTCAAAGTCACTGTTGTGCAGAAAATGTATCTTTTTACAAAAAGCTTGTTTTCTCATCCATCCATCCATCCATCCATTTACTGTACCGCTTGTCCTCACAAGGGTCGCGGGGGTTGCTGGAGCCTATCCCAGCTGGCTTCGGGCAGTAGGCGGGGTACACCCTGAACTGGTTGCCAGCCAATCGCAGGGCACACAGAGACGAACAACCATTCACACTCACAATCACACCTATGGACAATTTGGAGTGTTCAATTAACCTGCCATGCATGTTTTTGGAATGTGGGAGGAAACCGGAGTACCCGGAGAAAACCCACGCAAGCACGGGGAGAACATGCAAACTCCACCCAGGAAGGCCGAAGCCCGGACTTGATCTCACAACCTTTGCACTGGGAGGCGGTCGTGCTAACCAGTCAGCCACCGTGCCGTTGTTTTCTCATTATGTTTCAATTTTCGCTCAATGTCACTCAAATGACCTATTTTCAAATGGTGATTACCAAAGAACGGAATAAGGTAGAAACATACATTTTTTTTTCTAATGAAAGAATGGAACGTGATCTTTTATATGTTTTTTTGCCTTGAAAGATGAGTTAAAATGCTCGAAATCGGCTGGCATTGTCGGGGGTTGTTTTTTGGATAACGTGTGGCAGTGAAAGAGTTAATTATCAAACACGCATGCCTCACTCCCAAATTTTCAGATCTGCTTCAACATCCTCCAGTTGTGTCTCAGGGAGCTTTTTGAGTTCAGGTTCATGCAGACGGACCCAAACTGGGCCAACTTCTTTTACAATTCAGAAACAAACAAGGTAAGAAGGACTAGTGATTGTATAGAACATAATTACTAAATGCAGACTTGTATGAAAATCAGTCAACGTGCAAATCAAAATTTCCTCAGGTGATTCTGTTGGATTTTGGAGCATGTAGAAGTTACCCGGAATCATTTACAAATGACTACATAGAGGTAAGACGGATATAAAAATATATTATTGGGTTGTGGTTTAGGTTTAAAGTTGCTTGTATCTTTGTTTGACGATCGTATACAGGTGGTGCATGCAGCTTCTGGAGGTGACCGAGCAACTGTTCTCTCTAAATCCAAAGACCTGAAGTTCCTGACAGGTTTCGAGACCAAGGTAAGATAAAATAGTTTCTGCTGTTCTACTCATTTATTTTTCATAAGGTTTAGACTTCACCGGTCTCTATTTTTCTACTACATCCCGCTTCCTCTGCTTGATGTGGCTGTCATATCTCAAAACCCCCATTCAAATCTGTATCTGTTTTGCAAATTTTTTGCTAAAGATCCTTGATATGGATTTAATTTGCCCATGTCATGTCATAGACAGAGCAGAGAGAGAGATTGATAGTGAGTTGTGTGTACTTTGTGTGTCACATTTCAACTTCAACTGAGATTATGACCCTGACACGTCAACCAACAACAGTGGCCTTGACCCCACAAATGTCCTAAAAGATGCACGGACAAGAATTCCTATTAGACATACATTGTACCTTAACCTTTTCACTGCCATTGACTGCTATAAACGTCAAAAATTCATTTGAACTATTTCTATTAGTTTAAAAATTGTTTCCACTTTTGTTGAAAATCTAGAGTTAACTAGTGAAGTCATGCGATTAATTACGATTAAAAACTTTAATCGCCTGACGCCCCGAATAAAAAATCTATATATTTTTTTATTCATTTACTGCCGTTGACGGCTATAAACGTCCAAAATTCATTTGAACTATTTCTATTAGTTTAACATTTTTTTCCAACTTTTGTTAACAAGAGTTTGAAAACCTAGAATTTTTTTATTGTACATTTAGAACATATAGAATTTGTGATTAATCGTGAGTTCACTAGTGAAGTCATGTGATTAATTACAATTTAAAAAAAATCATCGCCTCTTGCCCTTAATTTTAAATAATCTAAAAAAAGAAAGAAAATAATTTATGGCAGTGAATGAGTTAAAAAAAAATCTTCTCACAGGTGTGGAAGTTCAAGTCCATTTTTTTTCTAGAGTTTGACATAATCCATTTCAGAATGCATGCCAAGTTGATTCGCTACATGTTTGCCACCAGGCCTTCAAAGACGCTCACGTGGAGGCCGTGATGATTCTCGGTGAAGCTTTTGCGTCCTCCGAGCCCTTTGACTTTGGCACCCAGAGCACCACCCAACGCATCCAAAGCCTCATCCCCGTCATGCTGCGACACCGCCTCACTCCTCCACCAGAGGAGAGCTACTCCCTCCACCGCAAGATGGCCGGCTCCTTCCTCATCTGCTCCAAACTGAAAGCACGCATATCGTGCAAGGACATGTTTCTGGATGTGTACAACGCCTACCACCAGAGGAGGCAGGCTGAGCAGGTAGCACAGGCCAGCGTGTAGACAACTCCCAGGAGATTGGCAGCCAAGAAGGCTTTGATACTGTGATGGAGGATTACAGTACAATCTCTCTGACTATGATGTTATTCTCTCATGAGTACTGAGTCTCAGTTTGGCTGCTGATAAGCTCATGGTGGTGTAATATTATGGTCTCTCTGCGACTCCTCAAGGTTCCACTAAGCTTTCACGACTGTGTATACCACGGGGGCCTGGAGCGGCAACCTTAAATACTCAAAAAGCCATTTAGACTGCCTCCCAAAAAAGGGGAAGAAAAAACAAAACACTGGCAGCCGCGAAACCCTTTGACATATAAAGTGAGGATAACACTGCACATATTGTTGTTGTTCTCTTTTAACCCTTATGTATAAGAAACTATAGTGTGTTGTAGGGCTGGGCCATATGGCCGAAATCTAAAATCTGGATTTTTTTCAGTCATTCAGTACGATTATGATTTTAAGTGATTTTTATATAATAAACCCAACAAATGTTTATTTAAAGGTTTCATTCATTCAAAAATAATTCCTGTGCAAAATGTTCAGACAACAATATTGTAAAGCCAACAACATAAACTTGACATTCATAGTATGTGCTTAATTGATACAATTATGTAGTTGGTAGCTATTGTAAACCACCCATCCAGCATTCTGTCACTTGTGCAAAATTACAACTCACAATAACATTTGGATGTAACAGAACATAAGAACAACAGCTTTTAATAATCTAGAAGACAAAATGAGATTTCACGATTTAGCAAAAAAACATTTTTTTAGATTTTCAAAATGAATATCAATCAAATTAATTTGATTTATTACCTTGCCCTAGTGTGTTGCATTAATGCATTAACACCAGTGAACTGCTCCAGGAAACATGGAATTACATTTTATTTTTGTTATCAAAGCTGCTCTCTGTAACAATTTGTACAAAAATATTTTTACAATAGCCTTTTTATTTGACCATATATAATTGAAACATTTTCTAATTAGTAGATTAACACCTTATCTATTCACAATGGGTACTCCTGCAAGCCTCTGGCCAATAGTTTTCAGACTGGATTTGGGTTCGAATTTCCTCTGTCTGCCGGTGTGACGTCATGTGCGCCATATGGACAAAAGAGGTCATGTTATACCTGAAGGAAGAACACATTTTCCATGAGGACAAGCAAATTGCGTCGTTTGTTTTAGCTCACGCCAGCGAGTGAAAGCAGGGCCAATGTTGATCTTTGACTGTTATTTAATCCGGGCAGCTTCCCTTTCTCGTTTTTCTTTGTTGTCTCCTCAGACAAAACCTTTCATCAGTTTTTTCTTTAAGTTTCTGCCAGGAAAGCAGTAATTGTGCTCTAACATTCAAATTGACTTCCGTCTTTGTAACAAATGGGGAAAAGGGGAATTGACGTACGGCATAAAGCATTCAGCACATTTGTAGTTTTTTTGTGTGGCAGTGTTCCTACCATCCTCCTCAAAGTTGCTTAAAGCCAGTAAAAATGCTACAGACCCCCTGAGGCCATGGCAAAGGTACCATTCTACTAGTTTTAAGTCGATGTTTCATCATAACAGTTATGAAAATATTTTATCAAGGTTGAAAAGTTCCTTAGTGCTGCTTTAAATTACGAAAACAATCTCGCTCTGACTGAAAAAATGCTTGGTTCAAGCCTGCTTTCAAATAAAATAGTTAATGTTTATTTAAGTCCTTCTAATATTTATCAACTTAACGCCAAATTTAATTTAGCCACTTGCGGTGAGCCAAAAATGTGATTTGCTTATCGTTTGATCACACGTGGAACTTGCAGTCAGCTATCAACTTGAAATGAAAAGGACTATTTCACTTAACAATGTAAAATATACTGTATAAATAGCCAATTAGAATATGTTGGCACATCAGCGCTCGTAAGATATCACCTTCATTTTCATATGCAATTTTAAACTGTCATTTGTGAGGCTATGTTTGTTTGTTGTAATGTAGTTCATGTAGGTTTTTGAAGAAGCCTTTCCTTTATATTTATCCTTGGTTTAATATCTCAATAAATCTTGGAGCCAGGTGTCACACATTGGAGGTTGTAATGCATTATTTGAGCTACTTAAAAAAAAAAAATATTTATTTATTTTAGTGTTACAAGAGCACCATCATTTTAAAACAGAATTATGTTTGTACCCCACCTGATCCCTCCCTACCCCACTTGTATTGTTGTGGCTGATTATGCACATTAAAAAATAGATATATTTTTTAAATCCCCTCCCCATTGCTTATGTTTTTCTCTTTTTTATCTGAGACCTGGGGCACCGCTTTTGGCGACCCGACAGGCATCCCATTCTGTCTCCCTTTGTTATTTTCTGTCACTTGGACAGGTTGTAACTGTATTCAATTTCATTTTTCGATTTTTGTGTGAGATTTGTGTTTTCCTTGCACATTTCAAAAACATGAGTGGTAATTTAAAGACTCTAAATTGCTCATTATTGTGAACATGAGTGTGAATGGCCAACAAATATACAGCGAAATATACTCCCATGATCCTGATTGAGTTGAGTGGTAAAAAATAAATATGTATATTAATTGGAAAAAATTAAAAATAGTCATTTGTGAAAGATGGATTTTTTTTCATTTAAATTGGCCAGCCTGTGTTTGTGAATTTGCTTGTACGACGCCAAACTGCCTCTTTGATAGAAACATCTGTACACTTGCCCTGCTGTAAAGCATACAGTACATTTGTGGAAATATAATTAAATAAATACATATGTATAATGTAATGCTGAATTTACATTGTTACTGGTTGTCATGGCGGACTGTTTGTCCGGAATGTGAATTTTGGCTATTTTATTCTCCGTCTTCAAGTCTGTGACGATGTCTGTGGGATTGCTGCTGTGTCCTGGAGGCTCTAAGGCGCACCACATTTCGGCTCACGGTCTGAACATGGATGCCAGACATTCCCTCCCAGGGGTTTCTCATGTGATTAAGATCCAGCATGTTCTTCACATTCTGTCGAGGCTTTCTATTGATTAAATATGAAATTGTGGATGTCGGGCAGCTTTGAAGCACATTTTTAGCCATGGCAGACTGGACTGCTTGTCATACACAACTTTATGCCCCCTCCAGGGTCAAACAACATCTGACGTGGCGGGTTCAATAAATATTTGATATTAGTCTTCAGTCAACAACTATTAATAGCTCTTCTACCAAAATGTTAAAAAGCCCATTATTCACATACACACCGCACAGTGCCAGACAATGCCAACAAATTCTCTCTCTCTCTCTCTCTCTCCCTCCTCCCCCTCTCTCTCCCCTCCTCCCCTCTCTCTATCTCTCTTTCTCTCCCCCCTCTCTCTTTCTCTCCCCCTCTTGCCCTCCCTCCTCTCCCCCTCGCTCTCTCTCCCTCCTTCCCCCTCCTCTCTCCCCTCTCGCTCCCTCTCTCTCTAACTCTCACCCCTGTCTGTCTCCCCCTCTTTTTCTCCCCCCTCTCCCCCCTCTCTCTCTGTCTTTCTCTCTCTCTTTCGCCCATATCTTCCCTCTCTCTTTCTCTCTCCCCCCCTCTCTCTGTCTTTCTCTCTCTCTCCCTCCCTCCCATCTCTTCCCTCTCTCTTCCTCTATCTCCCCCTCTCTCTCTTTCTCTCCCTCCCATCTCTTCCCTCTCTCTTCCTCTCTCTCTCTCTTTCTCTCTCTCCCTCCTCTCTCCCCCCTCTCTCTCTCTCCCCCTCTCTTCCTCTCTCTCCCCTCTCTTTCACCCTTTCTCCCCCCTCTCTCTCTTTCTCTCTCCCTCCTCTCTCCCCTCTCTCTCCCTCTCCCCTCTCTCTCTCTTTCTCTCTCTCTCTCTCTCTCTCTCTCTCTCTCTCTCTCTCTCCCTCCTCCACCCCCCCCCCTCTCTCTCCCACTGCGGCAGCTGGGAACAAAGTATACACAGCATAACCTACAAGGCCATGTTGTCATTTTTAATGAAAGGTGAAATGAAGTTGTGTTTGTAAAAGCTTTATTGTTTAGTGGAAATCTGTGAGCCAAGATTGGCTGGCTGTATTGATCTGTCCTTGGAGTTTAAGACCTCTGACAAATAATCTTTTATTGGAGGTGGTGTTTGACCAGCATATTCCCCTGATAGTGGTATAGATTTGGAGACATTATAACACTATCATCTTGGCTAAAGTATTGGTCGATTGAGCCAATGCTAGCAACAATGGCACTATCACAGAAACCAATTTAGCCCCAAGGTAAAGTTGACTTTCTTTTTTAATAAGAGGAAAATGCTACCTTGAGTTCCTTCTCCATTAGCGCTGGCGTGTTGTCATTATGCTACAGCTGAGCTACTATAGCTGTTCTCTCTATCCTAAACAGTACAGCTACTGAGGTGTTGCTGCAATGGGTCGGTTACACTCCATTAAAATTGCAGTTTATTTTTTGTGGGACTGGGGAACCATTGCAGTTAATGACTACAGCACATGGTAGACGAGAAAAGTTTATTTTGTCTCCTGCAATGTACTGTTAGGTCTATCCCTTATCCGTCCCCCCCGCTGGATTTAAAATAAAATCTTCTGGTCACTATTAACCAAAAAGAAAGTAACATATGATATGACCATTTATGAAGTCATATATCGCTGGTGTCGGGCCAAAACCTCACGTCACCATTTGGTAACATCAAATAAAAAAAAAGAAAACTAATGTTCAGTCCATGTGTAGGTGTTTTTTTTGTTTTTTTGTTTTTTTTTACGAATTACTGACCAATCTAAAATGTTGAAAATAGCTTGCTCTCGTTTACGATTTAATGTCAATGGTTGAACAGACATGTCGTTTTGGGGGGCTCCTGAAAAGTGACTCTTTTGGAGGTACACGGTTATGGCCCAACACCAGCGATATATAACTCACATCTATAAACATATTCTGATCAGTCGTGCCAAAACCCTTTTGTTAAAAATGTTTGGCTGAGGGGCCAATGTGAGCAGTCTTGAAATTTCAGAGTGCATCCTGATCCCTGTATTACGATTTACTTTATTCAAACATAAGATTTTCTAGTTCACTGGTAGCGTAGTGGTTCCCTTGCCTGACTTTGATGCAGATAGTGTGTTTAGTTGTTTGTTTATGTGCCAGTGCCCTATGACAGGTAACCAATTCAGGGTGTACTCTGCACTTCACCCAATTCAAGTGGGAACCAGCTCCCGGAAACCCCAAACAGGAAAACCAGTACAAAATGCATCTAATTGCATCTCATGTTCTTTATTTATTTAACTTCAGCTGACCATTTGTAATGGTATTATCCTTTGATTAAAAAAAAACTGTACACTGCATTTCTCTGAATGGCATTTGCGCCATTTACCGCAATGTGGGTTATTGTACAGTCAGCCAAATTCCTTTTCATGAGCCAGAAATATTGCTCCTTGATTAATTTACACATGTTGAACTTGACAGCAATCACAAATGAATTGGATTGAGAAGTGAATGCATTCTGACAACACGCAAAGTAAAAGTAGTGACCACACAGTCACTGTCACGTAAGGCCACTTCCTGACTCTGAGGTGCCTGAGCCATGCTTGCTACTTACAAAAAGCCAAACGAACAAAGGACCCGTCACTTTCAAGTAGTGTTGTTCCGATACCGATACTGGTATCGGCAGAGGCCCCGATACTGCATTAAAACTAACAAGAGAACTAACAAGTAACATGCCGATACCATTAATTCTGACCCTAATACAGGACTTTTGATGCAGCATCTTGTGTCTTGCTCATGCACGACATTCACTGATGTGTGACGTGTTCACTGAGTGCCGAGCTAGGATGTCCTATTGGCCCTTGAATGCCCTGAACTAATGGCAGGACAGCTTTTTCATGTTGAGAAAAAACAACAACTTAGGTATCGGCATCGGCCGATACTGCCAACTGGGTATCAGAGGCCAAAAAACGATATCGGAACAACACTACTTTCAAGAAGCAACAAATACAGGAAAAGATCTTTACTAACACTAAACAGTGTAACACATGGCACACCACTCACTTTGTCACTTCAAAGGTGGCCAAAAGATTCTGCATTAAGCAACACTGAAGACACTGCCTGCACAGCAGTCATAGTATATGTACATGTACAGCTGATTTTTATTATGGAGCAAAAAAAGAAAGTGCTGCTACTATACAGCTCTCCCAAATGCCTTTGATGGAAAAGCAGAGTGCACTCTGGACTGTACAAGCAAGCAAGCAATCATACTTCAATCACACATAAGAACAATTTAGAATCCTCAATTAATCTACCAAGATTGAGAAAAACATTATTATATTCTTAATAACGCTGTAAAAATTGAACACATAATATTGGGGATGGGCGAGTTTGGTATCAGGACGATACCAGGCCTTATTTCAAGGTTTTGGAACTTGCAATCTATTGTGGCCGTTTTACCATCAGGAAATTTTGCCATTAATTTAATGAATTTTAAAGGAAAATGCTGTATTGGGATATAGCTCTTTCTTTAAAAAATATGTATCATTGTTATTTTTTGGGGGACATTTTATGTATTAAAGTACTAGTGGTGTTGGTACTTGTAACCTGTGGGGATATAAGAAGACACCATCCATCCATCCATCCATCCATCCACTTTCTGAACTCCTTCACACAATTTTAAAGTAATTTGATGAAGTGGATAACATAACATAACAACTCAAGAATGAAAACAACATAAACGACCAAAAAGAAAACTGAACTCATGTTTAAAACACAGGGCATGGAGTAATTTAGATTTTTTGTCCCCCCGCCTCCCTCCCAATTTTATGCACTTTCCATGTAATGTGACGTCAAGTGGAGAGCAGCCACAGTGGGCGATTTACCGCACAGTGGCGCAGTGGAGCGATGGAAACACGCCTGCCTTTCCCCCCCTTTCCCCTGTCCTTTCTGGAAAACATCAATGGGAAGTGTGGATTTGCATGTCCGGCCGTGTGTGCCAATGGGCGCACCGGGAAGGCAGTCTTAGCGGGTGGAGCCGGACGGGAGCAGCCCAGTAAGTGCACAGTGAACAGGCAAAGCATCCGAGCTTCCCTATTTATGCGCCACACAAATCTACGCTGACTTGAAAGCATCCTTCTTTTTGATGCCTTTTAGCTTCAATGCATGCGTAAGGTTGTCTTGTTGTAACGCCGCGTGTTATGTGTGTGCGTGTGCTGAGTGTGTGAGTGTGAGAGAGTGGCAGCCTGCTTGAGTAACGCCTAAACAGCGACACCATACATTGCCGTCATAGAATCACTGAGCGGGTGGAGAAGATCTTTGGCATCTTCGGATATACCACTGAATTCTCTTTTTGATACATTCTCGCGCTGGATTTACTGAAAGGAGCCGGTCATCCGTCGTTGTTGTGGGTGAGTTGGCTGAATTGAATCCAATCCTGCATCTCTCTTTACTTCCACGGTTCAGTGAAAGGGCTTGCATATGTAACAATAGCACGATGCACTTAGTGCATTGTAAGTGGAGTAGATGAGTGATTTATTATTGGATGGGCGATTAGCATCTCTCTAATTTTTCTATTGGGTATGTGAAATGAATGAAACGTGACCCTGCCTATGGTAACGGCACACGTCCACAATACAACATGGGGGGTGGAACAAAACAAAAAACTATTTCATAGTGGAACTTTGATCTGCCTTAAAACAATGTTTATGTTACATATAGCTATTAAATAAATGAAGGGCTAAATATTCCATTGTTTATACTTTTCCTCTGTTTTTGTGAGCCCCCCCCCCCCCTGTATTTAACTAAATGCTTGATTTGATTTAATCTTTATTTATCTATAACAATAAATAAACACAATGAACGTAAACAAAGAAGAGATTCATACAAACCATTTGGTTCAAGAATAGTTCCAGAACAGTTCCAGTACTCCATAGTGCTACTTCTACCTGTATGCAGATCCTCTCGGTCTGTCAATTTGTGCTTTTCCCAGGCCTTGTCATGTAATCTCAAGGACAGATTGTTATTAATAATTTCTTGAGAGGCAAACCATGGTACCCAAGAAAGTTTCATTTAAGGCACAAGCCTTGGTATAGAGGCCAGATAATACGTACATGCAGTTCCATTGTCTGTAGAGCTCCATCTGTTCCATGACATGCCATTCCGCAGAGAGTAGTGCTGTTTTTTTGGGGGGTCTGACCCATTGTTTCAGAGAGCAAAAGACCATCACATGTCCATTAAAAGAGTAGGTGATGGGTTCAGGCCACTGTAGCGCAGAAGCTGTAAACCACCTGCAAAGATGGTATAAAAGAGGGCGTGATGTTGGTTTAGTGTTGGTCACTACTGGCGCAAAGACAGCTAAGATTTGGTATGTGGACAAAGTTTGGTCTAAGGCTACTTTTCAGATAGTCGGTACTTTGAGCAAGATAAAAATGTGTGGTTTTAGGACAAATGTACGCTGTACCGTTTATAAGTAGACTGAAAACGGTCATTTTGGTTGTTTGTTCATGTAGCTAAGAACATAATTTTGTAAACACTTTTACAAACATGTTTCAAAGCAGAGGTTTTTGCAAACCATCACATTTTTGTTCCCATCAAAACATTTGAAAAGGAGGGATGTGTATTGTTAGTCAAAACAGAAATAGTGTGGAAGACAGCGCTGTACTGTAGTAGCATTTATGCATATGACACTTCTCCAGCAAGATGTACAGTATATTTACTGCATGCTACTGTGTTGCATGACATTTTGCAGACAAGGGTGATAAAAACACATTTGTGCTGGAAGAGCAGCAGTTTGTGTGCATGCAAGTGGTGTTTTTTGTGTCACTGCTAACTACTGGCCTGACATGCACAATACAAAGTTTTTTGTACATTTGTGTGACTCGAAGCTTCAAAACTATTAAAAACAAAACAAAAAAACTTCCCTTTTTTGTGTAAATGTAATTCTGAATTGGCAGAGAGGTGCTATCGAGATTAGATTTGGAGCAAGGGTAAGTTTATGTTTCCACTAAATGATTTCAACAACTTGGTTTTAGGGTCTGGACCACAGAAGAACATGACAAATGTTAAACATAAAGCAAACATCTGATTATACTCAGACAGACATCCAAAATAATGATCTGCTGGGTTACGTGCGCTCCTTGTGTTGGAGTGTTTGACGTTTTCTTTGGACTAAATATTAAATAGTTGTTGGCCCATGGCTTAGTTTCCCTAGCATTTATAATGTTTCCACTCCTTCTACTGTATTTGTGATACTTCATCACTTTGTCACCATTATTTTGCGGACCGACAGACAGAGGTGGGCATTCTGTCTGTACTGACGGACTGTCCATCAGTCCACCATTCGTCAATCGTCCGCAAACCTCTCAGTTCGTCAGTACCTGGGTTTGGTTTAGATATGGGGCAAGATTAAGATTTAAAATTTATATTAAAATTTGAAAACATTAAGGCTGTTTGAGTTTAGGACAAATTGGGTCTGATGAAGCTAACTGCTGGAATACTGTCATGAATGCACCCAAGCCCTAATCCATCACATGCATACATTCCACGCACGCACACTTTCCACATCCGCTTAGACCATTTCCCTTTGTACAGCTTTTTTTTGCTACTTTAAGTCTCGGCTGTCTTTTGTTGCTCGGCCACATGCAAGGGGGCAAGGGTTGGCCCAGCTGACAGCACAATTTGACTGGGATCAAAGGTCATCCAGCTGGCCAATCACAGTGATGTCTGCATTGGTCGGCGGTGGGTGAGGGAGTCACCTCCTTTTGTGCCGGTCAGGGTGGGTCTGCTAAACAAGCAGCTCCACTTCCATCCCCGGTCCTGCTACTACCGGTGGCCGGATTGCACTTCCTCCAAGTCTGAATCCTATAATACAGGGGTGCTCAAGTTTGGTCCTCGAGACCCCCTATCCAGCCTGTTTTCCATGTTTCTCTCCACTAATACACCTGATTCATGATCACGATCGTTATCAGGCTTCTGCAAAGCTTGCTGATTAGCTGATCATTAGATTCAGCTGTGTTGGATAGGGGCTCTCGAGGACCGAACTTGAGCACCCCTGCTATAGTACTTGCTTTTGGCTGCATGCTTGCAATTGACAGGTTTGAAATGCTGGGACACATTGCGAGAAAAGTTACGCCTGAACCTTGCTTTCATGATTTGTGCCTTCATTTATTCAGTTTTTCAATGAACGAAAGCACGCAAATAACAACTCTTCAACTGAACAGAAAATTGCGTCTCTGGTGAGATAAATCAAAGCAACACAATTAAGTAATGGGGTGAGGGGTACTTGAAGTTAGGAATGGGCAAATATTAGACAGGTTTGGTTTAATCACGCCGTCATATTTACGAATATAATACGATGACATCCAATACATGTCAGCAGAGCTCAGAATCTGTCTGCCTATGCCCTGATGGAATTCACCCAAATCGCATTACTGTACACAACCTGCGGCAATAGTTAGATGTGGTTCCAGTACGTGTAAAGTTTAGTCGACTTTCAGCCACTAAATTGTCAGTTGATGCACAGAGCGCAGGTCAAAAGCAACACCCTCGGTAAACACTCGAGCGCAGCTGCGCCATCTACGAATATTGACTGTTTGCACTGATATCACGTGACTGCCATATGACGGACGGCGGAAGGAAATGATTGTTGAATGGATGTGGACGCGACTCAGAGCAACTTAGCGACTGTTATTTTACATATTAAAAGTTATTATTGCGCATGGAGCCATGGAATCTACTACTTCAACCGAAGGTCGCCTGTCAGTCGAAGTTGCACATTTAGCCGGGACTCAGAGAGCGCGATATTTACTTAAGTTGGAGATCGCCAGTGTGAAAACAGCCCCTTACCTTCTGTTGCCTGCTGTTTTTACCCAAGTTAATCAAATCGCCGACTTTGCCGGAATTCACAGCGCACGACCTGTATCATTATGTAGTCAATGCCGTCTCTTCTCCTTACACCGGGGCTGATTCAAAAGCTTGTCGCTGGCTGAGTCTCTGGGACGAGATGCTACGCTCACACCGGGGGACAATATACTTCGTAATGCAAAGGTAAAACTTGTTTATCATGCTAACTGACTTATTTTTTTACACAGTCCGTTCTATATTGAATTGCTGTGATGATGTCATGTTACTATGTTTACTAGCATGGAACAAATGACTATCGTAGAGGCAAGCTATGCGGCAATTTCATGAATATGACTCCGACTCCAGAGTGAAAAACTCCAAGCACAAAGACGAAATCCCCCTTAAACAGTCAAAAGCACGAAATAGTTTTGAAGAAGGTGCATTTTAAAACTAAGCTGTGTGTTCGTGCAGTTGAAGTGGACGCTAACTATCTGGCTCGTTAATGTGATTTGAAACGCGCAGTTCGACACCTCTGTTACAATCTTTGTTAAGAATGTACGTTTACTAGTAAAATGTATGAACATTTATCTACTAATTACAACATTTATCTACTAACCTCGCAAAAAATTATCGCTGCAAATCCGTGAATACTTTGTGGACCGCCTGTCATTTCTGTTGATTGCTGCTATCAATCGACGTCGTTCGTCTTCATTAGTAGGTATGCGATAAAAAGCAACATTTGGCTTACTCCTTTGTATGTCTGTACAACCGACCGCACATCAAGATATGACCATTTTATAAGATAATCGATTAGATAAAGGACTTAACGCTGTACGAGATTCAATGGTTACAATACAGGCAAGTGGCTCTTTTGCCGTCCAGCGTCCCGGAGGGGGCGTTCCCATGAGGGCTGTGACATCACATGCAAAAGGTCAATAGAGCCCATGGTGTATTTCATATAACTTTGAGCGAGTGCCGGACCCAAGTACTTATTCATTGTATTTCTGTGGGTTTTTAAATGATTGGAACTCTAATTTGAAATGCCTGTCTAGAGAACTTTCATGTGTGCAGACAGTTGACACAAATTGGTTGCGCTAAAATTGTGATGCTTGCGTGTAAATTCATGTGCACACCTGTTTTCTTGTCCATTAGCAATTAATGGTCTTGCTTCAGTGGGCCTTATTCCAGCAAGAAAAACACAAATGGGACTTTCTCTCAATACAATGACCTGAATAAGAGTCATTTCAATTATTACTTTAAGTCATGGGTTCCTTGTTGTACTGTACTGTTTCTTTTGGGGTGACCCATTTCTCCCACTTTAGATGAGAGCTTGAATCCAAAAGGTCAGCAAGCATATGAAACTCTTTCAGCTGCTGCTGTTTTTTTTATATTTTATTTTTTTTATATAAAGTTTCCCACCAAAATTCAACTTGCACCTACCGCCCACATTTTTTTTTTTTACAGGAGATTGCTCTTGAAGTAAAAAAACAAACAAGTTTCGATGGGAAAAAAAATACTGCTGCTAGTTACTGTATTGCATGCACTACAGAGGTAGAACAAAATAGAAAACAAACACGATTACATAATCAGGATTATAATCTTTTCTTCCTTCATTTGTGGGAGATAAATTAGCTAGGCTTTCTGTGCTTTTAGCATGAGATCAGTTGTAATTGTGTTTTATAACATTGTGTTATTTAAAATATCAAAAGCTTTCTCCTACTCTCTTGATCTGATGTCAGAATATAGCGTTAAATTGTTCGTGCTTGGACTGATGTAGACACAGCGATTGTTAACAGAGTAGACAACCAAAGCTAAAGCGGAGTACATACATGAGGGGAGAGGAGAAAAGCTGCGAGGCGAGTGACAACTCAACAGATGTACATCCATGTGAAGTTTAGCTCCGAATTGGCCATTAGTCCCCTTGGTTTGGGGCGGTTGGGCTTCGGTTACAAAAAGTGTATATTTTGTCATAACTACATATCCTTAGATCAGATGATGTCATTAATATTGGTCAACTGTGGCTATACTATAAATACATTTTACTTGTCTTTGACATCTCGTTGACCTGCTGCATAGTATTAGAACAATTTGTATGAATTTTCATCTCTACTTGCCTCTATTTGGATTCTCTTCTTTTTTTTTCATGTTAGAATTGTAGTGTAGAAACACTGCGATACAACTATTACATAGAGAACATACATACAGAATTGTATAGTATAATATTGAAGGCAAAGCCAAAAGTGTAAATTTTTATTTAAAACAGTGTAGCAATTACAAATCCATTGACTAATGAGCAGCCAGAAGTGGTGTAGTACATCGTCCATATGGTATCATTGACTGTCCATGTACTAGAAATGGTGGAAACGTCAACCCCTGCCCATTCAAGTGGGTACTTTGCAGATGAAAGGCATATTTTTGCTGATCCGTATTTGTGATGAAGGAGTGTGACAGACTGACCAAAATGGAAGGTGGTGAGAGGTGGGGCTGACTGGGGGTTAATGACAAACGTGTCTATGTGTTTTTTGTCCGCATAATGGATGCTTGTGACTATTAATTCAGCAACTCTGAAAAACATAATGTGTTCATAAAAGGCTCAGGCGGAGGTAATAGTATTTATTGGCTCAGTACTCATCAGCCATGCCATTAGGCACACTCACTCGATCCAATGATGTGTAACAAGAGTTGTTTAAAAAATGGAGCCTTTAAAACCATAATTATGCTCTCTCTTGATTAACACTGTCAGCGATATATTCATTTAATTATGTTTATGATTGTGGTTGTAGTTTTTGTACTGCATCATTCTGAGAGCTTTTTGTTATATTTTATTCCCATATTACACGTGCCATTGTCGTGATATAAAAAAAAATATATATTGTCCAATCCTTATTCAAGCCAAATAACCCTGACAAGACAAATTTTCAACATAATTGTGCATGATTAGCACAAATTGCCCATATGTCAAACACTACTACTGTACTAACACTGCCAGTCACGTCAACTCTAAATCCAACTGAATTGGAAATCTGTGGGGGAAAAAAATAGTAACAGCGTGTGCTGTTACCCGTGCGGACCAGTTTGTGGCGTGCTGTTCTTGTAAAAGCGTAGTGATGTCACAGCTAATCTTCGAGTCAGTCTCGGTTTAGAAAGCATTCCCTCTGTTTACCGATGCTATGACTCACTGTTGCTATGGCGAGGAGCTCTGACAGCATAGCTGCTGATGAGGAGCAACTGACTCCACATGACTCGTCTCCTTCCTCTCGCTCTCTCTCCGTCTCCATCAGTCGATCTGCCGCTTCCGTCAGCATCTCCTTTTTATTCTCTCCTCGCTCATGTCTTTGTATCACAGGCAGTGGCATTTCTTTCCGACTGCTTCCGCGCTCTGTTTTCACCCTGCGCTTAGCAGCATTCGCTAAACTTGCACACAGTACATATGATTGTTTTCAAATTCTGTTCTTTTCGGAGTAGTGACAAGGTTTTTTGTTTTTATGGAACTTTGAGGTAAAATAATAGCTAAATGGGCAAAATTTGTGTTTTTTTTTTAATACAAACATCAAATTTTCCTCTTAATCAAAAATAGAGCCAAGAAAAATACTTCATAGCTTGACTCTTCCATTTTATCCTCTGCAGCTGGGTACCAGATGTGGTTCGCAGCTGTTTGTACTGTGATCACAAAAACAGAAATGAGTTATAAGTGATCCCTCACAGCAACAAAAACAATCCAATTTACATGCATTAAGATTTGTGCTGTATCTATGAGCGTGGGCATCTAAACACAATCTTGTACATTAGTTATCATTATCTTGCCTCATGTGAGTATAAACAATAAAGTCTTCTCCATTGCTTTTCATTATCATCGGCTTGCATTCCTTTAGAAACGTTCGCATAAATGCACATTGAACAACCAAGGAAAATAAAAGTAGATTGTAGTAGTAGACCAAGTTTACTCAGAATTTATTAGCATCTGTTAGTATACAACTTAAGTAGTAGTTTGCAAAGTAATGGTATTTTTGTCACTTTTAAACTAAATGTATATTGTTTCAACTATGTTATTTTAACTCACATACAGTGGTAGCTTTAAAGTAAAAAAAATAAAAATAAATCAAAGAGCAGAATATTGTAATTTTCCCCCCAGTACAATTTCTATTTAACATACGTGCAATACGGTTTAATTTAATTTTCAAGTAGATTTTTTATTTTCCTGTAATTAAGTCCTGTTTAACGTTTGAACCGTGCATAATGTTACAGTGGTATGTATACGTAATAATTTTAAATATGCGTAGTCATGGTGGTGGTACTAAAAAGTCCAACTCCTTTAATCTTTTCTCCTCTGTTCTCCCTCGAGTTTTTTTTCTTTTCTGACTTGCTTCCCTTTCCTTCCAAGTCATCGGTTTTTTTGGCCCCTTGCGCTCTCACTCCTGTCTTTTTCTTCTTCTTTTTTTCTCAGTGAAGGGAAGTAGCATTCACTGCCTGCAGGCTCCCAGTGGAACAAACCCCCCCTTTGTTTGTCTCCACTGGAAGATGAGTAGTCTGTCCAACTAGCAACCCCTGCAGAGGGATTCGCAGTTTGTCAGTGCTGAGGCAGTCACTCAGAAAGGTTATAAATTAGCCAGCTACTCAAACCATCTTCTCCACAGGCTCCTCCATGGACCGCCAGACTGACATGTAGCATTAAGGTTTTACTTGACGAAACACTTCTTGATTGGCCAGCCAAGAGTTGGGCAGACCCATTAGTTCCCTTGAATTTTAATTGATCATCTTACCAAGACTTCTTGGACATTTCTTTGCATCCGACTTGTGGGAGCTGTTTGGAAAAGGCTCTTTCTCAACAATTTCCCAAACATACACTCCAAGTCTCAGAATTATGGAAGCGTTTATAGCTGGAAAATAAGGACAAAGTCCATGTTTTCTTCCATCTTTATTTTCCGTTAGACGTAATATTGGCCAGGTGTTTGAATACTTTTGCCATAGACCTATAATACAAATGGATTTGTCAAGAAAAATATCATTGCTCTGATGTTGATTTTGTCCAGAATCCATTCAGCAGCTGCCGGAGTTTCGATGGCCATTCGGATTCATTCTAATCGGAACGGCTACAGTGTTAAAGGGTTTTCTCACTGGAAGAAAAATTCCTTACCTAAAAACCCTGTAAAATTAATTCAGAGATTTGTTTCAAAATACATGGAGTATATTGTTTGAAAATATTTTCTGAAAACATGTGCAAAGACTAATAACAATGTGGTAAAGAATGGTACTCAACATAGGCTACAGCATAAAACTCTTTTTCACCATTTCACTCGTTGGCGTGGCTAAAACAAAGCTCTTGTACGTATGCGTACAGTAGTTGGGATTTCCTTCCCTACTATATAAGTACTGAGCACTTCATTCCATTAGTAACTATCTGCTGCAATTGTGAGTTTTAGTTCGGATAACAGCCCTTTTTTTTTTATAAAAAAAAAAAACAGCCCATTTCTACCACTCCAGCTTACAGTTAGCTGGCTAGCTATGTCTACATGTCAAAAACAGCATCTTCTCTGGATGCCTCAATTTATAGAACATCTTGGTGTCATTATTTTAATGTGCCGATATTAGACATTTTTATATAAAAGGTACATTTTAATCTCAGGAAATGATTTATTTAATTTTCAGTTAATTTAATAAGGGATGCCATTGACCCTGGGAACCTTCTGAACCTTTTGTTTTGTTCGACATTAAAACAAATCAATGTGAAAGTTTAGGATTTCATTTTTTTTTTTAAATTTAAAATGAAGTATATTGTCTAAGATAAAAAAAAAATCTACATTTTGAAAAGTCTGAACAATTGTTCAATAAGCATTAATGCTTTAAGACATTACAACAAAGTCAAGATTGGCATTTATATATATATATATTTTTTAATCCCCATTTTGACTGAAAATGAACATTGGCTTCAAATATCGGTTCACCAGCCTTCTTGACTACTAATAATCGGCATCGGTATCGGCCCTGAAAAAAAAAATCTGTCTATTTCTAATTTTAAATGTTATATATTTTGTGTTGTTCAGCATAGCCTACCGCAAAATGTTGAAACGCAAAGCATAGCAGGGAGTATGTGCTCAAATGTCACGTGAGAGCCACATGCTAGATAATGTGTGCTGCCGTGTTGATAAACAATAAATGTTCCCTGAAGTTCCTATGTTATGTGGGTCCACGCAGACAACACAAAGATAGGTGGTGATGAATAGCCTGCAAGCTAGCTTGTGGCTAGCACGTGTCGTCACAGCATGTAAAAGCCCTGGGATGCCTCGGTGGGATATATTCCAGCCACCTGAGGTTTTAAGTGGATATGTTTTCGTGGCTTAACCATATGTATAGTGATGTGTAGGCATATGGTAGAAATATGAACGTAATTTAGTCACAGCTGAAAGTTTAGCGGGGATACGTCACAGCATCTGAAAGTTGAGAGGATGTCTATTGTTCATGATTATGTAGACTCATTTGATATACTTGGATATATATTTTTTTTATTAATTCAAGGCTTCTTAACAAATAAATTTCTTGTCTGTGGTATAATTTTGCCAGAATGCAATTTTCAAATCTTTACAGGGATTTTAATGGTTATCCTCAGGAATGCATTTTCTTTTTGTACTGCACGAGGCATGCTACATACTACAATCACATGATAGTTCTCAACCTAATGGCACATATTAAAGTGGGAGGGGCAATACAAATGTTTTACCGAGAGCAGTGTCTTTTTCAAGAACACCATGGTGGTAATGCTACGGGAAGCAAGCTGGAATTATCCAGCCTCATTTGAAGTATGATAAATCGATAACTGGTACCGTATTCTGCTATTTTTGTCACATTTTAAGAGGCACCAATGCCATACAGGCAGCCTGCAGTAATTATATAAATTGATCATGCCCAATTTAATTACTAACTTATTAATAACTATTGCAGACTGCTAAACTGTACATAATTATTATTAGCTTGTTGCCACTCTCATCACTGTGACATCCTGTCATTATTCTTTTAGTTCTTATGAACACCCTTTTTCAGAAACCTCCATTAACATTGATTTTCTATTAAGTTTCAACGCTGAACATACTTCATAGGGCTGCTCGATTATGGAAAAAATAATTAATCACCATTATTTTGGTAGTAATTGAAATCACGATTATTCAAAACGATTATTTATTTTTTTGTTCAAAACAAGAAAATGTTTAAACATTTGAAAATATTAAGACAAATAAAATTATTTGAAACACTATAATTATGTAAGTTCCTTTTGGACCAAACAATTTAAAATAATATATATTATTAAGGTTAGCAAAAATTTGGAGTTGGGGTGCAGTATGGTTTGTGGGGTATAAGCATTTTGACAGGGGTGTGTGGTGTGGTGACAGAACTCGTGTGGGCATGCTTCAAAACAACCAATTAATATTATTAGGGGTGCAGCTATTAAATATTTTGGTATTCGGATATCTTACTGAAAATTCTAGCGAATAATCGGGTATTTGGATAGAAATACAAATATACCTGTAGGCCTATATACTTTCTTGGCTAAAGAACAATTATAAATACAGAAGACAAAAAAAGACATTTGCATGTACGGTAATAATTAACAACCAACTAGTTTTCATTTGTAGATAATCAACTTTTTTAAACAGTGAGATTTTAGACAAATCTCTCCCCACAGATTTTGGTCAATGGAACTAAAGTGACATCAGACACACAATAGCGATTTTGTCGGCTAAATAAATAGCACATTTGCGTAAGCCTGGTTTGCTAATAAGTTATCAGTAGGAACGGCAAATTAGTCAGGCTGTGAAGTGTGCACAGTCCATCAATCCATTTTTTGAACCGCTAATCCTCACGAGGGTCGCGTGCGCGCTGCCGCTGGAGCCTGCCTACCCAAGCTGTCTACATTTACGCCTTTGAAAAGTAATCAGACGGCTGGAGCACTTTACCGCTGCTAGCTAGCGCGGCTAGCTTGATGCTTGATGCTGGTAGCTCGCTGTTAGCTAGCAGTTTCCGCTAAACTCTGGCAACGGGCAATACAATGTCAGCATAATTATGTCTTAGCGCTCTTAACTGGAGCTTGAACGTGACTTCAGGACTTTGTCTTACTGACGTCTGTCGCAACAGTTTGGGGCATTTCTATTGCCGTTGTTCCCAAACTCTGAATAGGCGAGCACGCCGTCAGCCCTTATATCGCGACGACACGCTTCCGGAAACAACTTCAAAATAAAAGCTCTACAATGAATTGATCTACATATCTTACTTGATTAGGTAAGGTTTATTTTGAAATTGGGTTTCTCTCAGCGTTAGCCCCGTTTACTGTTTATCTCAGCGGGTATCCGAGGCAGAAATGATGAGGACTCTACTTGCAGCCCTAGTATTAATAGTTTTAAAGTTTTGTACGATTATGCCCATTTTGTAATCGTGGAGGGTAATAATCAAAATCGTAATTGAATTTTGATTAATTGAACAGCCCTAGTACTTCACATCATTATTCTCATCTCAAGACTGAGCTGTGCTGAAATGACATCCCACAATGGAATCGAGAGTGATTTAGCTTGTCTCAGAAAGCCTTAAGACAGCGATCAAAACAGTGTGCATACTGACTCCCTCTGGCGATCTGCTCTGAGAATCATAGCAATATAGTAGCGATGGCAGTGTGACACAGCAAGGAGGTTGTGTGATGTAATTAGAACACTATGGCCTGATTAGTGTTGCCTGTCTCCCTTCATCTCTCCAGCATATGTCATTCTCAGTGGGTGAGTAGCATGGCTCCTTCTTGTCACCCCTTGCCTCCTGTCTTTGCTTGTGTGAGGTTAACAGTGGGAGGCCAATTTGGGTGTGTTGGGTTCTAGAAGCGGTAGAAACAGAGGGTGGTGATGGTTCATGATCTCCAGATGGCCTCTGACTTGCTGTGCTTGAGTGTGTGATGTGTATTTTGCCTCCAATAATGCTAACTATGCGCCACATTGGGGACTTGTTCTTGCTCTACATTCCTAACTCTTTGACTGCCAACATTATCCAAAAAAGAACCCCGACAATGCCAGCCGATTTCGAGTATTTTAACTAATCTTTCAAGGCAAACAGAATATGGTGTGTTTTGACCATATATACATGGTGGGTACCAAATTGAAAATCGCGTTCCATTCTTTCATTAGAAAAAAAAGGTATGTTTCTACCTCATTCCGTTCTTTAGTAATCATCATTTGAAAATACGGGTAGGTAATTTGAGTGACATTGAGCGAAAATTGAAAAGATAAGGAGAAAACAAGCTTTTTGTGAAAAGATAAATTTTCTGCACAACAGTGACTTTGACACTAATATTTTTTGTTTAGTGACGCTCTGTGAATTTGATTTAATGTGACAGACATTCACGTCATCCTTGAAAACGTTCTATTTAATCAGATTTGTCATGTTTCATTGTAATTCCATACACCGGGAGCCCATTGAAAAGAGATACAATGCTGCCATCAGCTGGCCATAGTTAGTGGCTGTTTGGGGATTTTACAACCGCAATGACAAGGCAGTGCTGTGCTGCACAAGACTTTGCACTGCTCATTGAGAAAAAAACAAAACGTAGTTGACGTCAATTGGCGTTATTGGCGGCATTCATTAGGATTTTAGCATACGTCATTAAATGTTTTTGGCGGTCAAAGAGCTAAGAACCAGAGTAAAATGTGAACCCCAATGTCTCAGCTGCACATTCGGCAGCTTTGAACATTTTCCCCTCTTCCATCCACACAACACTATTTCCATGCCTTCTTTCCTCACATTATATTTACATCCTGACTGACAACTCCCATAATACATTATTCAGAAACAGGCATACGATGCCGCTAGAGGATATACAGTACCATCCTCTGTCCAGCTGTATTTTATTAAAGGAGAAAAAGGGGAAGCAATAAAAATGCACAGATGCTTTGCGAGAGATGACTTTTGACCTTAGTGTAGTAGGCATATGGAGCAAAGCAGGTTTTGATGGACACATCTCCACCCTATAGTTTTACATGAAATGGGAATGTCGAGCTAATCATTGATGTTGACGTATGACTTCAATACTTCTAATAGAAATTCCTATTTGCAAATTGAATCATGTGATGCGACGAGCCTGGCGATTCATTATATAGATATTTGTGTCCAGAATTTTGGACTCTGAACATAGTTGGTAAACTATATTTTTTCTTTCATATTCTTGGTGAGCAGGTGTTACTAATAGTATGGCTAATTAGTGACTTGATGCTGTTGTTGATAGCAGTTTGTAGTTATTTTGTAAAGATGCATGTTGTTGTTGTTGTTTTTAGGAAATGTGTACTTTGTCTAAGTCTAGAAAAAATGACATTCATTGATTACATAAATGCGTAAAAAGAAACATCAAAGTGCACCACAAAGACAAAAATGGTCCATGTCAAAATGGCAAGGTTTGGTCATAAAAATACAATAATGAGTGAAACCCTGTAAATAATCATTTGATCCTATAGATATGAAAATAGCAATTTTGTGCAAAATATATAGCTTTAGGTCATAATTTTGCCCCTCATCAGATTTGCCTTTGTGTGTAGGTTTGTGTATGTAGGTCTTGCGTCGTGCCATACAATCTGTCCCTATCCAATATTCACACTGCTAACTAACCCTTGAGGGTAACGACATGGAGGAAAGGAGGCCTTGGAGTAGAAGAGTTTTTGTTTTTTAAGGATTGAAAAGAGAGCAGATGATCACATTTTCTTGCTCTTGCTGAAAACTTGCAAAAGGGAAAATTACATCAAAGACATTTAGCCACTTGATTGTTACCTCTCAAGTTTAATGGATGCAACACTTGCGAAGCTGAGACAAGATCAAGACATCTTGACAAGATATTTATGGTTGAAATAGCTTTTGATTGCTGCAAATTCACCAGATGACTATTTTCTGTTCTTTACAACCTATAAAATGCCTCTCTCCATAATAAATAATAATAAACACTGGGCCTTTTCTCTGTTGCAAAGAAACCTTCCAAATATGTCTGTTTTTAACTCATTTTGCAAATTGTCAATTTGCATCAGCGCTATGCGACTGAGATAATTAGCATCTTGACATTCGTCAAGAGTTCGTCGTAAACAGAGAGAATCTGGCCACTTTTCAAAATAAAATATTTCTAAGTCTTGGCTAATCAATTGACCGGAAACATCGTCAGTTTTTTATACTTTCAACTGTGCTGCCCGCCGCAGCCTGGTCCAAAGTGGCCCACGGCCCGGTACTGGTCCGCGGCCCTGTGGTTGGGGACTACTGGACAGCCATTTGATACGCTGATTTTGTTACCATGTTTGAACCAAAACACACGATTGCACTGCAAATATCCTACAAACTAAAACAATTATTTGTGTCATTATGAGTTGACTCTTTAGTAAACGTTAATATAACACGTCACCTGAAACATGACCTGCATTGATTGATTATTTTAAAGTGGTCAGTTTCTCAATTGAAAAGAGATTGTCACTTAGCTGAAATGCCAAAGAAAAAAATGAATTGCAACCAATGCTAATACATCACAATATAATGTAACAATCCTCAGATAATATAGTGGACGTTTGTCAAGCATTGTAGGGATGACAGAGCAATCCCATGGGACACTTTTCTGTCCATGATCTCACTTTTCAGCTCCTGCCAGAAAAGTCCAATATATTCAACCAATTAATTAACTCATTCACTGCCATTGACGGCTTTAGACGTCAAAAAGTCATTTGAACTATTTCTATTAGTAAAATTTCCCCCCCACTTTTGTTAACAAGAGTATGAAAACCTTTTTTTTATTGTACATTTAGAACCGATATAAAATTTGTGATTAATCATGAGTTAACTATTGAAGTCATGCGATTAATTACAATTAAAAATTTTAATCGCCCGATGACCTAATTTTTAATAATCTTTTCTTTTTTTGAAAAAAGATTATATAAAAAAAGAAGGAAAGATTATAAAAAAAATAAGGCGTCAGGCGATTAATTTTTTTTAAATTGTTATTAATCACATGACTTTAATAGTTAACTCACGATTAATCATAAATTTTCTATCTGGTCTAAATGTACAATATTTTTTCCCTGGGTTTTCATACTCTTGTTAACAAAAGTGGAAAAAAATGTTAAACTAATAGAAATAGTTAAAAAGATTTTTTGATGTCCTATGAGGAACATCACGGTCCTGTTCCGAAAAATGATCAATCTGCTTTTATGTTTTTCAAGTGGCAAGGACTGTACGTTCAATAGACACGGCTTCGGGACCGACATTTCTATGGTCAAATCTCAGCAGAACGACATATGAAAATGGGGTCTGGGTGTTGAGATTGATGCACATCCTGAGACCTCTTGAGAAGACCCAAGAGCAGGCTTTCCCCAATTACACCAAATAATTATACCAATAAATTATACCCTAACAGTTCAGGTGCATGCCAGTTACACCGCCCATCACTCAGACACACTCATTTGTTCACGTGGGTGGAGTGTTTCTGTGTGTGTAATGCTTGAAGCAAAAATAATTACAGTGCCAGTGAAAACAAAATTCCTCCCCTGGCTCCAGTAATGTCCGCTTGTGTCCCCTTCTCTGTTCCGCTGAATACAATTTAGCTTTATTTTGTTTTGGATTAGTCATAGGATTTGGACCATAGTCATCTATTGGGGGAACATGACTCCACGCCTGAGGCTTCAGAGAAGTCAGTTAGATAAGAATTCTTTCTCCGGGGATTTAGTTTGGGACACGGTGCAGGATTAGTTATTTATTTGACACGTTATGGCAGAATCGTGAGCCACACTTCTGCGATTGACAGATGGTTGAGTGGGGCGTGCGTTTGCCTACATTTGGTTAAAAAATTGGGGGATGGGAGTTTGGGGGGGTGAAAGGGGGACGAGAGGTGTGGGTAGAGGTCAGCGCAGACACAGCTGGTGAGAGCCCCTCTCCAACCAGCTGCTGCCTCAAAAGAGTCTGTCAGCAGCCTGCTTGGCTGCCTGGCTTTACATGTCTTCTCTTTCTCTGTGTCCTCGTGTCCACTCCCCCAGCTCACCCCCTGTTACCCGGCACACTCAGCACAGCTGTTCCAAAATGTCTACTACTGTGAGGTCAGTGTGCCCTCAAAAGTAAAAGAGAAAAAAACGTCTTAGCTTCATTTGGCCAGCACTTTGTACAAAGTAGACAGAAACCCAATAGGTCAGCTGAAGAGAGTCTCGCGGGGGTGGCGGCGTGTCTGTAAGGCGGCAGTTTGACCCGTCACAGGTTTGGCGCTTTTAGTTCTGACTTTCCTTGCAGACATTTTAATGGAAGTTGTCTGTATTGCCCTGAAAAAGGCTTGCTAATTCTCATGCCATTTATAATAAAAGTAAATGGAGAGCACTACTGTAACGCTTTTATCTACAGTTTGAATATAGTTTCAATTGAGTATGTCCAAAGTGATCAAGTTTTACTGAAATTGCACATTTGTTAGATAAGTATAGTCCATTTACACAGAAACACATTAAAATGACCAATTTTTTTCTTCCCCTATTAGCATTTTACTCTGCAAAAATGCTTTTGTCATGTTCTTGTGTCAACATTTTTATTCATTTTGTGACAAATAATCTTGTGTTACTGGCCCCGACTTGAGGGTGTGACTGGAAATGTGTCACCTTCACACAAATGTAATCTATCTAACCTAATTACAGTTTTGCCCTGTTTTTTTTTCTAAAACTTTTGTGCACAAACGACTATTTTAAAAACAATCCAATCGGGTTTTGAAAGGCCATGGAAACATGCAAACCGAAATATGCTCTTATTTGGGTTTTTAAAAACCCGAATATGCTTTTAAAAACCTGAATACGACCCCTGGGTTAACCCTTTTCTAACCTGAATATTTGGTCATATAAACTCATATCGGGGTACCTCCTTTGAACAGAACTTTGGTTTGTGTTCTGCGCATCCTCTATTCACAAGGAATCTTGGTCTGAACTATTTATTTGCGCGGTAGCCATCTTATGTTGCGTTTTGCAGTGGCCCAGACAGTCCAGACTTTAATTCAGTTGAAAATCTGTGAAGGGAACTAAAAATCAGAGTGATGACAAGAAGAGCTCATTGCTAAAGATGAATGGGCAAAAATATCAGCCGAGTCATGCAAAAAGCTGATCAGCAAATATAGGATGCGTTTTATTTGCTTTAATAGCCCATAAAGGCTTTTCTATTGATTTTTGAGGAGAAAGGTATGAATAATTTTGGATGGGCCATTTTTTGTTCAAATGTATATAAAAGCTGCAAAAAAAAATGTACACAGAGAGAGTGAGAGTGTAATGCAATGTATGTCCCTCATCACAAAAAACTTGGTGTCATGTTCATTATTCAGCTCGTCACACACACTGTAAACTTTGTAGTTCACGTAAGGCATACACTCTAAAAAAAAAAAAAAAATAAGATACAAACACGACGTGGCAACGTGTATTGTACTATTCTAGAAAAACGTCACCCACAATTGCGCACGTACGGTTCTATGAAAAGCCACCATGTGATACAAATATTGATATACATACCTTCTTGTTAACATTTTTTGTTTAAACTGATGTAAAATGTCTGAAAATCACGCTTTTCTTCTCTGCACTCTTTTGTCGTGACTCGCTGGCTTCCGTAAGAGGAGGACTAAAATTACAGTAATGACAGTACTTTTTTTCTGTAAAGCACAAGGCCTTAGCTTTCAGACACCATTGGAATTTTTCAGATAGCACAAAACGGTGCCAGAGTTACGGTAATCCAAAGTGCACCTACGGAAGTGTGCCGTCGCCGGCACGCTCTGTAACGAAGCGTTCCGTAGTAGCGACATTTTTAGACTACAGAATTAAGGAAAACAAATGAGCTTTTAGCATTCTTCCTAAACAAAAAAACGGGACAATAAACAGCTGGTAAAAAAGGAGAACAATTCTGGGAAAAACTGGACGGGTGGCAACTCTAATGACGTGTCATTTTCAGAATCTTGCACTTCTTTGACCTGTTTTCAAACTATTTAGCTTGAGTTGCAGTCAAAAAGTCTAAATACTCAAGGCCACCAACCTGGCTTTACTTCATCACTCACGCTGGTGGGCAGCACCCTCCCATCCTCCCTCCCTCCCTCCCTCTCTCTCTCTCTTCCAGTGCTATTGTTCCGTCGATGACAAGGCCCACGTGCCCCCCTATTCAGCCTCCTGGTGGGGGGTAGGCGGGCTCTTTGTCTGGCGGCCATTGTCCCAGACACGCGCTCCCATTTGACGGACACACGTGCTGATAAAAGAGAAAGGGGGACGAGGAGGAG
Source organism: Leptonotus elevatus (assembly GCF_054856555.1). NCBI lineage: Eukaryota > Metazoa > Chordata > Actinopteri > Syngnathiformes > Syngnathidae > Leptonotus > Leptonotus elevatus. The sequence continues at coordinate 7,213,743 of NC_141245.1, forward strand.
CAGGAGGGCCCACCGCTGGCCATTCTTCTCGACGGTGGTGGCGGTGAAAAGACGAGACGCGCTGACCATCTGTGATGCGTGTCTGTAATCTCTAGTGACTGCGTGCACGCAAGGAAACAATACCAAAGAGGGAGTTTCTCTTTGCTTGTGACGTCTTCTTTTGAAGTATGATAAGAATGGAGTGGACCTTGAAAGTGACTTGAAGCCTTTTTTACATTCCCATCTTTCGTGTTTGTCAAAAGTTACTATGAGTGAGTTGTGTGTCAAGTGTTTTCTAGCAACACGCCAGGACACTGCTTCCCTTGTCTCTCTTCTGTGTTTTCCTCTCTGGTACTGCATGACCCAGGCTGCGGGAGGGTCTTCACCTCACTTGTGTTTGTGCTTCATCATGACAAATAACCCACCACATTCCGTTTTGTTCTCAGAAGTTCTCAGAACTGGAAGCTCCAAAATAGAATACTTTTTTACAAATTTTTCATCCGAATACGAAACAGTGGACACTTGTGTTCCTCTCAGGACTTGCTTGCCTGTGTGGGCAGGATGGTGATGCATCATTTACATCAGTGGTTAGAAACCTTTCCTGTCAAAATAGCCATTTTGCGTCATATAAAAAATGTTTTTGTCTGGAGCTGCAAAACACTTGAAGATTGTGATGAAGGAATTAGTGTGTTAGTTAGTTTGAATGAATGTACTGAGGGCCCAAGAGCTCATTAAAGCTGCACCAAAACAAAAAAAATAATGCAACATCCAATATGTAGAAACACATTTTCTTAAAACCTTTCCTGGAGATATTTTTTTAAGTTTTTTTTTTTGGGGGGGGGGGGGGGGTGGAATTTCAGACTTTTCATACCTTTTTAGACATTTCTGCCTTTTTGTCCATTTTCCAATTCCATTTTTATTTTTTTTAACATTTTGCAGCCTTTTTTGCTATCAATATTCTGACATTTTTGGCAATCTTGTGGACATTTTATGGCAATTTTTGGGATTTCTTTTGTTTTGTTTTTCATTTTATGGTTACTTTTTGAACATTTTATTTTCTGCCTTTTTTTTTATTCACTTCTCTGACATTTTTGGAAATTTCATGGACATTTTGCAGTCATTTTCTGCTTTTCCTCTTCCTTTTTGTAACGTTATGGTTAATTTTTGCCAGTTTTGGATGCTTTTAGGCAATTAAAAAAAAAACGATATACCTTTCGTCTCTTTTTTTTTTTACTTAAGAATTTGGACTGACATTTTTTAAATATTTAATTATTCTTTAAAAAAAATCTAAATCATTAATTCATTTAAATAATATTGTGTTGAGTATGTAAAAATAATAATTGATAATTATTTTTTTTAGAGATCCACAGGAGAGGGACCAAAGAGCCACCCCAGATCTACATAAAAAGTGAAACATGATAGCTGTATGGCACAATGTAACCAGCAGCCCATTCAACAAAAAAGTAGGGAATCAAATAGTACACAAATGATAACCTCAGGACATGCAGCTTTTCACGATCTTTCTTCAAACTGTGTGTATTTTCATGACAAGAAGACAAGGTTTGCTTTGGTACCCTTTCAAACTTTTAACAATGGAACAAGAAATGACCCATTGTTTTGTTTTTCCCCCGTATTTCAACGTATTTTTCCTTAGCTTCCAATCAGTCCTGCCTCCATAATGTCACTGCTTGCTGCAGTGTTAAAAAAAAAAGTATTTAAACTCCTTCCACCACACTACAGCATCTTCCTCACTTGGCCTCAGGCACAAAATAGAGTTTAGCTACGCAATCTTATACATTACCCAGTGAGCGTATAATGTAAAACCTCAGCGTTGTGAAAGGAAGACCTTTCAACAGGAACACTGAAACCTGCTTATGTCACGTAATTACCTTGTCTGGTCAAAGGTTCTGATAGCGTTAGTCTTAAAAATGTCATATGTTCAATTTAACGCAGCTTTATCTGCCTGATTTTCCGCACTAAATTTGTTTGCCATTGTTTCTGCATGAGCAGGCTGCTTTTAGAGCCTGTCAAAGGGACAGGACCACCCTGTCACAGTTTCCACTCTGCACAACAACCGTGACTCCTAAACTGATGTTCCATCAAAGCCTAAATATAATCAGTCATCCCAAGAGATACCATTCATTTCTGTTGTAGTGTGTTTCTGTTACTACAGGTTGCCTTTAGGGAGCCTTTTTGTTGTGGAGGCAGATAGAAAAGGACAAGACAGATTTCCCGTGGGTTCAACATGCTGCATTTCTGAACAGATTAGAGGGCAAATAGGCAGATGGTAGCTGCCACTGAGGCAAATCGACTGACACACAGATGGATGTGTAGACATCCATTTAACAGATGCATTGAGTCACCCTTTCATCATCCATAATGTGTAGGAGTTGGCCATTCTACATCCCAAAAAAGGAACTAGCGATTTTATATGGACTCACTGTTCTTCATAATGCTGTGCTGCCCGCCTCCTAAAAGTTTCCATCCTCTCAGTGCTTTGTGTATAGAAAAGCACTTTTAGACCAAGGATGGACAGAGTGATGAGACGGATGTTAAAAGCTCTAACAGCCTATTGATTTTGGACTTATGGCCTTGTATATAATTGCTTTACATGCATATACGTGCATAATGCATGAATGTGTTGTTTGATGGTTAACATTTTTAAATTTGGAGAGATACAGCCTTCAAATGACTGTGTCAAAATCTGCTCTGCTTGGGTCAGTAGAAAGCAGAAAGCTGAATGTATAGATTGCTCATACAACATCATCCGCCTTTACTGTACAATTGTATATGACATGGAGTTTTCTGCAAAATAACAATAGATCTTTTAGAGTGGAATTCAAACTAGATAACAAGACACATTTGTAGCAATTAATAAGATACCATATTTTTAATTTCACATTTGATGGACTGCATGCGTCCGCATGGACAGGACAACTGGCAGAGCCTTTCAGTACAGCTGTGTGCAATTTTTTTTCAATACGATAGGGGTGATCTTAAACAAGGCAACAGAATACATTCTGCTCCTTCATCAGCCACCCTCTTGACTCCATTAGACGATTACTTACTTCCCACAGATTTTTACTTTGAGAGCAGGAGGAGGCTGACTTGTCTCCTCTGCTTCTGTCTTTCTTTCCAGAAACTCCCCCGCACGATCTTTCATCTGAGGAGACAATGAATTTGTAGTTGGAGTCATTTTAGTACCAGTGCAAAGAAATCTCTTTAACACGAAAATACCACTGGTTGCCGTGGCATGTGGTTTCCATGCAGCAGTACGTTTTTCACATGCTCATTCCATCCAATGTCTAACGTTGTGTGAATGAGCTCGGATGACATGTTGATTAGCAAGGTGCTGAGTTGAGAACAGCTGATGCTGCCTATAGACCTTTAGACCTGACACACACACACATCTTTGATAACGGAAAGCTATTGACTATGTAATCTAGTAGACAAACACACAAGGCGGGCGATTGTGTGCTTGTGTCCAGAAGCCACTTGAGGGCACACTCACACACTCCTCCATCATCCCACAGTTGGTGGTTAGGCAGCATCCTTCTTTTTTGTAACTGCGTGTAGAGGACATTGATTAGTAAAGGAGTTGCATGAAGAAAGAGGAACAAAATTTAACATATCTGGTGTTGACCAGAAACTGAAATTAGTGAGCATTTTGTCAGGATACGAAACTTTTATTTTTATTTTTACTGATTGCAGATATAGGATTTAGATTTCTTACATTATCACATCTTAATGTCCGCCTCAAAAGTGACCTCATGTTTTGCTTCTGAAATTTTCCGTGTATTCCAAGAAATTGACGTCATGTTTTTGTTTTTTCTTCCACAGCTTAGTCACAGCGCTGAAGTCAACCAACCATAACTTGCATTGAATAGTTGAGTTTCAGCTAGGGTTTGTGGATTTGACATTATGAAGAATAGGAAAGAGATTTAACAAAAGGGAAACGATGCATGTAAAAAAACACAAATCAACAACATTGGGTTTTTTTTGTCGACTTTTGGGTCAAAATTGCCAACATTTGCTTTTGTTCAAAAAATTGATTCCATTCCCTGGTTACATTTAATAGCTTAGAAAAAAAAAGGAAAAATAATTCACAGTACAGAAGGGAGAAGAAAAAGTCAACATTGTGTGATGTCACTCATGCTCTGATGATGTCTCTAATCTGCTTTTGAAAGGAGACAGAATCTCTCCTCTTTTATCTACAACCACTTTAAACATCAAAGCATATTTGGAATGGAAAAAAGTTTTGCTGGATTGTTTTATGTTAAGTGTTCAATAGGTTTTTTTAAAGGGTTATTGACTGCATGTAACCATAGTTGGCGTGTAGGATTTCAGCATAGGGAGAATCTCTTTCTGAGTCAGAATTTCCACTGCAGTTCAAATTTAAGGCCTGCTGATTCTCTTTTTACATCAGGAGGTTCCAAGTCCGGTCCTCGGGAGCACCTATCCAGCCTGTTTTCCATGTCTCCCTCCTCCAACATACCTGAATCAAACAATCAGGTTTGTTATCAGGCTTCTGCAGCGCTTGCTGATGAGCTGATCATTTGATTCAGGTGTGTTGGAAGAAGGAATATGGAAAAAAGGCTGGATTAGGGCTCTCAAACAGGACTTGGAGACCCCTGATTTACTGGTACATCTCAAGTGACAAATATCTAATATGATTGCGTTTGTAATGACAGAACACGTGAATGCAAATGCCCACTTTGTAAACATCATAGCGTCAACAGTGATTAGCAACAAGATGGAAGGAAACAATAATGCATAACCTTATGCCGTTGTTACAGAAAACTCTGCGACCTGTCAGAATTTGTGACCACAGTGGGCTATGTTACCCATGGCATGCATTTGAGTGTGCCTGAGCGGTCAACAGCAAAAGGCAAGAGTATTCCCGTTAGTATTCCCGTTAAGTGGAAAGCTGAGACACATCAGAAGTGTGTGTGTGTGTGTGTGTGTGTGTGTGTGTGTGTGTGTGTGTGTGTGTGTGTGTGTGTGTGTGTGTGTGTGTGTGTGTGTGTGTGTGTGTGTGTGTGTGTGTGTGTGTGTGTGTGTGTGTGTGTGTGTGTGTGTGTGTGTGTGTGTGTGTGTGTGTGTGTGTGATATCATATGAGCTGTTACGAAGCCTGTGTGTCTGCATCAATAAATTACGTGATAATCAATGTCTTGCTCTTGGTCTCAGACAGTCAATCAGGCTTTCATAAATTTTGTTGAAACCTAGTTCACACATCAATATTAACCTAAGTACCGTCCTTCTGTTTTGCTGTTGAATTCTCAAACACGCTCAACTGCAAACCATGGACGACATTGCCTCGGGGTCACAAATTTCGCCGGGTTGCAGATTTTCCCGAACGTAACAGAGAACGCGCCAGACGATATTTTAAAATGCTGAAAGCGATTTGGATATTTTGACACTCATTCTAGTGTTTCGTAGGTTATTGCTTCATTTGTTTTTACTTTGTACTGTGGGGGTAAACTGTTGAACAGTTAGCATCACTGTTACTATTCGTATGCAGAAATATAACAGGTTTATGAAGAACTAGAAAATGTATCAGGGGGAGGGGTGGGGGGTGTACAAAAGTACTGAAAATTGTTACAGTTGAGTACCGGTACCGAGAATTGGAACAGTATCGGTTCAAACGTGAAAGGTACACATCCCTATCCAGGAGGGACTCGGAGTCGAGGGGCTGCTCCTCCGCATAGAGAGGAGCCAGGTGAGAAGCTACTTGTAACGATCGACGTCCCAAAGTTGCGACCCAATGCTAGGATTCCCATTGAAGACTATTCACATCTAAGAGTTCATCGGTTTTGTTTTGTTTGAGAACAATGCAGCCACCCTGAAAGCACTATTGTTTGTCTAAGAAATATATATATTTTTTTAATATATATTCATGGCTCATGATCATCATTTGTTTGAAACTCTTGTCTTCTGCTACAGCTTTGTGTCTTCCCCTCTATGCTTATTTTTAGATGGGTCTCTTTCTCACCCTCCTTTTCTAGTGTCTGTACCTTTAATTCCTGGAGGCGTGCAGCAGAAAGGAAAAGGGAGACCTGTTAATCACAGAAATACCGAAAATAGGACCGTAAATGATGTGACATTTTACAGTTATTGTAAATTCCTAATTGTTTGATGTTAAATAAAATTATATATATATAATATAATATAATACAGACAAGGTGTGTTTTGACAATAATTTTTTTTATTTTTTATATCACAATTACAAGAAAAAATATCCCATGATTCTAAGTACTATAAGTGCCCTATCCATCAACAAATTTCTCTCTTCGGCATTTCCGTGTGGATGAATTGTATTATTAGTATTAGCATAACATAAAACCTTCTCTAACTGAACAGAATTCATAAATGTGTTTTGCTTGGTTCAAGTGAGAGGAGTTCATGTTCGCGTTACTGTGCCTTGCCATAAGGGAATCCGGGCTCTTCCTCTTTTTGACCTGGTGCAGTTCCACCTCCAGCTGTTCTCCTCAAGTGCCAGTCCCACATCTCACCCTCTCCCCTAGTGCACTCTTGACCAGTACGCCAAGAGCAGATGGAGTGCAGAAAACTGTGTCAGCACCCGCCATAACTCGCTTAACCACCACTCCCCTCCTCTTATTTCTCTCTTTTTTTTTTCTTCATCCCGCCTCTCCAGTATTTCCCCACTCCCAGCATTTGGGACAGACATTGATTTATCATTTATTTATAGCACAGCTGTGAGCATGCAGGCTTGTGTTGTATTTGTTTGTTTCCGTGCATCTGTACGGCAGACGCTCTTGCGGACGGTGGGGTCTCCCAATTGCGTTTGCATGCGTCTGAATGCGTGTGCGAAGGCTCCTTTTCTAAGTTAATCTCTTAAGAAGAGGTGTGGTTCTCTCCGGCTCTGCGCTCGCTCTCATCCCTTCTCCTCAGTCTGAGTGGCGATATCGTCACACACTCTGTCCTCCGCTCATCTTTTTCTTGCGCTGCTGTTGCTGCCACAGCCGCTCGTCTCCAAACCTCAGCTTGGCACATCTGCGATCTTCTCGGTCCACGATGAGTTCTTGCGGTGAGATAGGGGATGCCATCGAATCCAGGTGAGTCAGAGAGGGTACGAATGTTATGGTAGTTTTTTTTGTTTTTTTTTAAGAACTGCACGGCGTCATGACTTTCTGCTTTACGTTTTTCCTGCATTTATTGATTTGATTTTCGACTGTGTATGTTTTGACTTCAAACTGGGTCACTGGTGTGCTAGTAATCACTACTACATTCCATTTCTCTGAGCTCTGTAGAGGTCAAGAGCAAAGGATCTATTTTTCCTGATGGCTGTTGTTTTATTGGCAACCATCACTTTTCAAAGCCTGCCAAACTGATAATAGGTCTAGTCTAGCCTGTGTCCACGGGGCTCATAGTAGATAATAGCCTTAGCAGATGCACCAACCACATGCCCATATGGAAGAGATTAAACATGCTATATTCATGCAAACGTATAACAAATTTTTGTCTTTGTTACACGCATGCATTTTTATATTTCGGAGCATGGTTATGACCATATAGAGGTGTACGGGCATTTGGCATGCATACCTTTTCCGCACACAGCAGAATGTATGTTTTCAATCATGTCGTGTAGCCTGGAAGATTTGCTTAATTCCCGAGAGTTTCAAGACTCTTTTTCTCCTCTTTCCCTCTGACTAGGCAGCAGAGAGGAACCGCTCTAATGTGTTTTGTGAAATGCAGAAAGAACAAGGCGCAGAGTGAGAAAACATAAAAGAGTAAAATGAGGAGAAATGAAGAAAAGCAAGCTGCGGACTCAACAGGATAGAGATGAGAGGAGGGGTGTGAAAGTTGGGTTTGAAAAGATGAAGAGAGAGGAGAGGCCATTGTATAAATCTGCGCAAGCAGGCAGTAAAACTTGGCTGAAGAGACGATCGCAGAAAAATAAAAGCTTTAGAGATTGATGTTCATACTTTGGTTGTGAGGGAGATGTTAAGACTTGTGCAGATGTTTTCCTTAAAAAAAGCAGAACTTCCAAAGCTATGAGGTAACATCTGACGTATTTTGGGTGGACAGGAAATTCCCTTTGCATGTCCTAAGGCTGCAGACTTTTTTCACAGACTGTCCACAAGGGAACAGTGTTGGGAACATTACTTACTAAAAGTAATTAGTTATAGTTGCTCATTACTTGCTCAAAAAAGTAACTGAGTTAGTAATTGAATTACTTAATTATTAAAAAGTAACTTGTTACCAGGCAAAGTCATTATTTTCACTATTTTATAAAAATGTTTTATATAAAATAATTTTATTTTTTATATATTTTTATATTTAGATTAGTATTGCATTATATATATATATATATATATATTTAAATAAGGAATTCAGATGATGTCCAGGCTATATAGGGTGTTTTCATTGATTTTTGTGAATATTTATGTCACACAAATGTGTCACTCCATAATATATATGTTTTACCACTGCCAATTACGACAGCAAAAAACAAACAAACAAAAAACTTGATATACTGGATATATGGTGATTTGTGGCACATATGTCACCCTGATATATGTCATTTGTGGACAGTTCTAGCACAGACGGTAAAGAGAAATACAGTTATTGACACTGTTAATTACACTAGGCGAGTGTTTCACGGTTGTGCCTCTATGACTTATCTTTTCTTTAACTGTCATGGCGCTTGTGGAGCCGCAAAGTCCCGTAATGGTTCTTGATTGAACCAAATTGCCAGCGGATTGCTCCTCATGGCAACTGTTTTTCGGCACACCTCTAACAATGTTATTTTGACCAACTTCAGTCTTGCCTAACCCCGAATACGTTCCAGGCTAGAGATGTGATTCTTGCTAAATGCTAACATGCTGCAGTGCCTACAAAATAAAAGTCAGTTTGGTTCATTAGTTAGATTACTCCATTTATGAAAAAAAACGGCGTTACCTAACGCCGTTAGTTTAAACAGCGTTATTCCCAACACTGCAAAGGAAAATAATGGCAACCACAACAAACTCATAATTGTTAGCTTTAGCAACTCGGGGAGCAGTTGGGGGTATATTTGTCTTGCTCAAGGGTCTGGGGGTGTATTGGAGGTGAACGACCATTGCCTCATCTTCTCTCGCTCTGTCCACACTTGACAAAACTGACAGGTTTTTCCTGCTCAAATTCTGCTGCCGCTCAAAGACTTGAACCATGACCCCTTGGTTTGGCGATCTTAACCAGTTGGCCATGGATGCCTCTAATAGCTTACAGCATTTTACAATGACAGTTGGTGACCCAGTGAAAGTGACATGGCCGTTACTGTGGAAGAGTGGTTAGCACTTGTGCCACACAGCAAGAAGATACCCAATTCATACTTCAGTCCGTTTTTATTTGATTTCCTGACTAAAATACATATATTGTGGAATGGACATGACTATGTTACCAATGACAGTGGGTGGTCAGTGTTGGCCAGTCAATAATGTTCTTGTAGGCATTTCAAAATTCTAGAGGTCAGTGGCACCTTCAGCATGACTGAGTGTGAGAGCCACAGTATGTGTGATTGGTGGAAAAAGATGATGCGAGTGGTGAGTGTGTTTTCTACACTGGGCCAATAAGACAAGAGATATAGATATCTTGACTGTTACGACATTGCATAACTGCAATAACATCCTTGCATATTAAACAGCCAGCCCTTTTATTGATTTATTTCAGTTTTCCCAGCACGTTTCAAGTGACTTTCAGTCTCACCCACTGTTGAGACTGAATGTTACAGATCGCAGCTTAGTGGGTGCGATATAGCAATAACAGACCAGCCTCCACTGTGATTGTGATGTGTTAAGTGAGATGGATCGCTCGCTATCTTTGTCCTCCTTCATCCCAGAGGTATTCAATGTGAGTTCTTCCTTACCAAACTCGTATATTGTTTTTATGGACCTACCCAATCTGGTGCTCGAGGCGAGATTTCATATGGTGCCCATCCATTGCCGACAATGCTTACAAAATAAATCAAATACTATTTTTGTCCATTAAAAAAAAAAAACTCTTTAAGTATTAATTATAAATAAGTACAAGAATTAGTATAAAATGTCATGTTGAAATGCAGTTACAAATAAATTACAGTAAAATTACAGTTGAATATAGCAATATTAAATAATAGAGTCTTAATAATAGTAATTATTAACCCAAAGGCATGAATTGTTTAGACAATTTTAGCATTAAAGAAATGAAGGTCCATCCATCCATTTTCTTAACTTGGAATACAAATCGTATACATAAAGGGATAAAAAGGAAATAGCATTTTGATTGCCTAAAAGTGGGGGGAAATGTTAGCTAGCCATCTAGCTAGCTAGCTGTACAGTAAATACAATGGTTTAGCCATAGAAAGGGCTCATGTATAAACCTGCTGAGTTGTTTTATTATCTGGACATTTTTATTCGGTGGCGTGCTGTGAGGTTTTTGGAACTTGACTCAATAAAGGTTGGGAAATGCTAGGTTAGCATATTGGCCTGAATAACACGCAAGCAGAAATTGATCTGACACCACGAACGAGTAAACAACTATCTTATACAATAAGCACTTAACACAAACGGTGTAAGTAATAACCTGTCGTTTGTCATTCACACACGTCAGTAAATGTAAATGTGTTGCAAACTGCGGTGGCAAAAGGTTGACTGCACAAGCTGTTAGTAGTTGCATCTTAGAGAAGCAAGACTAAAAAGTGATTTTTCTCTGTTTTTTTGCCTCGCATGACGTGTGTTTGAGCACCTCCAGCAAAACAGGGTTTAATTTCTTTGTTGGCTAAGAGGTACTTTTTTTTTTTTTTATGTAACTACTGTATATTGAATGTGATTTCTTTGGCTATGTTTATTGATATACTGTGTGCCTTTTCAAAATGTTTGTATGTCAGAGATTTGCTCGGGATTATAGCCTGGCACGTAGTCTACACTGATAGGAGAGGAAATGACAATATGATAGTGGAGGATATCGACCCCACTGCTCCCCTTCATGCTTGGCTGCACAATGTCTTTGGATTAGCTTCTCTACCACACCCATTTCCGTCACTTCTACAGCACATGCATGAACATGGACAATAGCACAGATATTATCTAGGATGCAGACACATGTGAATGTAAACACACATTGGGCTGGCTTGGCTCGTGCATGTTCTTACTACTGCTCCGAGAGCAAATACAGATGATTTTGAATAGTTAGTAGTGTACGTTAATATGCTAGTATATCTCTTTTGTGCACCGCACACAAAAACCCCCATCATCAGTTTAATGTAGACTAATGAACACCGATTCAAACACTTCCACGCTCTACTCGAGTGGGTGGGAAATGAAACAATGGCAGGAGGGGCAGTGTCAAAGTGGAGTGTTAAGCCTGGAGAAGGATGATAATAAGTGTAATAGTGCTCCATAAGTTCTGATAAGGGAGCCTATTTGTGCATATACAAGACTGTAAACCTTTCTGCTGAACTAGCACACTTTTTTTGCCCTCAGAAAAGTCTTATTTGTAGAAAAGATCAAACACTTTACAGTTAAGAGCACACTCTATGGTTTGTTGGTGTTGATTTATTTACCAAAGATGATCTTTCTTTGATCCTCACTTCAATGACACTTATCTCCGTTTTTTTTTTTTTTTTGCAAACAGTCAGTTACTGGGGGTGTGCCCAAAAATGTATTCTCATAAGAATTGTGATTCTCATTTAGTACGATTCAGAATCGATTTTAAATGTCCCCAAATCGACTTTATTTAAATTATTTTATACCGTCTTGCCTTTGTCTGTGTGTGCCTTTATTTGGAGCGCTGTTCATGTTGTACCCAATTTGGCCACTTAGGGGCAGTGTGGTTCCACGCGCGCTAATTAGCATTAGCGAGTCAGACTGGAGTAGATCATTACAATTCCTTGCACATCTATAGATTGAAGCAAAAATCATTGTCAATCAAATTATTTTGAATCAAAAATCGTTCTTAAGCGAAAATCGATTCTGAATCGAATCGCAGACCCAAAAATCGAAATCAAATAGAATCGTGAGACATTCAAAGATTCCCACCCTTATCAGTTACAGTATCAACAACAGAGCTCTTTACATTTTACTCTTGAATGAGTGCACCTCGTCATTTTATTTCCTTTTTGTATTGTTTTTATTGACTGCTTTGCTTTGTCATTGTCTTTATTTACTACATTTAGTTTTGTGTCATGAGATCGTAGAATGAAAATTATAAATAAAAATACAACTGTTGTTATGTATGTATGTATACAGTGGAGTTGTGCAAAAAGTCCAGTGCTGAATTGACTCATGCAGAGTTCATTTTTAAGACTTTTTCAGACTCTCCACATTTTTAACTCACTAAGCGGAGTTAAATTAACACTACAGGAGCCGACAAGACGTTACTCTTTGTAAATAATTTCAATGTGATCCAAAGTACATCTGTTAGTGGGATGTCGTCATTCATTTCACTTCCAACTAGTTGAGAAAGCCTCTTTTGAAGAGAGCATTTCAAACATGTTACTGTTGACTACAGCCTCATCTGTGAGTAAAAATAACTTCAGGGGCCCAAACTCCTTTTGTTTGAATGTCAGTGTTTCCCAGTGATAAGCAAGAAGGAAATGAGGAGGAGGAACATGGCGCTGATTTGTCTCTCTCGAACTGGAGAAGTGCAGGTGTGCACTCTGTAGAGTTAGTCTAACGCGAGGTGATCATCTCTGTGAAATAACACCCACTCTGGACACATTTAACTCTGGAATTTTAACACTCCATTTTACTGTCCAGCCTGGTTTGTTATGGCTGTTTTGTGTTGGCACTCCACATTCCCAAAATGCATTGCAGCTTTAGTCACTAAGGGAAGATTTTAAGCTTGTTATGCAAGATGACCACCTGCTAATGGACTTAGGTGAGCTTTCTTTAATTCCTTACCACCCTCCAACAGCTCCTGTGAAACATGATATTGACGACCGTGGGGAAGGACTTTATGCTTGTGTGTACGCGTGAGGGAGAAATGGAGACTTGACAGCGGCAGCAGTCAGATTGGATGCCAGGCTGATGGTTGGGCACATGGCTCTGCTTCAGTTGTCACTTTCCATCAGTCAGCGTCACACTCGCACGCACACGCACACACCTACTGTAATACACTCTCCTGATCTCATTGTGCTGTTGCTCGAGAGCAATTGGGGATTGTGACCGAGTGATTTGTGGGACTGCGCAGCCATAATATTGACCTGGAAATGTTCAGAGTGACACGGTTGTCTGGCTCTTTCAGAGACTGCTATTACAGAACGCATTTTGTCCTGTGGTATTGCTTTTAGGACACTGTCCTACTTCAGGCGGAATTATTTGATAAGATTTGAATACTAAGACAGCAAGCAGGGTTGGGAGGGTTGCTTTTAAAATGTAATCCGTTACAGTTACAAGTTACCTGCTAAAAAATGTAGTTAGTATTGTAATCCAATTACCATAATATTAAAGTAATGTAACTGGATTACTTTTGGATTACTCCAATATTGAGTATGCTCATGAAGACAAAATTTAAAAAAAATATCACCACAATGTTTATTCTATACAATGTGATAGGGACCCAAGCAGCCTACAAATAGCAAAAATCCTTGTGTAATTAAAAAGCATGTAGGCGATTGATTGATTGATTGTATTGATTGAAGGCCATATGCTGTTTTCGAACAGACACTGAAAGCAACCACACCTCACAGGTAGATAGATCCAATGAAGATGATGATATGTGACATCAACTGCAAAATGAACTTTTATCCCAGTCACAAGTTTAGCCGTGTATATGTTGTGCATGATGTTTAAATAGTGAATTGGTGGGAAGAAGATTTGTTTGGAAGGTGTAACTCACATTATGGTTGTAGGCTAGCGGGCTAGCTAGCTAGCAAGAAGCTACAGCGCGTAGCATGCCGCTGATCTCTCAGCTCAAACTTCCCCACCTCCCCGACACGTAGCAACGGTCCCAATCGCGCGGGCGTGCACTCTCTCTCTCTCTCTCGCTCTTTCTCTTGCTCTCTCTTTCTCTCTCTCTCTCTCTCTCTCTCTCTCTCCCCCCCTCCGCACGTACAATATATATGTGTTTCTTATAGATAAATTATGTTAGCTCACGAATTTTATAAACACGCATACACCTTTTTTGTCTCTGATCGTAGAAATTGTAATCCCCATTTTTGATAAATGTACTTGTAATCTGATTGCATGTTTTTTCCTGTAACTGTAATGGATTACAGTTGATATTTTTTGTAATCTGATTACATAACGGCTGTACATGGATTCCGTTACTCCCCAAGCCTGTAAGACAGTACTGTTAGGAGTCACTTCTCTTCCAGTACTTTTTATTTTAATTTGTTTACTGCATGCTTCAATTGAGTCTCAATATTATTAGTCAAGTTTGAGGGTTTCAGACTAAGAACTACAAAATCAACCTGAAAATAAAATTCTATGCACTCTTTAGCGTGACAATGTTTTGGCAGGCTTCTACTGTATGTGCACTTGTGGTATTTGTGCAATAAATCTTTCAGTCAGTCTTGCCAATACAGTTATTTCCCGTAAGGTATGTTGATCTGACTATGAGCAGCATGTAGCCTGAAACTCTCACACGCGCACACATACACGTGCCTGCACACGTGCACATACACAAGCAATGAATAAGGCCTGTCCTGGGTCAGACTGAAGTCTAAACACAAGTAGCTTCGTTTATTTCTACATCATCACAATCGCTCTCTCTCTCTCTCTCTCTCTGTCATATAGGTGTGTTTGTGTGTGCATGTGTGTGTGAGAGAGTGAGAGAGACAGAGGGAGATGGATAGACAGTGCAGAGTGACAGAGACTTTGCATGAATTGTAGTGTCCTTATCCGGGTTACTCAGTGTCAGTTGAAGTCTGCAGGCCCCAGAAACTGGGTCAGGTGTGTGTGTGTGTGTGTGTGTGTGGGGGTGTGTGGGTGTGTGTGTGTGTGTGTGTGTGTGTGTGTGCTTGTGCGCGAGAGTGCGTGTGAGTGAGAATGAGTGGATGGTGTGCTTGTCTTTGCTGCAGGTCTGTTCTCTGCCTCTCATACATTTGATCCAAGTTACAGGATCTCATTCAAAATATGCTTGTCATATTTTTAGGTTAACCCTGAATATATATTCATAGACAAAATACAGTATTTGTTTGTGTGTCACGTGCTCTGCTGCAGAGGTTCATATTACAGACTGGAGTCCGATTCTGATTAATACACATTTTTCTTTGGATGCTTTCCTGACTTGGCTATTGTTATGCTTACTCATAATTACATGTTTGGCGTTTATGCTTTTGATTACTTTGGAATTCTTTGTGGGTTTCTTGTTTAGCGTCTGGGATGCATTTATTATTGCTTCAGTTTGTTGTTGAGTTTGTTGCCCTTCATGGGAAAGTATAGGGGTGCTTGCAGTTGGAGTCAGTCAAGACGCTGCGGTTGATATGCTCTATATACAGTTAATAGCAGATGTTTCGTACACTAGACTATACAAAAAGACACACCTTTTTTCACTGTCTGATAGGGGTGTGAATTGCCTAGTACCTGGCGATTCGATTCATATCACGATTCATAGGTCACGATTCGATTCGATACCGATTAATCCCGATACAAATCTATAAATTGATTATTGCGATTTTATTATTTATTTTGTTACTCAAACTTAGAAAATACTAATCAGTAAACTTGTACATGTACACTGTAAGATTTCTATGAAAATGTATTTATTTATCTGAAAATTCAGGCTTATAACTGAGCCACTGCATTTAACAAACAGGTTGCAGTCTGTTTCATGTCTGAACAGCTCTGAAATTAAATATGAAGGCTTAATGTTCCACTAATATAACATTATTCCATGCTTAATGTGTGAATCCTAACCCTAAGTAAGACATTTTGTTGAATATTCCCATAAAAAATGTATATTTAAAAATCGATTCGGCCGTATATCGAATCGATTCGAGAATTGCGCGCTGTAATATTGCGATATATTGCCAAATCGATTTTTTCTAACACCCCTACTGTCTGATATGAAATTTTTCATGTTCTGGGTCAATTAGGGTGCCAAAATTATTTCCATTTGATAAATGCGAAGGATTTTCATTACTTTTGTCATAGTTAGAAGTTGACCTACAGTAACTATGACTTTAAAGTAATTAATTAGTTTTTTTAGTATTCATTCAATTGAATACACTACAACGACAAGATATTTAATGTTAAAACTGATTCACTTTGCTATTTGTTTTTCCCAAACATTAATTTTGAATTTGATGATTTCTTGCTTGATGTACAGTTCAGTTGCTCAGCAGTCCAGGGTCTCCGTTATTGTATTTTGAGCTTTGTAATCTTACATTTTCAATGAGGAGATAAGTCTCGTACTACGATGAAGCCACACTGATGTAACACATGCAGAATGTGGTTCTGCATTGTCTTGCTGAAATAAGCAGGGACGTCCCTGAAAAAGATATTCCTTGGATTGCAGCATATTTCATCCCCAAAACATAAACATAAAAAAAAAAAAAAAAAAAGAAGACAAAAATGGACATAAGTGTTTTTCCACATAACAACGACGATATGTTGCTCTAAAACCTGTATGCACCTTTTCAGCATTGCTGGTGCCTTCACAGATGTGCAAGTTACCCATGATGTAGCCACGAACACACCCTCATACCAGTTGATGCTTTTGAACATTGCGCTGATAACGGTATGGAAAGTCCTTTTTCCTCTTTCTAACAACAATTTGTAATGTGGACTCATCAGACCGCAGCACACTTTTCCATGAGTTCGGGCCAAGAGAAGCCGGCAGCATTTCTGTTGCTATGGCTTTCACTTTGCATGGTAGAGTTCCATTTCTAGGCATAGCGACAAATTGTGTGAAGGGACAATGGTTTTCTTACACAGTGTCAAACAGACACAATTCATGCATCGCTTCCTTCTTGCTTATGATATGGTGGTTTAACTACCATGTGGTTTAGAAGAAGTGTGAGGGAGGAGTATGTCGCACTTTGCCAACATTTTGGAGCTGCTGTTGAACAGAAAACATCTGGATCCTGGAGAAATTCAGTGTGCGTATGCATGCGTGTTTGTGAGAGAGCGAGAAGGGAGTCCGGCCAAAGATACCAATCAGATTCCCATCTGGTGACCACTGAACACAGCTGGGAAGACATGAGGTCATGCTGTCTTAGCACAGATTATACAAAATGAAATGCACACAGATAGACAAGCAAGTTTATGCATTACATGTATGCATCAGGAGTGTGAGAAGAAATCGATTCAATTTCCACTTCACTGGTAATAAGATGTGACCTTGAGCAGGATCACAAGCTTGAATGAAGTTATACCGATTCTCCCAAATATCACATCACACTAGTCAGTGTGAACTAATGTATTGCAGATGTTTGGACGGGAAATTGCAGTTTTCTTTTGGCATTAAGCCACCGGGTTGTGTAGTCTGCTCAGAGGTGCTGATGGCTTTATGACTACAAACGGTCTTCATTTGTTCATGTTTCAGTGTATGTCCTTTAGCTACTTAAGAAAGCTGTGCATATGGTTCTTGTTGACAGGGTGAGGTCACAACTATGGAAATCCTTTATAAGTTGCATTGCTCAGTAATGTCTCCGCCCTGATGAGTCTCCAGCGACTTTCTCTTAAATGCTGTTTACTACGACGTTGTTCCTCATTTCGTAACGTGATGCTCCGAAAAATGAACGTGCGCTTCTTTAATTGCTGTGTGGCTGTACTATCAAAGGTCCTACGGTACCTACTTTGAACACTTTTGGCTTGCACAAATACTTGTTAATACAAACTGAAACGTGATCCCTAGGGTTATCTAGTGGTGAACTCATAATCCGACTGTTTATGTCAAAAGTATGCAAAAAATATGTTGTATCGCATAAATGTCTTTTTTTCTATATTGTCATAGGTCTAGTAACCACTAATTATATTACATGGCTGTAGTCTCACCTTACTAGAGCTGCCATGTTTTGCTGCCATCTTCCTGCTACAGAAATCGGGTGGTGCTTGCATCAAGTGTTGGACCCAATGGTTCGACTGCAGCTTACCTTCCATAACTCGGGCCTGCAGGTGCACATGGTCGTCACTAACTCCCTCGCAAGCTTTTTATGTTTAGCTTTTTTTTGTTTTTTTTACTAGCTCCTCCCGCTAACCGCTCTTGTTAGCCGCTTCGGCTAATTCCGGCTCTTTCGGCGTCGCTCGCCGAGATGCTCGTTTGGTCACGCAAAATAAAAATTGGTGGTAGGCTTACGAAACGTGGTCTCTCTGGGCCACCGTAGTGTGCGTGCTCCTGCGTGCTTCTAATGCTGTTATTTGACCACCAGATGGCGCTAGGGATCACTGAATGTCCCTTTAAAAATCTAAAAACGAGAGTTGTCGTTCCTTTGGTGCTGCTAGCTTTATGTGGTAAGCCTGATATTTGTTTTGTTGTGTTTTTAGTACCTGAACTTTGTTTATTGGGTTTTTAAACTAATTATCTGCTAATTCTCAGTAGCTGGTTATCAGTGTTGCTAGTACTGTTACCTTGAAAATGTAACTTAGTTATTTTACTGATTACATGAGTTTAAAGGTTACTTTTTACTGATTACCTAATTTCCAAAGTAGCCAAGTTAGAATATAAATTTTCTTGGTGATAAGAAAAACTGTTTGCTACCATTAAAACAGTTTTGAACGTCTTTGTGACCGTTTGCAATGTTTCTTCAATTTTTTTATTGGTATATAACACTTGTTTACAGTACGGAGTGCACAACCAACTTTAATATTTTCATCTTTAGCTCTCACAAACTCATCAAAGGGTCTGTTTCCAGCTTAACTCATTCACTGCCATTGACGGCTATAGACGTGAAAAATTCATTTGAACTATTTCTATTAGTTTAACATTTTTTCCCAATTTTGTTAACAAGAGTATGAAAACCTAGAATTTTTTTGGGTGTACATTTAGAACAGATATAAAATTTGAATAGTGAAGTCATGCGATTAATTATGATTAAAACATTTAATCACCTGACGCCCCAAATTTTTAAAATAATAATTAAAATTTCTTAAGAAAAAAAAAGAACAAAAGATTATTAAAAATTTGCGGCGTCAGGCAATTACAATTTTTCATAATTAATCGCATGACTTCCCTAGTTAACTCATGATTAATCACAAATGTTATATCTGTTCTAAATGTACAATATTTGTTTTAGGTTTTCATACTCTTGTTAACAAAAGTGGAAAAAATGTTAAACTATTAGAAATAGTTCAAATGAATTTTTGACGTCTATAGCCGTGAATAGCAGTGAATGAGTCTCAACGTCTCAACTTCCTTCATTGGTATGCACACGGGAGATCTCGACTTAATATATGAAGAAGGCTGGAGACCATACTCGATTTGTTTTCTTCACACGCTCTCCATCTGGTTTAGCTTCTGGTCACTTCTCGTACATCTCTCGTACATCTAGTATAGTGGTACATACAAATGTAATCAATTCACCACAACGCATTATCTCCCGCTGGCCCAATATGGGGGCGCTTCTGTGTGATCTTCCCAGCTAGCCCCTCCTTTCTGTCTCACCCTACTTTAACACACGTGGGTGCTTGGTGTTGTTCCCAGAAATGAATGGCTCAAACTACAGTACGTGTGCACACTGAGGGCGTGTGTCTGTGTGCGTCCATTCTTGGCACACAGCGCATGTCTCACATGCCAGGAATGAGTAATGCCACTCAAGCTGTTTTGCAGCCGTGGCATATCAGTAATCCACATTACACGCACGCCTGTGAGGTGAGAACGAGTGTAAATTTACGCACTCTTCCGGCACGCCAGTCATTACCACGTTTGCAGCAGGGATTATTCGAAATGATGTGCCTGGGTGTGTATATATATTTTAATGCGCACCCTGACCCACGTGTGAGGCAGAGGAAGCTTTCTCTTCTCTTCAGTGGGCAGATTTTATGCTTACTTTATGGACATTATATGCCTTCAGTGTCGAGGATGTGCAATTTCACACCCAGTTGTAGCCATCATGCCGCTTTCTGGGACAACCAGACGGTAAGAAAATATTGCGGTTTGCCTCTGTGATTCTTTGAACTCTGGATGTGACATGAATGAACTGACAGACGGATGGATGACAATGTTTAGCTTCTCTGTGACCAAGGAACGAATTGATTCATTTTTCATCATGGCAAGTCTTTAAAGTTTTGTCAGACACATGTAGTCTTCTGTATATTTTGACAGTACTATACTCTGTACGGTCTCATATCTGTGTCATAAAAAAACACAAGACTTAGCAGCTAAGTAGATAATTTGCATTCTGTAACTGTGACGCTGCAAAGAATTATTATAGTTCAGCTTTATGCGAGATACTCTCAATTATTTCCGATGCACCCCTCTCCTGTGGCAAATGTGACTGTGGGGGAATGAAAACAGTAAATATCCTTATAAAGCAGCCTGCGTTTGAATAGTGTCATGTTTCGTTGTGCAGGGAAATTAGCATCGCTGTACAGACCACAGAGGCTGAGTGCGCTAATTAGACAGCACAGACACAATAGTATTTATAGACCAGTGGCTGGATGGATGTTTGTGTCAATTAGGATGTGCACAGTGAATGATGTAAGCATTTACCAGTTTTGCTTTTCATTTCACCCACTGGACACTTTATTAGGTGCACATTCAAAATGACTGGCTGAATAAAAATCTGCTTTTAATTTTTAAACCTGTATCACACTCAGGGATGAACGCTTGCGATGCTAGCGAATGTTGAATTCACGTCAGCGTGCCTTGCGACAAGAAAGACTGTTTAAAGCAAGTGGTCCCCAACCACCGGGCCGCGGACCGGTCCCGGGGCGTTAGGCCACTCTGGTTAATTGATTAGCCGAGGCTTGTGAGCGGATTCTCTCTGTTCATGACGGACCCTTGACGCATGTCAAGACTCTAATGATCTCAGTCGCGTAGCGCTGATGCTAATCGACAAGTTAGCAAAATGAGTAAAAAACAGACGTATTTGGAAAGTTTCTTTGCAACGGAGAAAAGGCCCAGTGATGAGACAACACAGGAGCCTGTGACCAAGAAGAAAAAGAAAGGTGCATGGACTTGCAGGCGATTCCCACGCATGATGGCCCGTTCTGCGGCGAGCGGCTCTTAATTTAGTGTTATGGTGAGTGAGTTACTCATGAACTTGAGATTTGTTCTAAAGTGCCTTGTTATGTTGGTGCATTTATGGAGGGCGCTGCTAATATAGTTACATAAAAATGTGGCCTCACATTTATTCTTATCTACAAAATACCTCAATTTTTGTGTTGCTCGTATCATTCATAAGCATTACCAGAGTGACCGCACCATATTAAAGCGTTGTTGTTATTCTTGTTATGGTGTTTGTGCTGCGAGTACAGGTACATTAAATACATAGTGGATGTGTGTTTGTTGTTGTAGTCTTTTATTAATCAGCCGCCGAAGAGGCCATCTTTCCCCCAACCCACTGGATTACCGGTCCACGAAAGTTGTGGACTTGTATGAACCGGTCCATGGTGGAAAAAAGCTTGGTGACCACTAGTTTAGAGAACCATTAAGACTGTTTAGAGAACGTTTAGGAAATGCTGCAACCTTAAAAGAACCCTGGCGTGAAGTCAACATTTGCTAGCGTCGCATATTTAGGATACATTGTCAAGCATGTTAAAGAGCTGAAAGCTTGCCACACTTGCCACTTTCATTCAGCTAGATAAGGTATTTAAAGTATCCCAAAAAGTCGTAATGTGGAGAATAATCATCAGTTTTTCCGTACCGTTTTCATTTTCTCTTCTGTGCACATTGCAAATAGTCAACTTAAAGCGTTTTAAGCAGAAAATGAACTAGTTTCCTTCTCTATGTCAACAGTACCAGCGAGCACGTGACCCCGGAGATGAACAAGCTTCGTCAGAGCCTGAGGAGGAAGAAGCCCACCTATGTACCCGAGGCCAGCAGACCGCATCAGTGGCAGGCGGACGAGGAGGCTGTACGCAAGGGCAAATGTAACTTCTCAGTACGGGTAAGCTAACACAAGTCTTGATTTTATTATTTATTTTATGTATTTATTGCAAATTAAATTTATATTGCAGGCTTTCCCCCAGAAAACGTGCTAAGGAAAGACTGGTAGCCCGCCAGGTTAATAAAGCACTGGAGGAAACCCTGTTGAAATCAATCACAAAAGGTTCTACCGTATAAAATCTGAAGTCCAGACCCGATTATATGATCATTGGGGAAGGTTTTTTTCCTTAAAAGGGAAGGCAACCCAGTGGCGACCAATCACGGCGCACCTGTTTTTTGAAGCTGAGCCTGAGCCCTGAGCAACTGTGATTAAATTTTCAGTTGACAGCAAGTGGCAAAATGGCCGCTACTTGAGATGGATAAAAATGGATGGATTTTGCTGCTTAACTCATACTCCACAAACGCAATATTAATTAGAGTACCACATTTAGACTTGTGGGACTGGTAAAGACAATTTGGGGGTTTAAGTCCCCTATTAAATACTTTTTTCTTTGCGTGCGATATCTACAGATTTTAATACATCAACTTTATTTCTCACTGTGATCAATAAGAATTATCCTCTTAAAATTTTGAGGCAATAGATTCAACGTTTATTTATTTTTTTCTCCAAAATCTGTATCTGATCCCCCAATGGGGTATATGCCTCGGACTTCCGGGTTTTACAAATCGGCGCAGTTTCTGGCCACTGCTGGCCGCATTCCAACACTCGCACCCCCAGCCCTGCACCCCCCCAACCGCGCGCTCCCGCTCATCGGCGGGAGGGTGTCTCGGCTATCTGAAATGCTTCGGACACTGAGACAGACACTACACACAACCTCGCACCCGTCGACGGGAACGCGGAACCGAGGGGCACAAAAGCAAAAGCGCAAGTACTGGGACGTCGCAAACCGGAAACGGAAACAAAGCTGATGTGTGAAAACCCAGAAGGAAATCCCGCCTCCTCCGTGGCCCCATTGTGCCTAGAACGGTCTGAAAATGTAATAGATAGATCTGAAAATCTAATGTAACAGTATGTTTATCCATCCATCATTTTTCTGTGTGAAATGCTGAAAGTTTAAATTGTAGTGGTATGCAATGTAACAATATGACTCTGAAAGGTAACTCAAGGTCATCCAACAAATCTGTATTCATTCGTTTTGAGATGCCATGAATGCAGCGAAAGGCGGCTTTACTGAATTCTTTATTCATTTGATCATTGGTGCACAATAGTGGAAGTCTAAAACATGAATGTGCTACTGAAACAAAATGATCGACACAGAACTGTGGGAGCTCACACAAAAATCTCAAAGTGAGAGGTTGTGCTGTAATCATTTTATCAATTTCATTGCTGGGAATTTTTTTTTTTTATCCCCTAGCATTTCTTCACCTTGAAGTGAAAAAGTGCATTCACAGTCACAAACAATCACATCAAGTGACATGCCTTATATGGTAGCTAATATTAAACCCAAGCTCAGACTTCTTCTTCTCCTCCTATTTATCCTAGCAGAACTAACTACTGGAAAACAGTCCATATTATTTTGTCAATGAGAAAAGCACTGGCCTGCTATCCTTTTTGTAATTGATCGCATACACAGAAGCATTGGTCTCTTGGCCTGATAACCTCTGCTCTATAAGAAGAGAAGAGCTGGGAAAACGATGACAGGCATTGTGTGATGGATTGAGGAGGCAGGTTGAAACGACTGTTGGTGAGATGAGAACATGGAAAAGGGACGAAGTGACTCAAGGACATATGAGCTGAGTCTGAGTCATGCAGTGCCAGATAAAAGAGGCTCATAATGAAGAAGCCTGGAATAGAGAAACCAGATCGTAGAAGGAGGTTATATTTACACAAGATCAAGTAAAATGCGGAAGTTCTCATTTCTCATATAGACAACGTTAACAATTCCTGTACATGTGCAGATGCAAAACTGCACAAAAAACGCAGCTCAAATGCACATACAATAACAGGCATTAAAGTCAATGGAACCGGGTTTTCCAAAAATAACATCCATACTTTGATCTGCAGTACCTGGGCTTGGTGGAGGTGGAGGAGTCTAGAGGAATGCATGTGTGCGAGGAGGCGGTGAAAAAGCTTAAAATTGTGAGTATATGACACACACACACACACACAGTTACACATGTTTCAGAGACAGATGTTGAGTGTTTTGTTGTCATGTTGTGCCTGGCTCGTTTATTTGTACTGATCCACAATCAGGAAACATTACTGTGTGTTTGAAATGCACATTACATTCTACTGTACTGTACTATGTATTTCTTTTCCAACATTTTTCAGTAAAAACTCTTGAGTCGCCTCTTAATAAATCTCTCGCCCACCTCCTCATTTAACGCCCGCTTCCATGAATTGCTTCCCGTCTATTTTGCTCTCTTTTCTCTCTGTGGGATTACGCAATAACTAGGGTCTAGGCTGCTGCACAATGAGTGGTTCAAAGACAATTTTTATATAATTCTTTCCTTCTTGTTTCCTGACTCACACGCTCATAATTCCACTGACTCGTTTTAGTAGTTTGAGGTTCATAAGGTTGTACCTCCACTCTCCCGCACACACACCCTGTGATGTAACTTTACACCATTAGTATGGCGACTGCCTTGATATGCGAAGAATAGCTTTTGATTGCATACATCGCTGCTAGAATGATTTCATTCATCAGGTGAACTTTTTTTTTGGGTACTTGCAGAGCGGGAAAAAGACAGTGAAAGCAGTATTGTGGGTTTCAGCTGACGGACTCAGGGTGGTGGACGATAAAACGAAGGTAAGCATGTTTTGAAATTGGCACTCAAATGTTTTACTCACTTATTCTCTTGTCTTTTTTTGGGGTTACTCACAAAGAACATGACCTTATAGTCAACTAAATTGGGGAAAGCAACCAAACAATGTCCTTTACAATAATATTTCTATGCATCACCACTACACATGGTATTCTGATTAATATTGTGTTTGTGGAATATGAATTAAGCAGCAAAATACAGTGGCTATTTTGCCACATGCCGTTGACTAGAAATGACATGACAGTTGCTCAGGTAACAACCAATCACAGTTCACCGGTTTTCTGAGTTTGGTCATGTGACATTTGCTCGCAGAGTTGCGATTGGTCGTTACACTCAACAGCAATTGGCAAAATGGCCGCCCCCGAAGATGGACGAAAACAGGTTGATTTTGCTGCTTAATTTATATTCCACAAATGCAATATTAATCAGAAGACCACATTTACATTCGTGGGGCTGCATAGAATATTATTGTAAAGATTTTTTTGTGTGCAGATGTGCCGATTTACCCAACAAAGTGAAAATCACATTTTCCGTCATTCTGTGCTCATCTTAGTCCTAGCATCTTGCCAAAGGTGCTAAGGAGGAGGAGGAGCTCAGACATCAAATTGCACTTGAGGAATGTCTGGTGACCTCCTTGTGCGAGTGCAGCTCACCGGGGACTCTTTTGAAAGTAGATCACACTAAAGAGCTGCACACAACAAAGGAGAGATTGAGTTCAATGGAGAAGCCCCTCACACTACTTCTTTCATATTGTTGGAAGACCACACATGCACTCACACACGCGTCATGTCGCCAACAACCCCCCGGCACGGCTTCAAAACGCCACCTCTGTTTCTGGTCCTTATCCTCTGATGCAAATATGTCCTCCGGTGGGCAACGGAACTATAAAGTACAGTTGTGCAAATGACAACTCTTTTCAACCCAGCAACTGTTTTTTGGGGGAGGCTGGAACAGGTTAATGGCATTTCTATTCATTTCAATGAAGAAAGAAGGCTTGAGATACAATGTCTTGCGAAAGTATTAACCGCCGTGAGCCACTTACTACTATGACAGACAAGGGTATATATCATATAGGCGGATGGCATAGCCCAGTGGTAGAGTGATCGTTTCCCAGCTGGGAGGTTGTGGGTTCGATCCGCAACCCTTGTGACCATGTCGAAGTGTTCTTGAGCAAGACACTGGACCTTAATTACATGTGTGAATGTGAGGCTGTGTAACGCACTTTGGACACCATATAGATCACATGTGTCAAGATCCGGTCCTTGAGGGCCAGAGTCCTGCATGTTTTCGAGGTTTCTCTACTCCAACGCACCTGATTCAATGATCTGGATAATTATCAGGCTCCTGCAGAGCTTGCTGATGAGCTTAAATATGAATCAGCTGTGTTGAACGTGGGGAACCTCTGAAACATGAAAGACACAGGCCCCCGAGGACCGGACTTTGACACCACTGGTGTAGATAAACTGCTATATTAAAAAACAGTCAATTTCCCATTTGTAGGTTCTCAGTGAGTGATTGGCTAGGAGTTAGAAATGTCCATAATCCAAATCAGAGTCAAATTTCCAAGTCTGATCCCAAGCCAGTAATCCTCTCAAATAGCCCACCATCCCACAAGTCCAAATTCAATTTCCAATTTACAGGGTCAAATACGCCAGGTAGGATGGACTAATAAGGAAGATCAGAGATCAGGTTGTTACTGGTACAGGTACATGTTCATTTTCAGGAAAGGGCACTGAACTGAAAGACTGAGCTAGTTATATAGCAGGAAAACAAGCCATGCTACAAACAACGTATGGTTTGTCAAAATGATTGCAACAATAATGCAAACAAATCTCTTCAATGTCACCTTTGGCGAAATAATATGTAAACATGTAGAGTGCACTTCTAGATACTATATAAATATAGAAAATATACATACTGTATATATCTAACAAAAAAATATAGCATGACGGCCAATTGAAATGATGCAGAGGTTGTTTTGTTTTGTTTTTCCCCAGAAATGCAGCCTTTACAATTTTTTTAATTGAAAATTGCATTCTACTACATTACAAAGTTGATTTCAATGTGATTTATTGTCCAGCCATCACACTTCTTGGTTTCCCAAAGTTCAAATTCTTTCCTTAGATACATGAGACGCAGTCATGTCACCTTGCTATATTCTTCCTTGCTGTTAAGAGTCACACAAAATGGTGTCGACGTCAGACACTGCCTCTATTGAGTATTTCCTGCACTTGACTGAGGCGTCCTATCAATATGAGGTGACATTGTCGTGTTTGTTGCCCATTGAATGAGAAGCAGACATCACATGACCACGGTCAGTTGTCTGAAAAGAAAACACTCTGCTCTGCACTGCCTTTCACCTTGGTACCAGCAGCCCCTTGCATTCACTCACTGTCCGCAGTGAAAGGCCTGTTATTCTTTCTTCTCTTTATCCACTTTCTCTTCTCCCGTCCTCATTCAGCCTCTCTCGCTCTCTCCTCTTCCTCCCCTTTCTTTGTTTTCTGAGGCCAAAAAGGATGCGAGTGGATGCTTGTGTGAGCCCCTCTGTCTTCTTTTGTCCCTTTCATCCGCCTCTCGTCTCTTGCGTTGTGCTTCCCTGCTTGTTTTTGGAGTGTCAAAGAGGTGAGCTCGGGGCCCCTAAATATACACCAAGAAAGCGATACCCCCCTCCAAGTCTCCTCTGTCGGAACTGAGGCAGGCTGAATAAACCTTTCATAGGAGGAAAGGCGAGTGGAGCAAACATCCCAGAGATTTCAAGAGGGCCCAGTGTCAACAGTCTGTTGTTACTGACTTTTATAGGTAGGACTGAAAAGGCTTTGACGGCTCGGAAATAGCGGGTTAGGTGTTTGATCGGTTCGCTTAACGCTCAACCCCTCTTGGTCAAACTGATGTCTGTGGAAAAACATTTGCCTGCCTGCTGCAATCATGTCGAAATGTTCTTTTCATCCTTCCAGGACCTGATTGTGGACCAGACCATAGAGAAAGTCTCCTTCTGTGCTCCCGATCGAAATTATGACAAGGCGTTCTCCTACATCTGCAGAGACGGCACCACCAGACGTTGGATGTGCCACTGCTTCATGGCTCTCAAAGACTCGGTGAGGGGGAACTGCGAGCTGCTTTGTTGCTCTGCCTGTCTCACTTTAGGCAACAATTATTCTTTCATTTTTAGAGCTCCGCTTAAGAATTTTTAGTCTGTTATTACTTTTTACGAATCTCCCTCGACATACTGTAAGAAGAAAAAGTCAATAATAAACGCCATTTTCCAAGTCATCAATTTGAACAATGAAAATAGATTCCTACTGTTTTTACCCCTGGGAAAAAAATAAATAACAGATGGTGCCTCTATGTAGCTGTAATTACCTTTATTACTATAGCCACATTCCCACCAAGGTGGTACACTACAACCTAATCGGATTCATGTGGCTGTGTCAGCAGGACGCCGTTAGCATGTAAATAGCGTGAAATAATAGCACCAGGGCAGCGTGTCACTCGCCAGTGACTTCAACAAAGATAGAAAACACGTCACAGTACAGTTGTTTGTTGTTTACAAATCAAGTCCAGACAAACACATACAAATAATCATTTCCAGCTCTTTTGTTTTCCACCAATTCTGTAGCATCTTCATGTAGCATACAAAGCTGGAAGTTATGGCTTCATTTTTTAAACACCCCAACAATGAGATGTGGCTGGGAAAATAACTTATTAGTCTCCAGTTGCCCTGCCCCCCAGACTGACAACCAGTTTCAGGGTCCACCCTTCTACTTGCCCAAATTCAGCACACCTGTGACTCGAATGGAGTAACAAAATCCCCATCAGCCTTTTCTGAATAGCCCTTCAGCAAGTGCAAACTTTTCCAGTGTGCTCACACTTGACTGTTTTGGAATGTGTGTAAAGTGCCGTTTGAAAACAGAAGCAGTTAACAAGTTGTGGTATTTGTTAGTGATGGCAAAATGAAGCTTCATGAAGCACTTGCGATACTTTTTGACTCCTCAAGATGGCACTCATGATTCAAAGATGCAATGCAAATGTAATCCATTTTCATTGCACTTGCCTTTATCTTTAAACCAAGAGCACCATCTAGAGGAGTCAAAAAGTATCGCAAATGCTTCATGAAGCTTCATTTTGCCATCACTAGTATTTGTTATTAATATGAACCACGGTTACGGCGTGTCAGAGGTTGGACCCAAAACCAGGAACGAAACTTACAGAAAAAAATTAATAAAATAAAAATACGTAACAAACATAACTCTTAAATACAAAAATAGCAAAAACTGTTGAACAAAAAATGCTACTAAATGCGTTTTAAAAAACTAAACTGAAAACTGGTGCAAGGCTTTCCAGTCCACCACACACTGTCTGCTTATTCTTAACTAAACAACCTTGTGTGTTGGACCCCCCCCCCCCCCATCCCCCACAGTGTAATCTGATTGGATGATTTCCACAGGGCATCTTAAAGTTAAACAACACGAGATCTAAGTGGGATAATTATAAACTAATCTGATCCTCAACGTGTCAGTTGTATTGCACGTGGAAGTATGAATCACACCGGATGAAATCAAACGACCAGTCAACACATCCGGGATCGTAATCGGTTTGTGTTTTTATTTCTGCTGCATTTAGGGGGAGAGACTGAGCCATGCAGTGGGCTGTGCCTTTGCTGCCTGTTTGGAGAGGAAACAGCGTCGGGAGAAGGAGTGTGGCGTGACGGCCTCTTTTGATGCCAGCCGCACGTCATTTGTACGCGAGGGCTCCTTCCGCGCCAACTCTGCCTGCAGTCAGCACGGCAGCGGTAGTGAACGAGACGACAAACTGCAGGAAAAGAACAAAGGTGAGGTCTTCCCGGCACAAGAGTTATATACTGGATTTTTAAAAGATTTTTATACGTTAAAAGAAGCCTTCTGCTGACATATTAGCGAAATGATTTGGATCAAAAACAAAATTAATGTGCGTAAATAAGAAAACTATATTGGCCATTGGTGTATGAGGAATTTGATGGGGCCCTCTAGTGACCTGAGGCCCGAGGCAACTGCCTAGTTTTGCCTAATGGTAAGTCCGCCTCTGCTCTCCTCCAGATCAGCCCTCTGTTCATGCAGCCCTGCCGCCCGGTACTGCCTCCCCACCCGAGGGTGCAGCAGAACCTGGCGGGCCTCATGCCATCCCTCGCCGCCACGCACCAATCGAGCAACTGGTGCGTCAAGGCTCATTCCGGGGATTTCCAGCTCTCAGTCAGAAGAACTCTCCCTTCAAGAGACAGCTGTCACTTCGCCTCAATGACCTGCCATCCACACTGCAACGCAAGACCGACTTTGAGACCAAGAATCCTGGTGAGTTGCGAGGTTCTTGCAGTTAAAAACAGTAGTTGGCAGTGAGATGTGCCTCTGGTTCTACGTAGCTTCTCCTTAGCCTGTGCTTATTGCAATACGAGAGACTGTTAAAATGTCAGCCATAATGTATGTTACGTACAGTATGTACAAAACTGCATCAGTGTAAATTACACTACGTACTATGACTTCACATAGGGTCCTTTTACGACTTTATTCCATTTGGGAAAAACATTAGAATGTAGCATAACAATCTCAACGAATAATGACAATATTTTTGCTAATTTCAAATACCGTTACCCTCTTAAAATAATTGCCTGTTATTTATTTATTGTGCAAAAATATTTTTTATTCCTAAATCATGTCCTAATGATGCAAATGGTTAATTTTTTTGTGTTTCCTGAAAAATCTGAAAAAATGACTTGGCCGATTATTTTATGAAGGCGTTGATATGTTTAAACGTACTTGTAGGCTAAATGCTAAAAATCTAGCATTTTTTCCCCCGTAATGCCACAGAGTATTGACTTGCGCATGTGCAAGTAAAAAACAAACAAACGGGAATTATTTTATTTTTTTAGCAATTAGCTTACATTATCCCAACCCATTTGAAAATTGAATAAATAAACATTGTTTATTTATTATTATGTCTGCAGTGCAGTATTTCCCTTCAGCATTTCCCCCATAATGCCACTGGGTATATAAGTCAATATATATATATATATATATCAAGTTTTTAGCAGTTAGTCTACAACAATGTTCAAACGGATTTGCAAATACGTTTTTTTGTTTTTTTATACGTTCAAAAGTACGTACCTGCAAACATATTTGAACGTATTAAAATACATTCGAACTGATTTGCAAATATTTGTAGACGTATTGAACAAATATGTTCGAACGTACTAGCAAGTACGTTTGAAGGTAATTGCAAATACTTTTGAACGTATTTAAACACATTTGAACGTACCCACAAATACGTTCATTAACATACATTTACAGTTCCATGCAATTTTCCTCATCTCCTGGTTTATCTCTCCCACACTTCCTTATTTTCATCCTCCCACTTCCCTTTTGTGTGGTCCTTTCTTGCTAGTACTAGAGGTGGACATGAGCTTGTCTGGTGAGGGAGACATTAATGCCCTGTGCAGCCAGATCAACACCTCCTTCACTACGCCATCTGAGGACCCGTTCTCCAACCCTTGCCCGTCTGCGAGCGGCCTGCCAACCTGCGTGGTGCCTCCAGCCCTGCCTCCTCCTCCAGCGCCGATGCAGGGTAACATTAAATCATACGTAGCAGTGGTAGATTTCTGGCTCATTTACTTCCATGCAGTAATTTCCATGAATCCTTGACGTTATCTCTTCAGCTGCGTCGTCTTGGGTTCAGCCAGATCCTCCTCTCCACTCTCCTCCTCCAGTGTCGACGGCGATGCATAGCGGACATAAACGTACACCCTCGGAGGCAGAAAGATGGCTCGAAGAGGTCTCCAAGGCAGTCAGGCCCCAGCAGACACCCCCACCGGGTCCCACCATCCCCAGCATTCCGGGGCCGCCGTCTGTATCGAGTCAGCAGATCACGAGTCTGGCCCCGGTGTCGACTCACTCCATGTCGCTTGGTACCATGTCCAAACCCCTCATTGCAAGCCCCTCTGCTCTCCCAACTCAGGCACCGATGCCCCTTCCGCCTATGTCCATATCATCCGTCCCTCTGATCCCCGGCCCGCCGATTTCAAGCCCCCCTATGTCTTTGCCTTCAATGTCCATCCCCACCATGTCAGGTCCAAGTATGTCAGGAGCCCCTATGATCCAGCCCTCGCTCACGGGACCCCGAGGCTCCCTCCCAAGCATCTTGCAACCTTTTCCTTTGGCCTTCGACGCTGCTTCGGCTCCCGTGGGGATGTTTGCCAGCCAGCCTGTCCAACCGGCTTTTGTTCCCATGCAAACGTATATGCCAGGCTTGGCGAGCAGTATGACCTACCCAAACGTCAGCGTACCCGTCGTCGGAATCACGCCATCGCAAATGGTGGCCAATGTCTTCTGCACGGCCACTGGCTCGTCTGGAACGGGCGGTGCCATCGGCTCCGCAGGCGGAGGGCCGAAAGTGGGATCCCTTGGAACAGGCAGCAGCCACCAGCCTTACTCAGGAGTGCCCACTGGAGGCTTTTCCACGCCGTTCCCCTCCACCCCTCCACTTTCCACAGCCATAAATGGTCTCCCGACGCACAGCGGTGCCTCAGCGGCCCAACAGAACGGCAACGGAAATGGCGGCAGCACTAGTAGCTGGCCGCCGGAAGGCAGTCAGCTGACTGCTCCTGTGGCCGGTAATTCACAAGATGATGAGCGCTTTGAGGCCAAGTGGGCGGCACTTGAGAGCACCAACGCCAAACCAGCAGCTCAGGCACCCGGAAGCAAAAGTCCAGCAGCAGCAGCCAACCCTTTTTCCAACAACCTGCAGAAGACTTTTGAGATAGAGCTCTAAGGTGAGGTCGTACAAGCATCCCTGCTTTGACCGGTATGCAGGTCCTGAAACTTGGTGGCAGCCGAGTATGCTCCTAAAAGCTCTTTAATGGCGGATCTATAGATAGTGATGCTGGTTTCTTGAGGCTCCAATGAAAGCTTTGCAGATTGCTGGGCTGTCACTGGGAGCTTTTCACATCTCAAAGGGATCATGTGATGATCTCAATTCTGCCACTTCACCTCATTTTCGCCTCTTTCCCGCTGTCATGTCTGCACTCCGGCTTTACTTTCTCTACCAGCTGCAAGTCCCTTGACACACTGACTGTCACTCAGTGACCCGCTCAGTGGTTGCTTTCTTTCAAAGGTGACTCAAATGCATTCCAATCCTATTGACTGATTTTGGCAGAAGAAATGGTAAATGGCCGAATCGTGAGAACTGATTTTTATGTACAGTGGATGCAAAATGTCTACACAGCCCTGTTGATTAAGATAGAAGATTTCAAAACTTTTTCATAATGTGATCATGACTTGCACAACACAATTTTTTAAAAATCTGTCCAAATCTACCCACCGGAAATACACAAGCAGAGATAAACAATGGCAAATTCTTGACGCAGCGCAGTAATACACTTTTGGAGCGAGGAGGAAACGGACTATTTTATTACTGTGGTAAGTGACATGAAAATAATGTTTTTTATCAACGGTTGAAAATTAGAAGTGTAAATGACGTCTATTTACGTCATGGCATGGCAATGCCTCTTACTCGCCGGCGACCATTTTACGTTGCCACTTGCTAAGCCTGCCTAACTTGAATACATTGATTTCTCCCCGACGTTTTCACATCATTTTCTGTCTCTTTGGGAAAAAATTCACTGTGTATGGCATATGGTTGTACCAGTAAGTCAGGGAGAAGCGCTACGTGCCCATTTAATTGGTAAGAATGCGATATTAAATCTCCTCCGACAAGGTATATCTCTTGAGTCCTACTCAAAGATTCATCTGCATCACGTTTTCAGAACCTCAGATCGGTCAACCGTAAACATTTCTTGACAAAATATATTATATGTGACCTCACTAGTCTAAACATGACATTCTGATTAGTATTACATTTGTGGAGTATAAGTTATGAAGCAAAATCCAGCCGTTTTTTCCCTTCTCATGGTGCGGCCATTTTGCCACTTGCTGTCAACTGAAGATGACATCATAGTTGTTCAGGGCTCAGGCAACGACCAATCACAGGTCACCTGTTTTCTGAAGCTGAGCTTGTTACCTGAGTAACTGTGATGTCATTTTCACTTGAAAGCAAGAAGCAAAATGGCCGCCTTCTGATAGTAATAAGAACTGATTTATTTTGCTGCTTAACTCGTATTCCACTAACACAATATTAACCAAAATATTGTATTTAGACTAGTGGGGCTGCATAGAACGGGGTTGACTTCCCTTTTAAATAATGAAATGAACGCAAAGCCCATCGAGACAAATTTTGCTTCGAAATGTAAACCTAACCTTTGTCAGGCACAATTGATGATACTGAGATAATATACTCTTAATGGCTGATACAAACCGTGATATTTGTTCTTTCCGAGGCTCTCATGACTCCGGTTAGGTATCCTAGCGTACAACACTCACTGCTAAAAGTGTTTTCAGTGGAAAAAAATAACAGAAGTTGTCAGTAACAGTGGCAACCTAAGATGGCTGCTCTCTGGCTTCAGCCTATTAAAAGACCATTAATATACAAGCCTATGGATCAATCACATTACCATGTAACCATGGCTTAACTCTGTCGACTCACGCATGTAAACGGGTTATTCCGAATCTTTCACAAGTCGGAATTTTGACCTTAACCCGAATATTGACTGTATGCAAACAGCCAGTGTGGTTGGACACGTCCGGTGTTAATGAATTCTGATGACAATCCTCAGTTATGAGGGGGTGTACACACTTATGCAACCACATTATCTCAGCTGTTTATTATTACCTCTCCTCTCAAAGACTTTTTTTTCTCCATAGTTGTACAGGTAATAGGTCACATAAATGGTGAAAAAGGTTTTGAAATGACCTATCTTGACCTCATTTTTTATATATATTGCAAAAATTTGGCATTTGAACAGGGGTGTGTAGACTTTTTAAGAGGACCCACTGACCAGTATTAGTGATTTATTGCCAAAATAATTTTATTTATTGTACTTTTTTACGTTGACAAGTTATATTTACTTAAAGTCAAAATGTTTAAGTGTTTCCTTAAGATATTTTTATCCCATACAATATATTTATTTTTGTTGAACTCCAGGGAAACAAACAGGAGGACCACAGAGGTCATCAATAGGAGAGTCCGGGCATTGTGGGAAATGTAGTCATGTTACAGGAAACAAAGCCCCATGGATGAAATGTATCATGTTGCCTGGCAAGTGTATATAATGGCATGACGCGCCCACCCGTACAATGGACACGTTTGCTTTTCCAGACAAATGAATTAGAGCCTCACTTTATCTCCAGTGGACATTTCTGTTGCTAAAATATGATGTTCCATTGCACTGCAGAATATCCTAAACAGACACTCCACGGTAGCCATCGACCTGTTTCAGAAAACTCAAGGACAACAAATGTGATGATGCACTACCTTCCAATATTCATCAACGTGTTCAATTACAGGGTAGACTTGAATCAAATTCTGCTTGAATCTGTTCAACGACATCAGTCCGTTGCAATGTTTCCAATGGTGACAGGTGGAATGAGAGCATGGATAGAAGTGAAAGAAGAGGATACATTAACTATGTGAACAACAAAAGAGGGAGAACGAACGTGATGATAAAGACGAGAGATGGAACAAGTGTGAGGAAAACTGAAGACACTTTTGTCGCCTTGCCCACAAAACAGCCTTTCCATCCCCCAAATCATGTTACTCAACTCTTAAAACCTGCATTGCAAAGAATCTTTTTCAGTATTTATTTTTACAACTTTAGCATATTCCGTATATACACAAACATGCAAGACTCCTTTTATGTAGAAACTGAAACGCCAGTCAGGTCATCAAGTCTTAGAAGAAGAACTATTTTAATGGAGGACTTTATCAGGTGCTCTAAATGGGAGTTGAATTGTATGAAGAGTCTCTGACAATGTTCCGTGCTTGTTTTAGTTTGATTAATTTATAAAATATTTTTTCAATGAGGCAGTAATGCTATTTGATAGGCTGCCTTCTAAAAAGAAACTCCTCCAGAGTGTGAAGTTCACAATTTGTTTCTCCTGACAAATCTTATTCCCCCCCCCCCCCCCCCCACAGCCAACAAATCCAAATATATGAAACAAGATCCTATTTTATTGTTGACTGAAAATATTCTTAATATTCTTTAACTGGACTTGTTTACATGCCCTTCTAAATTATATGTAGGTTATTGCAACAAAGCAAACTAAATGACCTCATGAACTTGATTGTAAAACTAGTTTAGTGATGGTAACAGAAAACAGTGGAGTTTATTTTTAATCTTTATTTACAGATTTTTTTGTATTTAAACCTACATATTTGTATTGTAATTACATTGTAAAAAAGATGAATAAAGTAATATAATACAATGCTGTGCATCTTTTGTAGTTTTTTTTTTTTTTTTTTTTTTTACATTATCACCCTCCAGACTTTTCTTGGAAAATTTTTGTGGAATAAGCATTTACTAATTGGGCTTTTTATTTTCCTGCATAGGAGCATGAGCTTATTAATTGCATCAAAGAATTTTTTTTACAGCTGACTGTACCTAATCATTTGTCCAAGATGTGTGTGTGTGTGGGGGGGGGGGGGGTAATTTAATGATTATTCCTGGTTCTTATATAGGTGCATTTATTACTTTGAATCACCTAAAATAAATAACACATCTGTAGATAGCCTATCAATAAATGGATTGTTAGAAAAAAACATGTTTTACAGTACTGTACTTTAAATGGCAACAAATGATAGTAACCAGACCCTGACAGGATGTTACCAGTGCTGCCTGTGTTCGGGTCAAACGGGCTGAGCAATTCTGCCGCCGCCGATGGAACAAGATAGGGCCGCCTTTCTCCTTCAAGGTCGTGAGAAATGGAGCAAACGTTCACACAGACACACTGAACTCGAGTTGTGGCAGCAGCAAGACTCGCCCAATTATTGTCCAATGAGCTAAAGGGCAGACTGAGTCGGTGAACATGAGTTGTGTTGTAGATGAGTCAAAGAACGAAAAAGTGGAGCTCTTTATATTGCCAGTCCAGTGAATGCATCTGTTTCATTTTGAAGACTGATTGAATCATTATTGCCATGACATTACCATCAAGATGATTTTGCACTTTTGTTTTTTAAAGCAATAAAATATACATTACAAATAGACGCATCGACAAAACATAAAACAATAAGATAGGGTAAACAAAGTACAAGGTGTGTCAGAGAAGTGGATCTACAAAGAGATCCTGTGAGGTTTGTTTCGTTCAGCGCGCGGAAGAGGCCTCAATTGTAGCAGGATTTAAAAAAAAATACTGTATATTATAATAATAATGATAATAATATTGCATTCTATAAATTAATTTCTGCAATGATTCAGAGGGTTCGATGCATGCCGCTGTCTTATTTATGAATGAAATATGATAACATCCACCGAATCCGTCTGCCTGTATCTGGATCAAATTGACAGATATTGCTTTATACTACCTGCGCCAATACTTAGACGTGGTTCCAGCAGGTGTCAAGTCTATTCTACGGCGTGCCGGGTGCTTCACAAAAGAAACGCCCTCAGTATGACACAATACATGGCACAGAGACCAAATTCTGAAACAAGCGCATCGATCGAGGCTTACGAAAAACTGAATTTGCCCGTCTTTATGCTTGAGCGTGGGTGCACTGTCTGCCAATATATTGCTCTGACCCTTCAATGTATTTCATTTTGTCCCCTAATATGAATACAGGGGTAATCATTTGAACGATTTTTTGTTGGGTTAGGAAGTGCATGGTCCCCGAGTAGCACTATAGTGAAAATCTGTGGCCCCCTGCAGAATTCAGCCCTTTTGTCCTTTTGTACATTTTTAACCATTTATGCTCTCATATTTAAATAAACACTATAACTGTTAATAATTTTTATTTTTACATTTTTTATAAATTGCAATATGAATATCGATTTTGAACAGAATGGCAACATTAATGTCGAATTACACATCTTCATTAAAACGTTGTGATGTTCTCTCTGCTGATATGATACACAATGATAATAGAGGGAAATGGCATGGTTTGAAGGTGGATATTCAGCAACCGACATCGGAGGGGTGGGGGGCTCAGTTGCCATGGCTACACAGCAAAAAAAAACTAATTTATAACATCTGGAAAGTGCTGTTGTCTGCAAAATGTACGTCCATACATATCAATTACATCGCCTGAAGCAATAATAGCAGCTGAAAACACAATGGCATCCTTCTGGGGGCTCAAGCGAGTGAATGGTGGTTAGCGCAGCAGGAATGTGTGTGTTTCTCTCTCTCTCTCTCTCTCTCTCTGTCTCGCTCTCGCTCTCGCTCTCGCTCTCTCTCGCTCACTCAGTCACCATTTACATGAGCACTTAGAGACTGTGTGTTTTTATTTTACACTAAATGTCAACCACCAGTTAATCATATACAGTACAGTATGGCCTTTGTCTGAAACAGTATTGTTAATTGCAAATATTAAATGTCGCCATGGTCGATGCCCTCCCAAAGCTAGGAGGAAGTAATTACAGTGATTAATCGCATGTTCTCGCTCATGGTTTATCCAGCAGATTTCTCATTGTTTCGCCTACAGCCGGTTTAAGCTGCAAAGCACAGAATGCCACATTGACGTAGTGGATGTAGTGAGACAGACAAATGTGTGTACACTGCTGGCTATTAATGTTTTTTTTTTTTTGGTAGACGTTAGTGATGGACGAATGAAAGTTAAAGATGCAAGGGAAATGTAATCAATTTACATTGCGCTTGCCTTTATTTAAGTCAAGAGCACCATTTTGAGGAGTAAAAAAACAATGTTGCAAGTGCTTTATTTTTGCATCACTACTAGGCGTCATCGTCTACACAGGTTTGTAAAGCAGCAGAAGGATCATTCTCGCATTGCAAAAGTGTGATTAAAACGTTGGATTTAAACATTAAATATGAACATACAAACAAGTATATTGGCAGTTTAATCTTTTCCAAGAATAAAAAATGAACAAAAGTGTTTATTTCTTGTAATGGGCTACTGTACAATATTTTGCAAGTGTTCATGTTGTAGATAATATTCACGTAATATTTGATTTAATCATTTAAGTTATTGGTGGCAAGCCTAATAAGCTTAATTTTGACGACTAATGTTCAGTTTTACATGTACATCTTTACATACAATATATTTTAAATTACATTTTGGCAGCATAAAAGGAGAGTATTCGCTCTCATATCATTGCAAATCAATTAGTAAAGCTAACGTAGTTGGTTTGTATAGTGTGTAATGCTGCTGACCAGAGGTGGTTCTATATACGTTTCTAACTTGTTAAAAAGAACACACAGTAAGAATAAATCTATATACGCAAAAAATGTGGTGGTGCAATTGTTCAATTTATATATTTTTTATTGTTTTAAATATGGCCTAAATACGCGTCTGCTGCTGACTATAACTGTCAGACACATTTCAGCGTCTAGTTAGTATAGGTTATTCTTCTCGTTTTGATACTATGCACTATGAATAAATTACTTGCAATTAAGTTGCATAATTATGCATTACTGTACTTCTAAATAGGACTTCATCATGAAAGAAACCCCCTGCTGCGAATTATTCAGGGCACTTGACAGTTGGCGAGTTCTGGGATCTAATGTTTATATTCTTTTAGCGCCGCCCTGTGTACATACTAGGCATTACACCCAGCAGGCAGCCACGCTGTAATCAGTATGTATTTATAAACAGCTACGAACTCTTATATTATTATATTTGTCCAAACAAAAGTATATTTAAACGCATTAGGCATTTAAAATAAGAAACTGAGGAAACAAGTGTGCGAGAGAGCATTGTTTTTGTAGGACAATTTGGCCTTTTATTATTATTTAAAACAAACTGCAAAAAAACACAAACTTCAGATGACTTTTAAGCATACAATTTCCACCGTTTTGTATTTCTTACACTGGGGACATTATCAGCATAACCTATTTGTTTCCAGTCTGATGGTCCTGAGAGAGGCCACTTGCTCAGAAGAGTATTTCACACTTTGCAATGTCTATCAATATATGCTACATATATTTTCCCCATACTGTGGCTGCTAGGTAAAGAGTAATGATGTGTAAATTTGGGATTAGATCATCTTAATGGCCTCGCTTCTGTGCACATACAGGGTTAACTCAAGCATTTAATGCAAGAAGACATGTCATGGACGCTACACAGTCATACATTTACCTCCATCCATCAATTTAACCTTCAAAAATATTTACGTTAGGCTGTTGTCGAATGAATTAAGAATGAAATCCCCTCCAATGATTTGGATCATCCCAAGATAAAATGTGAAGGTATATAAAGCCTTGACTTTATTACTCCACTAGTTGAAAATCTCTCACTGGTTCTTGTGTTCTCCACTTTTCTTCCACAGGTGGCTTGGCACAGGACTTCAAGCCGTCGTCATGATATTTTACAGAAGACCACTGAAAGCAGTTGAAACCTGTAGTGAAGACCACCGCTGATCTCTGATCAGTTTTGCTACTACATGAAGCAGAATCAGTTGGTGAAGGCAGAAGATACCCCCCAAAAAAAAGGTCTTCAACCAGCCCCCGATATCAAGCCTTCTTTGTAGCAACAGATTGTCATTTAGTTTAAAGTGAGACTTCAAGCCGTGCTTTAGAGACTCTCGGTGAGACTATCGTTGCACTTGTCACACACTCGCACCGGGTGATCCCACCCTCTTGAGGGTACGGGCTTCACGTGCGCGGAGCAGGGGCCGCACACCCCTTGACCGCAGGCTCTGCAGTGGTGCTTGGACATGACTGGAGTGAAGACTTTGGAGCACTGGTGGCACCGGCTGATGTCCTGGTCAGGGACCCAGTAGTCTGGTCGAGCCACATCCTTCACAAAGCCTACAAAAAAATAAATAAATAAAAAAGACATACAAGAAATAGTGGATTGAAGTTATTACTTTGACAAAAAAGTGTCAGAATTGTTCAAGGAGACATTAGGGAAAATTGAATTTTTAATTGATTATATACAAAAAGTTAGGCCTCAAGGTTCATACTCATCCAGATTAATTGCATCAATTTCCAAAAATAGGGTGTTCTAATGTATCCTATAATTCTTGATCCGACTTTTAACAAATGCATGTAAGAGACCTGAGAACCGTTTTAAAATTGTAAACAAAATGCATAATCCTTCCAAATGTGTTTATTACTTGTCTTGAAGAAACTTACAGAGCGGGTAGTCCACAGCGGTGCTGACGATGTCCAAGGTGGACTGGGCCACCTCCGCCACCCTGCGAGCGATGAGACCACGAGGCTCCGCTTTACACACTAAGAGAAAGGAGGAAAAGGAAATACACTTTGTGGTTGTATTACAGCTTATACATATGCACTGAAATCAGTACTAACATAATATAAAACGTCGAAGGTGTCAGCATTTTCCCCACCAAAGAGAGGATTTATAATTAATTAATTAAATATTTGTTGAAGTTTTTCCTACTCTCGTTAATTAACATAAAAGTAGACAAATATGGTTACCAAATACAAATGTGGTTGCATCTTTTGTTCAAAGATACCGTCATTTTATAGTATGTAATTCATAAAGTTATTTGAAGTTAAAAGGATAGACTAAACAGTTAGAAGGTGTGTGAAACAATGAGGCGTAGATTTGTGTTGAGGTAATAATCTGCCACTAGATGGCAATAGTGTTTCGTGTTGTACATTGGTGACAGAAACAGTACTGCATACTTTTCTTTTCAAATTCAGAGCAACTGGTATTTGGAACATGTAGCAAGTCGTGGACTCCAGGTCATTTTTCTTCATGTAATTTACAGCTAGTCACCAGTCCCCACAAATACATATATTGTATCCCATTTATTATTGAAAAAAATGTGTTATAGTGACTCCTTTGCACATTGTTGCATGAACAACAATGTTTTTTTTACATCAATTTCATTTACATTTTTAATGCCTCTAGACATCTAATTTTATGCTTTGTAATGCCATTGAAGGCCTTAATTTCAGCAAAATCCATTAAATGACTTTTAAATGCTTATTAATAACCTGCGGAAACCCTGAAAGAAGATAAGAAATATTTAAGATGGAACAAAGATTTAAAAAAATTAGTAAATGTGTAGGTGTACAAAGAACTGGCTCAAACTACGCGACTTTTTTTTGTCTTTTACGACAGTCGCGTTGTCAGATTACCCGCTAAATTCGTTCTGTGTCATGAACCGGAGGTGTAGCCACACTACAAGTCTGAACCCGACAAGACACCACCTGATCATCGCGTGGTGTAATGCCAAGAGCACCGCGTCGGCACTGGTTGTCAGGGAGGCGAAACAAAAACAAAAAAAAGGAGGCAGTATTTTATCAAACACACATATGTTATATTGTGTTTGAGTCATTTCTATACTGCTGAAATATTTATGCGTATTTGACTTGTTTTGGTACGGTGCATTTGATACGCGCATTCACTCTGAACCGTCTTTCTAGGGGGAGTAAAAAAAAAAAACACTTCATAGCGATAGCGGGTGACAAGACGGCCAGGCCTGGCCCAACCCATAAAAATGTAGGCTACAAGTCTGTCCCAAAGACGTGATCGATCCAGGCGACCAATCGTTGAATGTGTCACACTACACCGGCGCCGCTACGTCAGGACAACTCAAAATCGTTCACGACATGCTCCGTCGGTTGGGCCAAAAATCGGGCTATTTTCTTGTAGTCTGACCAAGGCGTAACTCTGATTGAACCTTAAAAGTGAAAAGGTCACCAACAGGACGTTGACATCTTACCCTGACTGTTGGTTTCAGGCGGTCCTCCCTGACGATAGCAGGCCATACACACCCTGACGGGGCTGCTTCCCCAGCCCCTCTCTGGCACTGGCATCCTGTGGCTGGAACAAAGGTGGCAGAAGCCCTCGCCGCACGAGCGGCAGTGGTGCTTGCGCTCCGCCTCCTCAAATGCTTTTTGACAGCCATGGCAAGCCTAACGAGCACCAAGAAGACAATAGAAACGTTAAAAGGATCATTGTTACTCAGTTGGCCTGCCTCGTATGGTCGTCGCTAAACGCTGTTAGAATTTAGCCTCAGGAACGAAAAACAAAAATCAAGTATTACTTAGATAATTTTACTCATTATCTCAAAATATAGCTACGTGACCTACCGACTGTATTTGCGTATCGATGCATAATGCCACAAGATGGCAGATGGCAAAGCACAAAATGGAGAGGCTGAAATCAAATCAACGACATCTCTTTCTTTTATCACGAACCCCTAAAAAACACCCAAATAAGTGTATTCAGTAGTTCAATTATTCAAAACCCACACACCTTCACAGTGAGGCTCCTCAAATGTATTAGCTAGCATACTAGCCTAAATAGCACCCTAGCACAAACTGAAGTGACCACACAGATGGCCAAAGCTCTTTACACAAGCAGTTGAAGTTATTAAACTCATTTACATGCACTAATAGATGTTAAGAAATGCAGTACAGGCAAATTGTGAGCACTGGGAGAGAAGCAGATGCATACTTTCAGTTTCACTTTTGACTGCGCATGAGATAGATGCATTCAAGGACCAGCAGCAAAACAGAACTTCTCAAACACAGACAAACACACCCTGCCAGCCCATATGAATGAAAATTGTCTCTTACTAAGCCACACGTGTTTTATACTTCCATATTTGATCCACTTGAATATTTTTGCAGTATGTCTTGATGTCTTGTTTGTGCGGCACTTACTAGGGGTGGGAATCTTTGAATGTCTCACGATTCGATTCGATTTGATTCCGATTTTTGGGTCTGCGATTTGATTCCGAATCGATTTTCCGTTAGGAACGATTTCTGATTCAAAGTGATTTGATTGACAATGATTTTTGCTTCAATTTATAAATGTGCAAAGAATCGTAATGATCTACTCCAGTCTGACTCGCTAATGCTAATTAGCGCGCTACTCGCAGCACTTTTATCACTCAAAAGAACGGCTCCACGCGGCAAAAAAACAACTTTTATTGGAATAACTTGATCGGGACTTTTTCCTTCTACTCTCTAATGTGGCTACAACTTAACAGTGTATCAAACCGCATGGAACCACACTGCCCCTAAGTGGCCAAATCGAGTACAACATGAACAGCGCTCCCAATAAAGGCACAGTATAAAATTATTTAAATAAAATCGATTTTGGGACATTTAAAATCGATTCTGAATCAAACTAAATGAGAATCGATTTTTTGGCACACCTCTAGCACTTACCGTAATCTCTGTGTTGGGTCTCCAGTACGGTGGCGCCACCTGATCAGTGAGCCAAGCAGTGACGGCTTTAGTGGGGCCAGTGCTGTATTCGGACACCGATTGGATCACATAGTTCATCCCATCTAGGACCCTCTGTGCCGCATTCTGGTGGTTGGTGAGGAAGGTGTCCGACTGGAAGGTATTTACAGGACAAATATTTACCGGAAGGACAACACTGATTATCATTGTCTTAGTTCAAACTCGGTGTTTGAAGATGATCAAGATGGAAATTAAAGCAAGAAACTTGGACACACATCAGGTCAGGCAAAAAATAAACAAACAAACAAATGACTAAATGAACAAACTTTGGGGGTTCTGTTTAAAAAGAAAAGAAAAGTGAAAGTACACAAGTGAGCTGCCTTTTCACTTGCGTTGTCTTGGCTATCTTGGGACAGATCCTTGTAAGTGCTTTTTGTAATAAATGTGAGTTGAAATGTTTTATCAAGTGTCACCGATTGCCAATTGTTTTTATTTTTACGACAAGGCTACAATTTACAGAAAGAGGAGTACAAACTGTAAAAGGGTTTAAAGCGTTTTAAAATCCCATCTTACATTACATGAACAAACACAATGGATTACTTACCCCCTCCCAAACGTGCTTGACCTCAGAACGCACCACGCTGCTCTCAGGGTCTTGATTCCCTACCCAATACTGTCGGCTGCGGTAGATGACGCCACAGCTGGCACACTCTAACACATAGCTGAGAAGGAAGCGGATGATCAACACAAA
This sequence comes from Leptonotus elevatus, assembly GCF_054856555.1. Lineage (NCBI taxonomy): Eukaryota > Metazoa > Chordata > Actinopteri > Syngnathiformes > Syngnathidae > Leptonotus > Leptonotus elevatus. The sequence continues at coordinate 7,258,408 of NC_141245.1, forward strand.
AGAAGTGGACGCAAGGAAATGTAAAGAAGAACCTACCCTGACCAGGCAAACTTGGCAAGACCAAACCACGGGTTGTCAGAAGATGCGGACGTTTTCGGCACGACTGTCACCTCTCTGCCACCTTCATAGCACTTCTGGTGGTTGACGTGATACAAGAAACCGGTTGGTTCAAATCGAAACCATTTTCCAAACAAGATTCCCTTCAGCTCATTGGCTGAGTATATTGACGTCAGGAGCTTATCATACCTTACAGATAAGAACTTTGTTGTTGTACTGGTGTGCATAGTGGCAGAGTCCATCTGCCATGTGAGGGACCCTGTCTCGTAAATGGTTCATTCCATTTTTGCAGCGAATACTGGAGGCCACACAAAACACAACGTGGCTCAGATGAAAAAAAGCCGTTTTCCGGTTTGCATGCAAGATAGTCGGTCAGAGAGTGCAGGGTCACTTGCATTACACTGTGTATGTTCAAACAACCCAATTGATTCTGAAGTGATTCTAATGAGGAAATAAACCCCAATATAGCATTTTCCCTTAAAATTGCATCTGAATGAATTGTGGGAAATTATTAAATTGAACTGTCCGTCCAAAACAGTGTGGATGCAAGATGATTCCTCGTTGCATTTGTGCCTGTAAGCTTCAAGGCCAATAGAAGACATAAAGCAATAGTGCAGAGTAGACTGCTTGCGAGTTCGGATTCCTGCGTTAAAACAGATGGCCAATTATAAAAACGTATCAATATACACAAGGTTGGAATTTTATGAGAAAGCCAGTTCCCACATGTGGACAAACGGTCCCCCACACATATAGGCAAAGGATTTTAAGGAGGGAAAACAAAAACAAAAATTATCGGCACAGCCCAGTACCCCACACACAGCTATTTATAGATGGAGATTAGGTAGCCAACACACACACACACACACACACACACACACACACACACACACACACACACACACACACACACACACACACACACACACACACACACACACACACACACACACACACACACACACACACACACACACACACACACACACACACACACACAACACACAAATCTAGTTGAAACCTAGTTGCACCTTCTTTAACTCATTCACTGCCATGGACAGCTGTAGACATTAAAAATTCATTTGAACTATTTCTATTAGTTTAACATTTTTTTCCATTTTTGATAACAAGAGTATGAAAACCTATAATTTTTTTGGGGTACATTTAGAACAGATATAAAATGTGTGATTAATTGTGAGTTAACTAGCGATGTCATGCGATTAGTTATGATTAAAAATTGTAATCTCCTGATGCCCCTAATTTTTAATAATCTTTTCTCTTAAATTTATTAATCTTTTTTTTTAAGAACTTCACCAGTTAACTCACGATTAATCGCAAATTTTATATCTGTTCTAATACAATTTTAAAAAATCGAGGTTTTCATACTCTTGTTAACAAAAGTGGGAAAAAATAATATTAATAGAAATACTGTAGTTAAAATTAATTTTTGACGCCTATAGCCGTCAATGGCAGTGAATGAGTTAAAAACAAAAGATTTCTACACAGGTGCAGGGTCTAATTATTATTGGTATTTCTTTTTATCAGTAGTGGTTGGAAAACAAAAGCAAAATACAAGGTCCTGTTAAACAACAGGGCATTGTCCCGAAAAACAAAACAAAACATCATTTCATGTAGAAAATTATTTTTTTCAGCTCACTGTACACTTCAGTATTCTCCCGGGAGATGATCAAAGTCAAAAACAAATTTGTGATCCATACTTCGAGAATATAAAGCAGAATCTTATTCGTCACTGTCTCGTTAAGAGAATTTTTTGGTCTCCAAAACACTGCATTACTTTTATTTAAACTTTAGAGTCTTGGTGAAGGTGTTGGGAGTCTGACACCCTGATTTCATCAGACCCTGTCTTTGGTCCCGGCTAGCCTGACCTCAGCATGTAACGACTTCAAAAACACTGTGAGATAATAAATGTGGATAAGTGTGTACAAACCCTTACGGTTGGAAATGTTGCTCTTCTATCATGAATAAAGTTCTCGTTAGCACACAGTTGTTGACCGCGCATTTATGACATAATAATTTGGCAGTGAAGTTTCACTTTTGTATCACTGTCCTTGATCCTTGCTGTTATTCTGCGGTCCCGCTGCTGCTGGTATGAATCTATTAAGGCAACTGGCGCTCAGGCTAGCCGAAGCTAGCGACATGAGGCTAACTCCGATTCAAGACACATTATCTGAGCGGTTACTGATTGCATTTTTTCCCCTTGTGCCATCACAACATCTTGTTTGGGCTTGATTGTTTCAGAGATAAAAGCCTTTTGGTACGAAACTGCCATTATTGGCAGTTGATTTTCGGTGCTTGGATATTAGCACTGAATGGTTTGGGCTAGCATTTGAGATACTGTCATAAGAGGGCGTGTACACATGGCCACCACATTATCTCAGTTGTTTATTTTTACTGCCCCCTTTTCAAGATTTTATACAGGTAACATTTAATGGTGGAAAAAGTTTACCTTGGTCTCTTTTTTAATATCTTAAAAAAACTGACACTTGAACAGGTTTGTGTGGAATTTTTCTATCCACTATATATATAGCTTTATGTTTAACTACTGTACAAGGTGGAGAGTGTTGAAATGGTTTCAAAAGTGACTTACTTGCAACTCACGCAAACAGCAGAGCAGGTGAAGTACTCCTCTCGGAAGAAGGTGTCCAGAATCAGCTTGTCATCTCGTAGTTCGCCACAGAAACGTTCACTGAGGGCCTGAGTACGCACATATTGAAAAACAAAACATTGTTGATAACACAGGTAAACTTGGCAAGGTTTGTGTCTGATGGATGTGTATTATTACACCAATATTCACTGCTAACCTCCAAAGCTCGAAACACGATGCCGGGGTGGCGAGGCGAGCGCGTGTGAGTGTTTTGCACTTGCTGTCTGAGAGCCTCCAGCAGTTCGCTGTGGTCGGTGGGAGGCGTGACCGTTTGGGTGCCGATGTACTGTACCGAACTAAAGGCGTCGGTCGCCAGGCCCAGGTCATGGAAGCGCCTCTGGAGCAGCGTGTCGGCGTGGCCAGCCACTTTTGAACCTTAACCACACATGACAACCTCGAATGACACTTAGTTGAGTAAAGACCTAAGGTTAATAAACTCTTCATAAGTAGACTTTTTTTTTCATAGTGTTCACGTGTCCATCCATGTAAGCAGGGCACTTCCTGTATGAATATGTAGATATAAAGTTATTCCATTGTTGATTCTAAGTTAGAGGAGCACCATCATAACCTAAATGTCAAAAACAAACAAACTAAAGTAAATAATTGTAATTATAGTTCTGTACATTTGTCTTTGTTACTGAGCATGTCACTTCCTGGTAAATGAATGACGTAAGTAATTCAGAATAGACGGGACGATGCCATTCAAATAAAATTCTGCCTTTTGATGTAGGTAATAATGCTAATATATTCTTACATAAATATTGTTCCACCAAAAAAACGGTGCTTTTAGGAGTTCCATTTTTTCTTTTGTGTGAGTCACTTGATGCATTTTCAGTGGCACCGGACATTAACTCATTCACTGCCATTGACGGCTATAGACGTCAAAAAGACTATGAAAACCTAGAATTTTTCAAATTTGTGATTAATCGTGAGTTAACTAGTGAAGTCATGGGATTAATTATGAAAAATTCCTAATTTTTAATAATCTTTTTTTCTTTAAAAAAAAAAAGTAATTACATTTTTATTTTTTTATAATCTTTTTTTGTGAAAGAAAAGATTATTAAAAATTAAGAGCGTCAGGCGATTAAAATTTTTAATCAATTAATAGCATGACTTCACTAGTCACGGTTCATCACAAATTTTATATCTGTTCCAGATGTACAATAAGAATTTTGTTTCTAGGTTTTCATACTCTTGTTAACAAAAGTGAGAAAAATGTTAAACTAATAGAAATAGTTAAAATGAATTTTTGACCTCTATAGCCGTCAATGGCGTCAATGAATGAGTTAAAATGATTAAGAAAAAGAAGAAAACATGGCGGTCTCTTCATTTTTTCCTGTGGCTATATATATTAATCAAATGTATAATTGTTTACCATGTCCCAGCAGCTGTGTGTGTGTGGTTTCCTGAAAGACAATAACAGCAGGTCCAAGACATGAGAGTGGCACGTCCAGACCGCAGCGGCTTGACAGGGCCCTCAGCTCGGGTGTGAAGTGTTTCAGATAGGCCCCTGACGCACTGCTCAGAAACTGGAAAATGTTGTTGTGCAGCCGCTCGGCTCGTGTTCGATAGATTACTATATCGGACACTGCCAGGACCTGAAAGAGTGGAGAGTGGAGATGAGAGGAACTACTCTAATAATCAATTATAATTTTATATTTTGGGGTAAGCATTAAGCAATCGATTATGTACAATTCAAGGTTTCTTTAGGTATCAGAAAATCTAATTTAATGCAATTTAAAGCTAATTTAATGCCCACGTACACGTACAAACATATTGCTGTCAGGCAATTAAATTTTTTAATTGTAATTAATCGTATGATTTCCATAGTTAAATTGTGATTAATTGGAAATTAATCGCACATTTTATATCTATTGTAAATGTGCAATAAAATATTTTTAATGATTTTCATGCCCTTGTCAATTAACATAGTGGGTAAACATGGTTACCAGATACAAAATGTGGTTGTCTCTTTTCGTTCAACGATACAGTCATTTTATTGTAAATAATGGATAATGTTATTTGAAGTTAAAAATAAATCCTCAATAGTTAAAAGGCGTGCGACACATTGAGTCATACATTTTTCTACCACTGGGTGACATCAGTGTTTCATGCTGGACATTGGTGACAGGAACAGTACCTTTATTTATTAATTTTCAAATTCAGAAGCAACTCGTGGACTCAGTCCATTTAGTTCATTGTAAATTATAACTAGTCGACAGTCCCAACAATTTCATATTTTTATCACATTAAATATTGCTAAATCGTGTTATCGTGACTCCTTTGCAAAATGTATGCAAAAATAAATAACTATATTAAAATTCTTAAAACCTCTGGACATCGTAATCAATGCTTTTCAATGCCATTTAAGGCCTTAATTTTAACAAAATACATTTAATGACTTTTAATGCTTTTTAATGACCCTGCAATTACCTTAAGCAGAAGCCTCATTCTTTGGTTTTGATTGGTAGTTGCTCCAAACAAGCCCTCGGTATCCAGTGCAACCAGGCTGAGGGAGGGCTCATAAGCGGCCCAAACACCCACCGTACATGAGCTGGAGGACTTGGAAGTAAAAAAAACACTGTCGCCATTGAACAGGATGTGGTTCAAGGTGTGTGACTTGCCGTCACCTGTGTAGCCAAAGATGGACAGAACTTTGACACCTGCCACATCCGCGCAGTTGAGCCTCTCAACAAAATCCGTCTCACTGCGGACCTGGAGGAAAAACAGGAAATGGCGTTTTAGACTGGGACAGGATGGTTCAGCTGCAGTTCCAATGCAATTATAGGAAATTTGAACAGTACTATGGTATACAATCCCTTCTAAACGTTTTTGGAACTGTGAAGCTGATTCTTTCTTCTTGATTTTTGCGGTAGACTTAAAACACGTTTGAAATCAAAAGAGATCAACATTTCAGCTTTTATTTCCAGGTACTATTTATATAGTTTGCATCTGACACACTCCTAATACCAATCAATCAATCAGTCCTTTATTTAACCAGAAAATAAAACCCATTGAGACCGAGGTCTCCTTTTCAAGGGTGATTTTGACAAAGAAGGCGGAGCAAAATGCCCATCATAACAATACATTATAAACATCAAAGTATGCCCATCTAGACATCCATTTTCTGAACCACTTAACATAAAAGACAACTTACTTAGATAAACAGACAGACACTAAGTTCTATTATCTAATATTGTTTACTTTCTATGCTCAGTTTTGGATTTGGGTGTAGCTTGTTAACAAACCGTAATCGTGGGGGGGGGGGTGGGGGGGAATGCTGTGGTAATACACATTAATGCAATTTTTTGCTGATTACTCAATGAATCGAGAAAATAATGAGAATGGTCAATTCTAAAAATATTCCATAATGGCAGCCCTAGTGTGATTGTACGTTAGTAAAGCCTCACTCCTCAGAGCCTTTAATGAGGATGCTGGCCGCTGAGCTGTTGACCCGGGTTTTTAGCTCTCTCCACTCCAAAGTCGGTGACATGATGGCGACACGGGTTCAAACCCAGAGTGGGTGGGCACTGGACGGTGCAGGTAAAACGCCGCTGGTTACACTTGGTTAGCGCTGGCAACTGTCACTGGATGAAAACAAAAATTTGCTCATTAATCTTAATTAATGAGCAATCGAGCTGCGACTAATTATTATAATATATTACTCCAGCCATCTAGCGATTATTTTGTCAATTAATCCAAAAGAAAAACACGATAATAATTCAATTTCTTTATTCAAAATCAGGACATTATTCTAAATTGACAGTACATGAAAATAAATGAATTCTGATTCAGTTACTGGTTTGGTCCATAACATGTCAGAAAAAAAGTTGATCATTGTTTTCCAAATAAAACAATTGTTTTAATTTCATTCAACACAAACATAATCAGTAAGTTTTCATGGAGGACGACATAAATTGGATAATATTTACTGTTGAGAAGCTGAAATTCCGAGCATTTGGAGAATTTTTAAACTCAAAAAGTCACTCGAGTACACTGGCCAACATGGTTGTTGATTTTTTTCATTTTCTGTTGCATGAGTTTTGTTTTTATTTAAACTGATTCTACAGAATTGTTGGTCACTGATTTCAAATCTGCCATTTTTTTTCAGTATGCGTGAATTTTCATGCAATTGGTGCATTTTATATTCTTATATTGGTGGTATTTTATACTCCCCCTTTTTTCTTTTTTATATTTTCACCCAATACCAGTTGAACTTTTCAGTCCTTTGCATAGAATTGTTGTCAACAATAGCTCGTCGTCATAGTTGACTGATTTTCACATATTGGAGCATTTTGTCAGCAGTGCCGTAGCCTCGAGCACACGTCACATAAATGTCCATATTGTGGGTCTCCTGTCTGCTGTTGTCTAAAACATCCTAATTTTGTCATAATCCAAATTATTTGGCTACATATTGTACTCTTGGGCTACTATTTTAATTGCCAGCTATAAACCCACTTTGTTAAAAAATATCGCTTTGCAACTTTTTTTAATTGCACACAAAATAAAATCTTGATTTGCAAAAAAAACCTACAGCTTTCAGAAAATAAACTAAGGTCATATTTGATTCAGCAACCCAAAATGTGTAAGATTAGTATTTGCATAAATGCAACGTTTTTTTGTTGACCAGTGTTATAGATACGATTCATCGATTATCATAAGATTAATTTGATGATAGATTAGTTAGCACCACCTCTGATGAGCAACAAGATGACAGATAATGGATACTTGTCTGCCTATTTAGTGAAAATATAGTCAAATCCCAATACACTCCGCTAAAACAACAGTTAATTCACAATAATATAATGCATCAGTTTTATATAGCGCTTATCTGGACACACAAACATGCTTTACAATGGATACAGTATTCATGCACTCACATATTCACACTCTGGTGGCAGTTAACTATGCAAGTAGCCACAGCTGCCCTGGAGCAGGCTGACGGACGTGTGGCTGCCAGTGGGCGTCTACGGCCCCTCCGACCACCACCAAACACTCCCCTCTTTTAGGCAACAGTGTGCATTGCATTTATGGCAAGAAAGGGAACGTTTTCAATGTATCAATCTCCAGACGTAAACCCTTAACACAACTTGTTCTAGTAAGATGTGATGTTTCGTGACAAAAAAATGTAGTCTTATCAAGATGATTTTGATAATACCTGGAAATGAAAGCTGAACTGTTGATCTCGTCTCATACCGTGAACATACTGTCAAGCAACCTAGATTGGCTGTAGCTGCAGCAGTATGATTTGTCCAAACCTTCCATGCAGGTCTATGACAGGAATCCACTGTAGGACACTTTTCTTTGATTTGAGGACATCTGCCTCTATTAATCAAATCGCCGAATAAAAAGTTACTGTTTAGTAACAGTCAGCTTGAGAAAATAAATTATTTTTTTACTTCCCTATTCAACCAATACGTTCAACAAGATATGGAGACAAATGATTCGTGAGGGTCAGCAGGGCTGGATGACTCACATGTTTCTATTTTTATTTTTTTTAGAACAAAGTCGTTATTAGAGACTTTCCACTAACCGTCATAGCCACAACATAGTCTACATTTGAGCCTGACAGTGACTGTCACAGACGGTAACATTATAGGGAAACAACGCGAATAAAGTGTCTTTAACAAAATCGCTCGGAGTTGTTTTGGCTTTCGTTTCTTAGCCTAGCAGCTAATTGTTAGCGATTGTTAGCTAACTTCACCTGCAGGTTTTCCTGGTCATCCACCAACAGGAAGCTCCGTTCGCCATCGGGACTTTCCTCTGGTTGCATTGGACTCAGTGAAATTTCCTCCGTTGATGTCATAAGTACTTCAGACATCGTTGTTCACAGTGTTAATACATGTTCATGGCGATCGAGGGGAAAACAAAAGTTGAAACCCCGACTACTGGTGTAAATCAAAACAACAGCGCGTGGACGCTGATCTGAAAGGGGAGGAGCCAACAAGGACGCACACGATGACGCAATACGTCGTTTTACTTGGTGGTCCGTGAGCGTCACCGAGTGGCTAAAATGCTGAGTTACAACTATCATTTCACAATTCACATTTGATTACATTTCTTAAATTTCTGTAGTATGCACATAGACAGATATGTATATACAATGCATGTTTTGACAACGTGGCACAGCAAAATATAAAAACAAACAAACAAACAAACAAACAAACAAACAAACAAACAAACAAAAGAAACTTCACACATAATAGTTTACCTTTACCTACCAACTTGCATAGTGCGTATTTGGTTCAGGCTTTTATGCAATCAAAACGTGTTCCCACAGCTCAGTGAGTTGTTGTTTATATGTTATGAGATAAATAACAAACAAACAAAAGAAAGCAAAATTGCCAATATAACTTTTATTATGTATTTAGCCTATGTGTGTATTTTTGTTTAGATTACGCAGTTAAACACATTGAACACCAGAAGCTTGTGGCTTTTAGACTGGCACAAGACACAAATTATTCACCATGAGTCATTCTTGGACTCAACAACATCAAACCATATGGGCATGGATGAGGAATATCTTGCTTCTCCGGTTCTGTTGCTATCATCATTAATGTCTGACTTATAATGCCCAAGATTTACTTTGCCTCTCTCACTTATGTGGTGTCATTCTCCACAGATGGTGAACAACGCCTTATATGATAAGTAATAAGCAGTACAGATATGTATTTTCAATTGTAGGGAGTAAAAGTCATAAGTTTTCTAAAAAATAAGCAGTCAAGAAAAACTCTTATTATACCTCTGCATAAACATACCATAGATGTACTTGTTATATAAATGAAAAGTGAGTAAGTTGATCAAGAATTTTGTTTGTGGCAGTGGTGCTGAATAACGCTTTGGACTATGGTGGAGAGAATGAGAACGTCCATCTCCATCTTCAGTCCTGGGATGTCACCAACTTTCTTAATGAGTTTATTAATCCGTTGGGTGTCCCTGGCAGGCTGGCACTGATGCTAACCCTCCAGCACACAACTGCAAAGTAAATGGCACTTACTTCAACAGCCCTAGAGATGAACTCCAAAATCTTTCTGCACACATAGGAGGATCTGAGCACTCTTATTAAAGTCTGCTCATTCTCTTCTTGTACACAGTGTCCATGTTAGCATTATAGTTCATTGTTCCAGTCTCCCAAGTCTTGCTCCATTATCTTGATGGCCTTCCCAATGTAACAAGCTCAGTCCTCTCCTACTAAAATACACAACGATCTTCTTAGTTTTGTCAGTATTGAGAACTAGCTGATTCCTTCTGCTCCAATCCTGAAAATTGTCCATCACCACCAGTTTCAAACATGTAGTACCTATGTGCACTATTATCCAAACCAATTGTTAATGTATTGGACTGATTACATTGGTGGGTTTGTATATCTACTTTAAATTACGATGGAGATGTTCATTAAATATTTGTTGGTATAGATCTATAAATATCACATGTCAGTGAGCGGCTTGGGCTCCTCCACAACAGTTAAAACGACATGGGGAGTGATAGCCCTGCATTTCAGATTTCAAGATGTTTATTGTCATGAGCAAAGAAAAATAAATAAATGACTGAATAAATAAAAAAAAATGGTGGTAAGAACGCAAAAAGATTAACAAAATAAGTGGAAATGGAAAAATAAGTCTGTCTGTCTGTCTCTCTCTCTCTGTCTCTCTCTCTCTCTCTCTCTCTCTGTCTCTCTCTGTCTCTCTCTCTCTCTCACACTCTCTCACTCTCTCTCTCTCTCTCTCTCTCTCTCTCTCTCTCTCTCTCTCTCTCTCTCTCTCTATCTATTTATCCATCCATCCATCCATGCATCCATGCATCCATCCATCCATCTATCTATCTATCTATCTATCTATCTATCTATCTATCTATCTATCTATCTATCTATCTATCTATCTATCTATCTATCTATCTATCTATCTATCTATCTATCTATCTATCTATCGATCGATCGATCGATCGATCGATCTATCTATCTATCTATCTATCTATCTATCTATCTATCTATCTATCTATCTATCTATCTATCTATCTATCTATCTATCTATCTATCTATCTATCTATCTATCTATCTATCTATCCATCTATCTAAGCAACATGACAAGCAGGTACTGATTTTAATACGAAAGTGTCCGCTATGGGTTAGAGAAGGTGCCAGGCAGCCTAACTCAATCATGAACGTCTGAAAGAATCAATTATAGCCCTCCTCTCATTGCTCCTGATTAATGAATAATTAAAGCTCATGCTCTGTGCAGGACTTCAAGGGTTATGTTGGCACAATGTATCTTCATTTTGGCATAAACATCCACGTGAGTCAATATAACTGTATTTATTCATTTATTTGTTTATTTATTTATTTATTTATTTATTTATTCTAATTGATCAGTAATTTATCAATTATCACTAAGGTTTATTGCAACTTTATAACATGCAGAAAAAAAGGCATCAATGTACAAAAGTGACACAGTCATGTAAGCCACCTCGGCATTAACTGTATGCAATAATTCGGCTGCGGTTCGATGCATTTTGCCCTTTCAGATCCGAGGCGGGACCGTGGCATCCTTGAATTCGCTACCCACACTGGTACTTGTAGTGCATTGCTCCTGGACATGTTTCATGTTGACATGCGTAAAAAACTACACTTCCCCTCTGCTGTCGCATGCGCTCCCGTCTCCCATTGGCTGGCCGTTCCAGCCGCAGCCCCAGAGAATGAATGAAATTGAAATAGCTGCTACATTACATGTACAATACCGGGCGCCGCAGCGTTGCATTCTATCATACTACACCAAAATGGCCACAGCGGTACAGAACCACCTCAAATCGTAAGTACAACACATTCGCCTTTTTCCTATTGGTGAACGTTGTCAGTGGGATTTAATTTACCATTGCTCCCGTAGCACGGCTGCCAACACCTCTGTGCATGCCGCGCACGCCGCACAAATAGAAAGAAGACAATAAAAATGCAGAAAAGTTGCCTATCCGTGTTGTGTCGGCGCCACGGGTTGATTGTGCGTTTCGGTGCAATCGGTGTGTTCGTTTTGCCCGAGCCAAGAGCAGCGTGCGCGAGTGCAGGAGCATGCAGGAATGCCGGGGCTGGATTTGGGTGACCCGGTATGTCCCTTGCCAGTGTGGCCAGCCAAGATCACGGTCAGAGGCAGGCTGGACTGGAGGAAGGCAGACAGTTTAGATAGCTACCTGTGCGGACAGAGTGGGAACAGGTAGGAAGCTTGAAGCTTTACCACGGCTTCAGGCTGCCCGGTATTTTGACAGTATATTGGCCAAGGTGTTAAATTATATTACAATTAAGTCGGCAATCAAAGCCTAATTGCAACACCACGTTGTGCATTTATATTGCAATTTAGCACGCGTTTAATTCCACAATGGCGTGCTCCAGGAGATTAAAGTTCATTTGAAGCAGAATTTTTTTTGGGGGGGGGGGGGGTGGGGGGTGACAATGCCGTGTCTTTTTGTTTTGCCGTGACTGGCTGCAGCGGAATGCAGACGCCTGCTATACCCGCTTTAGGCATGCGGCCAAAAAGGTGGTTGATGAGCATATCTGTCGGGGTTGCTTCCAGAGAGGTAACAGGGGAGCACACAATAGCCTCAGTAACTCATATGAGTTGTTTTGCTCAGCACGTTTGCAAAGGTTGTGCCATTTGGCATGGGATGTGCCTATGTGATGCATGCAGGCATCCATGAATGACTCTCCTGTATGGGCTGCTTTTAAAGAGCACTTGCCATGCAGCAGGATGCCAATAGTGTGATGCCTTGATAGCCTAGCCATTGTATGCCAGTTTAGCTTGAAAACTGTGTGTAGTTTCCCAAAAATAATGACTAAAAATATCAATTAGGATGTCTGTGAAAGGCAGTTTCTTCCCCCTCCTCTCTGTGACAAGTGGATTTAACGGTCTGATTTAAAGGAATTTATTATCATGATGCTGATGGGAGAGCAAGACAAGGACGAGTGCTAGAAGAAAGTATAGTGTGAAACACTGATCTGCATTTTGTTCCCTTTTTCACAATTAAGTCAATTTATCAACTGACACCAGTTCATGGTTTCTAGGTCTGTTGTCCCGAAATGCCCTCAAACCTGCTAATTAATTCAGTGGCTGTAAAACCTGTGGAAAACATCTCCAGTCTGCATCCACTGTGTTGTGTTGTGTGTGTGTTCAACAATCAGCAGAGGCACATGCAGCCACTCGCTCCAATCTACTGGGGACTTTCCAAAAATTCCCTCCGCCTTCTCTCTCTTGGATTAACGATAATCTCTCGCTCTCTCTCTGCAGTTTCTCTCCTGCTCGCTCGCTTCCCATCACCCCTGCTGACCCGCTTCCACGTTCAGGCCCTCCTCCTTCATCATTTTCTCCATCCATCACTCCTTCTCTATCCCTCATTTCATTCTGACACACATTTTCAGTCTCCTTTTGTCAACCGCGTCAAACTTCTTTGCTCTGAAGGAATTTTTATTCACGTTTTTTTTTCACAGGCTCAGTTCCTTTACATTTTCAACTCTGACTTTTCATCTTTTCATTCATATGAAATGATATTGTCTTCTCATTTGAGCACTTGTCATCGCCCATGGTAACATTCACTACACATTTTTGATACATTCGAAAGAAATGATCGCACACCTTTTAATCCTTTGTGTGGCTTCATGGCTGCGTGTTGCCAGCAGTTCTGGAGGGGCCCTATTATTTTTTTCCCCCCTGCCTGCTTGGCTGAGCTGAGTGAATAATGAGTTCCATGTAATAAACCTCGGTGTGCAAACAGCCCCGTGTGATGGCTGAACCGCAGCCTGAGCATCCATTTCTACATCTTCGTTTTCCCTTTCAATCTCCCCCGTCATTCCTCAACTTGCACATCTGTAAACACGTGCACACGCACGCACACGCTCCTACTTCTTTATTCACAAGAGAGCAAGCCTAAGGTCTGATGTTTTTAAGGGTATTTCTTTTCCCAAGCTTTTCCTTTCATCTTGTCTTTATTTGGATTTTATTTCTGCTTTATTATTTTTATTTTTTTTAGAAGACAGGATTGAGAAAGAGCGTGAGAGAGGAATAGAGAGAAAGAGAGAGACATAGATAAGTATTTTTAGCTCTATGACCTATTTCTCCAGTGCTACCTAACTGACAGTCAGTCAGCTCCACTGCTTTGGGACCTTGAGTGATTTCCATCCAGGAATTTGTAGTTCAAACTAGTCGTCCGAACTGAAGCAGTATGGTTGAAGAATAGAATCACCAACTCTTTGTATGAGTCCCAATATTTGTGCAGGTCCAGCGCACCTTGTTATCAAGAGTTCTCAAGGATGGAGTCAACACCAACGCTGCCTCTCTGCAGCTCTTGAACATGGATGCAGACATGGGAGGAGTTCCTAGTGATGGTGGCGTGTTTTCAGAGGGTGGGAGGGGGTTAAACTAAGAAATCACCAACCCGTACACTCACATGCGCACACAGGGCAGAGATGCGGGGGTAAGGAGTCCATCGCCATTATAAGAGGCCAAGTGCAGTGGTAATAAATCTCACCTGAAGGAGCTGCTCACAGATTGCCTTACCCTGATGCACTGGCCTTAATACACACTGCAGCTATAGCTATGCGCTGTATACACCCACACACAAAGAGCAGATATGCATGCGTGCACAGGGCTAGACACTTAAATTCAGCAATGTGACTGTTCATGCACGTGTGGATAGGAAAAAAGAGGCACACGCAAGTGCACATGAAAGGGAAAGGACCGTTTTGGTTTTATTTAGCATTAAGATCATCACACAACACTGTAAAAAAACAAAAACAAATATATATATATATATATATATATATATATATATTTGATGTCCTCTTTGTATGCCCCCGATATGCTGCACTAAAACCAGAAACTCATCTCGCGTACTGCAAGAGTTGTATATATTAATGGGCAAGAGAGAGAAAGAAAGAAAGTGGAGGACAGTGGAAAAGAAATTGAATTGAGGGTGGCGGGGAGGAGGGGTGGCGCCGGATTGGTACGGGTGATATTGCATAGTTTAATCTGTTGAGTTCAGCCATAGAAGGGCTGAGTTGGGGGAGGGGATGAACAGTACAGAAGGCCGCCTGATATTACTTCTTGCCTGCATACACACAAAAGCTCCTTAGGACCGGAAACGTCAATATGAGTGGACTTTTTGTGTATTTGGGTACGAGCAAGTGGGCAGATGGACAGCAGTGGGTGAAACAGGTGCATGGACCAGGTGTGGAGACTTGACAGTATTGGCACAAGTATTTGGAGTGCTTAAAAAAAATTGCACTACATGTGCCAAAATACACAGCTCTCAACCAGTATGTGATAAAAGCTTGCAATCTGCTGTTGTCATGAAGTCATTTTATGCTCATTTTCTCATTTCACAAACTTCCATCTTGTCTTATTTTGTCATTGGGGTTTTTACTATGTTCTAATTTGGGTGATTCCCTAAGATTTCTCATGAGCAGCTTCAATGATTAGCTTCTATCGCTAGGGGGAGCTCTATGTTCCTTTATTGCAATCTAATGAGTGTTAATTGCTGTAACCAGGAAATACAATTTGGCAGTGTGTTCCAAAGAGAAAGGGAGGATGAAACATTGAACTGGGCTAAAGCAGACTGCTTCTTCTGGACAGGACATGATAGTTCACCCTGAAGACGAGACAAAAGCCTCCTCCTCTAGGTGGAGGTGACTACTAGTTCTGTCTGCCCAACATCATTTATATGCATTTTTAAAACGTATATAATGTTAATAGTATGGTTACTTTAGATAGCTACATGAGACGAGCAATTTATAGAATATTGGCAACACCTCACAGTATGATGAGTTCTACAACACTACAAATGACAATAACAATGATAAAAATGGTTACATGAATACCTCCACAACACTCAGTAAAGGCGGCATTTTTTGCTTGTTTTATTGGATCTCATTAGGTTCTGCAGATGCTCTGAATGATGTGTACAGTATGTAACACATCTAGACTACAGTATGTACTGAATAGATGTCCTTTGTGTTATTTGTGCCCTTGCACAGTGAAAGGCTGAGTGTCTGGACATTTTTGTTCATCGCAGCTTCTGTTTGATTTACGTTGGGCAAAATGCCAGTTAATTACCGCAAAGCTGAATCTATTTCTAATTGCACTTAAGAGTTTCTGTAAACAATTAGCCAGATTAATCCTGAAAATAGAAAATAAATAATTCAAATAGAGTAAAAAGTCATTTCAGTGTTGTTGCGCGAATGAACATGCTAGTGGCAGTTATTCCCAAAATATGCGGTCTGATGATTAGTTGAGTTTCTGGATGAATCTCTCTCTGTGGTGTGTGCGCACAGCATCCTGCCTCACCAGCTGGACCATAGCAGCGCTGCTGTGAATATAAACCATTTAGCCTCGCACAGGTGTGGAAAGCGGCAACAGCAAAATAGATGAAAAGCAAAATGTACTCTGCGACACATCACAAACTCAATAAATCAATTAAGAGATTAATGCAACAATTGAAATTTAAATGACCTTTAAAATAATAGCTTTAATTTAAATTTGATGATAACGTCGCTGCCTCATAATAACACTATGCCTGTACCCTAATGGTTGGTAGAATAACTAGGACCCCTCTCATTGTAGAAGAAATTGCACAAACTTTGCCACACAGTACACTAAAATGGCGATGCAGTATTGACACTATGTCAAGTCATAACAACAAGCACAGATGGCTAGCATCAGTATTAGCTTAATTTCGTTCTGATGTAGGACATATGCTGACTCAGATCACTTGAGTTGTGCACTGTGGTGAAATGTTTGAATTTTCCCTGGGGTTTGCTCACATGCCGGATAAGAGTAACCATCAGTCATAAGACATGTTTTTCTTTTGCTGTTTTGTTGGAAATAGCACTCTGGTTGAGTGCTATTGTCAGAAAAAGTCAAAAAGTTTGCTGACCTCACCATAATTTACTAGCTATTTCTCTTTACAGTTTCAATCAACTAAAATAAAAAAAACATAGTCCCAAAAAATGAAAACTCCAATTTGATCTTAATGGTTAATGGTAGCCTAAACAGAGTGCACTTCAGCGCTTTATACAAAGTGCAAGTATACAAATGCGGCCAACATGCTTAGGTAGCTCTGCTAAGGCAGGTCAACCTACGGGGTTGAGGGAGGGGGGCAGTTGGGTGGGGAATCCTTTTTAAGTTTAAAACAATTTACTTTAAACTCCACTGGTCAACAGCAGAACCCAGTGTGTTCACTTTTGGTTGTTTTAAAGCCGTCCGTGTAATGTCGTAGCAGCTAGCTATCGCTAAGCTAGCTTGGAGGAGGGTTTGTCTCTCCGGTCCTGCGTCCACGTGTTTTTCAGATCCACAAACATATTCGGCATTTTCACATGTGTTTTTCAGATCCACAATTATATCCGCAATCTTCACATGTCTTTTTTAATTTAGTGTGTGCATTTTCCATGACTTTTGCTTGTGAGTTATCGAAAGTGCGTTTGTGGATCGTTGCGCACGCGGATTTATTTTTGAGACAAACATCCTGCTGTTTCGAGATATTCACACACACACAAGCGCTCAGATATTCACGTGTCTAAGGCCCGTTCCTCCGCCGTGCACAGGGAGGCAGCGTTACTGTCTCCATTGAACAAGAACGAGCCGTTTCTGTCTTTGTTTAAAATTGGACATTGAAAAACAGAAATCGAGTCTTTATTTGAACTTCAATTAGGTGTTTATTTTGCACAAGTCGGGAAACAAAATGCGACCTTACTTTGTTTTCCTTGACCATGTTTTGCTTTCACTCGAAAGACACTTCTTCTGCTGTTAAATGTTCTTCTTCTACGCCAATAAAGCAGCAGCGGCCAAAGAAGAAGAGTGTTTTTCAAGTGAAGCTAAAACATGCTCGAAGGAAACAAATTAAGGTCGCATTTTGTTTCCCGAATTTTGTAAGATTAACATATAATAGAAGATCAGCTAACGGCTCGATTTCGGTTTTTCAATTTCCATTTTTAAACGAGAAACAAGAGACAGGTTGTTGCTCTTTGGCCGCTGCACTGATCTATATATATTACTGGATAGCCGACAGGCCAAGACTTTTGAAGCGCAAGAACGGCATGATTTATGATGTTTTAAATTTGTTAAACATAAACAAGAGGTCTTGAGACATTATATAACTTGCCTTAAATACATGTATGAATTATATCATTAATGATGTTTACAGGGGGAAAATGTGAAAATCGCAAAAATGTTTGTGGATCTGAAAAACACGTGCAAATCACAAATGTATTTGTGTGAATAATTTTGAGACAAATCTCTCCCCATATAGATGGGCTTTATTGACTGATTGCTTAACAGTTAAATGCAATGCTCATTAACTGGCTTAACTTTCCCTTTATGCAAACATTTCCTGGTGTCACATGACACTGCGCACTGCTCACATACATGATGTGCATACATACAGATTCGGCGTTTGTTTTTTAACGACCAATTTGCATCTCAATTTGAGTCATCACCAATTTGGGTTGCTACATGTATTTATGCCACTAATAAGCAACATAGAGTATACTCAGACAGTAACCGCCCAGTGCAATTTTGTGTGACTTTATGACTTTTCCCCTAAAATGTTCATTGAATTCTAAATTGTACACTGTACATTACACTAAATATTATGGATATATTTTCCATGAAAAAAAATACCCACAACATTTGAACTGATAATCAGATCATCAGAAAGCAATTTACAGCTATTTTTCTTTCAAGCAGCTACTGAAAGACTGCTGCTCGATGCTCCACTGGTGACCATTTGCACCTGAATGATGGGTTTCATGGTCCCTATTATGCGTCCGCAAGCCTTTTTTTTAATGATGGGATTAAAGATGGAAAAAGTGGTATCTATGAGCAATGTCCTTGCCGAAAAATGAGCATTTCACAGGTCATCGTGCTCCCACCCTTTCTTTTTGTCCATTTCCTTTGCACATGCTTGTCTATACTCTACCCATCCTTTCTTTTTCTTTTTTTAATCCAACCATTTCCTTTTAAGGCATCTCCCGCTCAGCTCCAGCTTTTTTGGCTCCTCTTGCCTTCAATCTCGCAAACAGGCATGCAGCTTCCCTATCTCAATATTATAAAACTGGGTGCACCTAAATTGATGGAAGCTATTTTTTCCAGCTGTCAAATTACAGTATTATCAAATAAGTTATTTCAGAAGCTCTATGGACAGCAGGGGGAAATGTGATGGAGGGTAGAGGATTTGAAGTGAGGTGCTTAGGGAGGTGGTGGATGGGGAGCTCTTTGGTGGCCTGTTTTACATTTTGAATGTGTTCCTTTCCCCCCCAACTCAGCCGCTCTCTCCCCCTAGTATTTTACTTTGTTCAGTCGTGAAGCTTTAAATGCCAAGTCTTTTATTCATTGCTATTTTTTTAGGCAAATATGACAAAAATGCCTCTCATCATTGCTGTTTACTCATAACACAGGTATATGTGCCTCTGTGGGGATCATTTCCTCAGTATTTTGGCTGAAATCGATCATTTTGTTTGAACAGGCCTCTGTCGAATGCCATTCTTCATATTTGCTTGAAACTGCCGGGACCATCACTGGCACATCATTAAAATAGTGAAGCAAGCTCTTTAAAGTGTCCTACACTGCTGTAAAATGCTCAAATACCCACCGAAGAGCAGCAGTGTAAGAAAAAAGAAGATGTATTCTCTTCAACAGATTGTGAACAGCTCATTTCTAGTGACATATTAACAAGCATGGGCATGGTTTGCCCCACATATTGCTGCCCAGATCACATCCTTTAAATGTCACATGCCCTGTGTTGGCCAGAGAGGTTGCAGGATTACTTTTAAAGATGCAACACACGCTGTCAGCATCTGCCCTGCTTTGTCTCACAGTTGAACGTGTCCACATTTGGAATAAAATAGTTTTCACAGGGCATGTGTCCCTTCCTCACGAGTTTCCTCTCTTTGAGAAATGCGTCTTCTCAAACCATTTAACCACAAACACCTTTTTTTCTGGTTCCAAAATAATTGGAACGGCAAGGTCAATTCCTTGTTTTGGTTGTGTACTGAAGATATTTAGGTTTCAGATTCGAAGATGAATATCAGACAAAAGTTCATAGTATTTACTTTTAGATGTATGAAACAACTCCGGACAGAGAACCTTTAGTTTGAAGCCACCTACTTTTCAATTTTCAAGTGAGAAAAAGTGTTGTAAGGGGTATTATTAAATGAACTTACAGAGCATAATATTTAATATTTGGTGGCATAACCCTTACTTGCAATAACTGCATCAAGCCTGTGACCCACTGACTTCACCAGACTGTAGCAGTCTTGTCCAGGCCTTTACTGCAGCCTCCTTCAGTTCTTTATTTATTTACATTCGCAAAATAAATAAATAAACAAACAAACAAACAAACAAATAAACAAACAAACAAACAAACAAATAAATAAATAAATAAATAAATAAATAAATTTGCTCCTGGGGGCTTCTTCAGTCTCCTCTTCAGGAGTAAAAAAGTGCATGCGCTATTGGGTCATTGTTGGATGCATTTTCTGTAAATTGCCAGAAGAAATGGTTTTGTAGACTTTAGAATAAATTTTGCTATGAGTGCTGACTTACATCATCAATAAATAAATTATTGCTGTCAAAGTTAAAGTTTTAAAGCTGGAGGAAGAAATCCCCAGAAATAAACAAGAACATGCATGTTTTTAGAATGTGTGAGAAAACACATTCAATTTCCATACAGGTAGACTGATGCTGAGATTCAAAAACAACACTTCAGAATTGTGAGGCAGACATGCTCACAACTACATCATGCTGCCCAATTGCAATCTTTTCTTGGAAAGTGCCACAAATTTGTTATGATCTCGATTTGTAAAAACAAAAGCACCACACACACACACACACACACACACACACACACACACACACACACACACACACACACACACACACACACACACACACACACACACACACACACACACACACACACACACACACACGCGCACACACACACACACACGCACGCACACACACACACACGCACACCCCCACACCATGGCTATAACTATAAAGAGCTACTTCCCATGCTAGTTAGTTCTAAAAGGGAAGTAAATAGACAATTAATACTAATACGGTGATGCAAATTGCAAGTTTGGATGTTTCTTTTGTCTGCTAATACAGGCTGCTTGGCATTCTGCAGCTATAATTTCTATTTTCAGTAATTATGTGTATTTGACCAATTGTTTGGTAATATCAAAGAGACATGTCTGCTGACAGCCAGTTAACTCCCAATGCTACATCAAATCTTGTTATGAAAAGACATAAAAAACAAATTCAATAGAACTAATTATAAGCAGGGGTGAAAGTGGCTAGAATTTCTTGCCGGAACTCCCTGACATAAAAGTCGCTGCGCAGCCAGATTTTTCATTTTTATTTTTTAATGATGTGCAAAATAGCAGATAACAAAAACACTGACGTGCACACATCGACGTGACTCATCAGATACACAGAGAACGGAGCCGGTGGACAGAACTCCGTGGGATAAATAAATAATAGATATAGTTGGAAACACTGGAACATTCAGAAGCACTTTAGGCTATGTTCACACCAAAATAGGGGGAAGCGTTCCGCTGTCGTGCCAAAAGTATTTACCCCCGTACAATTGCATCCCCTGCCGTGAAATATTATAACTTTTACCACAGAAAAGTGGAGATTTTTCGAAAAGGTTCCTTGTAAACAGATATTTAAACACCTCGAACAAAACAGAAAAACAGTAACATTCAGTTGTCTGAGCTTTTTCTATGTATATCTAAGATTTCCTACTTTGTGTGTGGTCGTTGAATGCAGCGCTTTTCGTTTGCTTCTCCGCAATAAATACTTTTTTCTTGTTTTAAAACAAAGCCCACGTGTGTTTTTATGTATTTATTAAAAAACATGCGTTGTACCCGCAGGAGGGGATTAAAAAAAATTCACGCAGGTGACGACAGGACGCTGTGTGTGACACAGGTTGGCGTGAGTTCGCTTCCCGCCTGGGAGACCGTATATGTGTGTAAGTGCACCAAAAAAAAAAAACATGTTTCAGCCTATCAGTTCGCGAGGCGAAATGCGAAGAAAATCAACATTTTCAACTTTGGCGAATATGCAGATTTTCGCCGCACCGCATCGTGTCTCCAAACGCGTCCTCCGCGCCGCCCCACGCACGCGCTCGTCTGTGTAATATGCAATCGCGCTGCCTCGTGTATATATAATAAACTGTAAAATGTCAAAAGAAGAAGAAGAAGAAATCCCCAAAATTACCATAAAATGTCCACACCATCGGCAAAAACAAAACGAACAAAACAAAGTTTGAAAAAAAATATTTAAGAAAAGGCAGGAAATAAAATGTTCAATGTTCTAAAAAAACAAAAAAACAAAAACAAAAAGAAATCTTGAAAATTGCCATAAAATGTCGACAAAATTGCCATAAAATGTCGGCAAAATTGCCCAAAAATGTCAGAAAAAATGAGGAAATAGGCATAAAATGTGCAAAAAAGGTAGAAGAGGCAAAAAATTACCATATGTCCATGAAATTGTCAAAAATGTAAGACATTTAACAGAAAGGCATAAAAGTCTAAACATGTATCAAAAACAAAGTCTGAAAAAAAATAAACTAAATAAATAAATACAAATACAAAAACTGAATTTTTAAGGTAGAAGAAAATGAATCTCAAAGCATTGGACGCTGCTTATTTTTCTGTTATGGTGTAGCTCAAATTAGCACTGTCTTGGGCCCTCAGTACATTAGACTAACATTAACACTGTTTCTTTCATCACAATCTTCGTATGTTTTGTGGCTCCAGGCAGATTTTTGGTCATTTATTTGGCCTAAAATGGCAGTTTTGATAGTAAATGTTGCCGACCCCTGCCTAGTGGAACATCATGTTTTTCGTTTGTTTTGTTTTGTTTTCTCTTAGTTAAAAGGTTACTTCCTGGTTCATGTGGAAAGATATAAGAATTAGGATTAAACAAACCCATCATGACTTAAATGCATCTAAATCTTGCCTGTATCCACATATGGACCAACATTTAGTGGATTCTTGTTTGGGAAATGCACCATTCTTTATGTCATTGATAACAGTTTTTATTGCATTACTAATAAAACCAACCAACCCTTGAATCCTTTTTCCATTTACACGGACACTTGTATATCGCATTTATTAGAGCGGGCAGGAGTACATGTCTGGTGACTTTTCTATCAATTTTGGATAAGTTCAACAAAATATGATTTGAAGTTGCGACAGTCGGTTAGCAAGACTTTGGCTTTGCATGTGTGTCATGTTTCTGGTGTGTTTAGAGCCAAGTGACCTTGGCGCCTGTGCTCAGCGGGAAGACACAAGAGAAAAGTGATTAACTGTAGAAAGACAAAGAGGGAGGTGTGAAGTGTGAACACAAAATAAATCATGTCGAGAAAGTGTAAAAGTAAATAAACATTTACTTATAGAGGAGAAAGAAGCCTGCAAGGCGCAAGGCAGTAGGGGAAAGAGTGAAAAGTCAAACCAACAGTGGAATGGAGAGAGGGAAAACGTGTCGGCAAAAATGACTCATACTGCATCTGTTGGGCTTCTTCTTTTCTCCCCCACAGGCAATCTGGAGGTGCAGTCATCAAGAACAGGTAAGAGAGAGAGCAACATGGCGCTGAATGTTAATCAGACTAAATCACTGAATGAAAAAAATAACAGTGCATTAGTGTTCGTCATAGTGACAATTGTGGAAATTTTTACTGTTGTGAGTCCTTGCCAGTTCATCTGCTGCATTTTAATGCGATTGTCAAACTCCACAGCTTGCCTCAACAATTGAGACCATTTAAAAGAACCCATTTGAAACATTATTTTGAAGACTGAAAATTCCAAAAGAGGACTCCAACGACTGTGTGAAAATGTAGGACATATTCAGTACATGTATATTTCAACCAAAACAACAACAGCAAATTGCAGTGCTGCAAATTAAATTTTAGTACTTGGAAACTCTTTACAATATTATATTCAATGAAGCCCCACCAGTCTTTACACGGCATTCTGATTAATATTGTGTTTGCGGAATAAGCGTTAATTAGCTGCCGACCGAAAATGACATCACAGTTGCTCAGGGCTCAGGTAACAACCTATCACAGCTCAGCTTCAGAAAACAGGCGGGCCACGATTGGTCATTATCTGAGCCCTGAGCAACTGTGATCTCATTTTCAGTTGACAGCAAATGGCATAATGGCCGACAAAATGACTAGTTAAGCAGTAAATCACAACCATTTTTATCCAACTCGGGGTCCGACCATTTTGCCACTTGCTGTTGACTGAAAATGACATCACACTTGCTCAGGGCTCAGTTAGTGACCAATCACGACTCATCTGTTTTCTGAAGCTGAGCTGCTTAACTCGTATTCCACACAGAATGCCGTGTTTGGACTAGTGGTGGAAAATAAAACGTATACATTTATTATTATTTTTGAATTGACTTACTTTAAACGGCCTGTCAAAGTTTATTTGAGCTTTGTTTCTAACTTGATGTGTCACACCTCTTTATTCATTTTCTCCTTCATTTGGTCCAGTCTGGGTGAAGAATTCTACAAGGAGGCCATAGAACACTGCCGCAGCTACAATGCCCGTCTGTGTGCCGAGCGCTCCATGCGGCTCCCCTTCCTGGACTCCCAGACAGGCGTGGCCCAGAGCAACTGTTACATCTGGATGGAGAAGAACCACCGTGGACCAGGTGGGTGTCTGTGTGTAGGACTTTGGTCGTTTCGTGGCGACAACTGCCAACATTAAAAATAAATAAATGAATAAATAAATAAAAGTGAAAAGAAAAACTAATCTAAAAAATATAATACAACAATTAAATATAAAGAATAAATATAAATGGAAATAAAAACAACATAAATAAATGAATAAATAAATAAATAAATACAAGTAAAAATAAATACAATAATGAAAAATGAGATTCAAAAAATAAATATACATATAAAAAGAAATTTGAAAATATATACTATATATATATATAAACTGTATATATAGTGATTTTATTATTTTTATTTCCATTTATATTTACTTTTCTGTATTAAATTTTTTAATTATAGTTTTTATATCCGTTTTCATTTTCACTTTTATTCATTTATTTATTCCCTCATTGATTTTAAATGTTGGCAATTTTGGTCCTCCATAGCATGTGCCATTCAAACTATTTCCTGCACTTATTTTGTTCTTTCTCGGGTGCTGCTTGTTTCTTTCAGTCCTCCCAACCCTTCTTTGGTATAATTTCCTCCATCTTGTCTGCGTACCCCCCACCTTGTGGGCCATCTTCTTCACTTCCTTTACTCTCTCTAACATTGGTGTATTTTGGCAGAGAAACAGGCACCCCTGTGGTGATGATACGCCACTGGCACAAACTACCCCTCAGAGAGAGATACTTACAGTATATGTGTGTGTGTCTTTGTGTGTATGTGTGCGTTTGAGATAGCAAGCTGTCTTTACTTTATGCCAGAAGTGTTTTTGTTAGTTTGAGTAACACTCAAGAGAAGTTGTTTCTGCTTTCTTTTACAGTATGTATTTGTTTTGATAACGCACGCATCAAATCTTTTTTTTTTATGTGTTTGCAGTAATTATGTATTGTAATGTGGATGTGCCATTGTTGCCTGTGTTTTTTGTGTTTTGAGTTTTAGGTCATGCACCAGGTCAGTTGTACACGTATCCCGCTCGGTGCTGGCGTAAAAAGAGGCGGTTAAACATCCTGGAGGACCCACGACTTGTACCAATTGAGTTCAAAATTGGTAAGGAGGAAATCAAATGAAATCTGTAATCATCTACATTGTCTTAGAAGTTTCACTGTTGGAGGAGGAATGAAGCGATAATAAAGCAATATTGTTATTGTCTCTGTTAAGTAAATTTGCTTGAATGTGTGTGTTGTCATTGTAATGGCTCCTTATTAGACTATGAGGCCTCCCTAAAGAAGGAAGGGGGTATTCCAGATGGTCCTGTGTTGGAGTCGCTGCTTGCCGGGGATACACTGGACAAGAAAGTAGAAACAAAAGAGGAAGAGCCGATGAGCGAATGTCAGGTAAGGCATGTCCGTTTCCCTTAACGCTTCAGTTTTTTTTTCTGGTTTTCTTCATCTTTGTCTATACAGTACTTCCCCCCCCCCCCCCAATTAACCTTTATTTAACAGATTAAAAAAAACTTTTTCAAGAGAGACCTGGTAAAGACATACTGTATTAGGATATTATCCACAATATCACTGACGTCAGTGATGTGTCAGTACAGTGTAATAATTTAAAAATAATCACGGGGTGATTATCTATATTTACCGACCACATTTAGAACACAAAAGTATCGGCGTGGGTTGGGTAATGGTTCCCCTCTCTGTCGCGTGGTAGTTTTACAGCTAGGGAAAAAAATCCTCTCGCTACGTGTGCAAGCTAACATTTGTTGCATATGTCCTTTTAAAACAAGTGTAAGGTTCAGAAATAAGTAAGATTTAGGATAATTTGTTAATTTACTTATACATTTATGCATTTTTATATATTTTTTGTATATAAGTAGCTAAATTGACGTGTTGAATCTGCTGTTTTAATTCATTTGCATTTATATAAAGTTTGCTAGCTCCTGATTGGTTAGTGTTGGTCAGCTGATGAGTGTTCAGGAAGTGTTGTCTCCATCTTGCTTTCTCATTTTATAAAGAGTGTTCCATTAACCACCAGCGAACCCTCACGTTACACCAGCTTTAAAAGTGGATTTGTTGGAATGCAAAAAATCCACATAGTGTTCTGCCTATTCCCTCCCACCTCTCAACAACTAGGCTGTAAACATGCTAGCTACACAGAGAAAGCAGCTACTCTACCTTTCAGTGATATGAAGTTATTGTGTAACAAGCTACCTATCTTAAACCAGAATATGTGGACCAGTTATGAACTTCTACCACTAAATAAAGACACATTATCATCATCGCCATTGCTCATTTGCTAAATTGAATCATAGATAACTGTTTATGTTGTTAAGCAGGAGCTAGTTGACATTTTTTTTTCTGGTGGTCAGCAGTAGGATTACTGTTGGGCATGTGCTAATTTTAAACTCATCTTTTGTATTCTTTGCCGTTCAGACTCAGAATTGTTTCATTTTATTTACTGTCTATGTTATTGATTTGTTGTTTGAACTGCCTTTGTTTTATATGTCTGATCTTTACAGCTATAGCTATTTTTAAAGTGCTCTATAAAGTTGAGTATAGCCATGGTTAAAAAAAAAAGTGCTGAAATGTGCCACCTGATGACAACCTGGACACCACAGTTACTATAAGCTCATTGGAAATATTCCTTTATTGTCAGTCGCCTCAAAATGTCTTCATGACTTCATGATCCACAAAATATGCACAAGACTGAAGGTTATTTTCCTGTTGCCATGTTTTTATTGTGCCTTATGTTAGGCTCACACACCTTTGACATCTACCGGCAGTGCATATTCTTGTGTAGTTTTACTGCACACTCTCTATTTCACCTACAGAAATTGCTTGTTGGAGATTTCCCTCATGAGCTGGAGGTGGACGAGATGGAAGAAGATGTTCCGAAGCGCAAGAACCGCACCAAAGCACGGGTAGGATATCACTGACATTTTTTTTTCATATAAAACGTACACTTTTCTTTTGTTTTTGTTCGGAAAATTGTAAGTAAAATTACATCACTGATGGTGTCGTGGTTCACTCGCCTGATTCTATTCCGGCAGCACGGGTTCAATTCTGACAGGGCGATTTGGTTGTCTGTCTCGAGATGTGCTCTGTGACTAAGTGCTGGGTTTGAATCTCGAATTTAACCTTTCTGAATGGAGTTGGCATGTTCTCTCTGCACTTATGTGGAATTTCTCTGGGTATTCGGGTTTACTCCCTATTCCAAAAACACGCATGTTCGACTTTAGACTTAAAAGTGCCAGGCGCTATGAGTGTGAATGGTTGTTTGTCATTGTGAGCAATACCTTCTTTTGCACAAAGTCAATCGGGTAAGCCTGAACCTGAACTTATTAGGTTGAAGAGAAGCAATTCGAATGATGCTTGTGAACAAGATGCTGTCGTCTAACTTGCAAAAACAGAAGTCATTTTTCAGTTTTTCTTTTGCATCTTTGATTAGACTACTCGGCTATTATCTTGTTATTCTTTTGGGGCATATAATCAAGTGTTAAGAATGTATTTTGAATAAGATCACATGCAAATACACACTCTTTCACAGAAACACCAAGCCTGTTAATTGGAGCTGTTGGTCCCCTGCTAGGTGTCATCAGTCCCCTCCTGCTGGAAGTGAAACTTTGCACTGCGAGCAGATGATTAAAATGCAAACGTGCTCGTGTGTTGACATGTAAAGTGATGAGTGTGTTGTTCCGCTCTTTTATTGTGTTTGTTCAATTGTATATGTAGAAACTGTTCAGTCTTTTTTCCCCCCATCTGACTGCCTAAATATGGTGTGTATGTGTGTGTCAGGCCTACGGGGTTGGTGGTATGAGAAAGCGACAAGAGCCACCTGCTATAGAAGACAGAGACAAGCCTTATGTCTGTGACAGTGAGTAGTGCACTAATAGTAGTCTTTTATTTTGTTAGTTTCAAAATTCAGCTTACTATATTTGTGTGTGTGTTTTTGTATTCCAGTATGTGGAAAGCGCTACAAGAACCGCCCAGGGCTGAGTTACCATTACACTCACACACATCTGGCAGACGAGGAGGGCGAGGAAGACTCAGAGAGGCACACGCTCCCCTTCCAGCGCAAAAACAACCATAAGCGTAAGCTGACGATTGTTGCATTAATTTCATTTATGATATTGATTGTTCACTGTTGCAGCATGGTAGCTTGGTGGTTAATATGACTGCCTTGCAGTTTTGAGGTTCTGGGTTTGAATCTGGACTTGGTCCTTCCCATGTGGATTTGGGATGTTTTCCCCAGCTTCTGCTCACATATCAGAAATCACAATTACAAATTTAACATTTCTGTGTAGGATTCAGGACAGTGGTCCCGATTTACGCTCCTTGCAAGCAATTGCGATGAAACCTTTTTCGCAAAAAAAAAATCAAATTCAACCATATATGTTCTGGCACCACCACCTCGTGCCGCATCAACCATAGTGATGGTGTGTCAGTGTGCCACAGCAGCACGTTCATGTTGATTGCGTTGGTCGACATCGCACTGCACTATACTAAGTGCAGTGTGAAAAGGCTTTTATGAGGAAATGTGCTATAGAAAACAAATGGAGATTGTTCAACACTTTAATTTTGTTACCATGGAGTAGAAATATACACTCATAAACAGTACAAGTCCCTCACATTTTTGTCAATATTTTATTTGATAATTTCATTGGATAGCACTGAGTAAACATGACTATCTTTAGAGTGGGACCAAATAGACTCAGTTTTAGAGTACTATTTACACATGGAAGAGAGCAAAATAAAGTATTGGAGAAAAAAAGTCACTCAAGGGTTGAGGAACAAATTTGCGACCTTTAGCTTAGGAGACAGACGATCTACTCCCTTAGTATATTGCTCATGTCAGCTGAAATCTTCGTAACTCCAAGAGACCAAAAACAACATGTAAGCAAACAGTAGGAGGGGCATAGCTCAGGTGGTAGTGTGGCTGTCTCCCAAGCTGAGTTCCTTCCTCAACCCTTGAGTGACTTTTACTTATTTATTTTTTCAATTCTTTATTTTACTCTCTTCCAAGTGAAAATATTACTCTAAAACGGAGTCTCTTTGGTCCCACTCTAAATAGAGTCAAATTTACTCTACAGAATTTGCCGTGTAGGCGAAAGTATGAAAAAACACAGGGCTTGAATCCTATTTATGTATATGCTCCTCAGTGTTGTCATTTCGTGAAGATGACAATTAAAGATGGCGTTGCATGATTGATGTGTCACAAATCATTAGTCTCTGTATCTGATTTACTATCACAACACTTGTCCACTAAATGCTTTTTGATTTAAGTGGAATTAAATTAATCACGAATAAGATCAACAGTGTTACTCTTTAAAAAAACATGACAGCTATTTATTGCTCATTAACTTTAACTAAGCATTGGAAAAAGGGAAGGACAACAGCAACTCCATTGGAAAAGCATCTTCTTCCATAATAACATTGGCAAATTGGGGATTTTTGTCCCCCTAAGTCATTGGTTGATTTTGGCATGCTGATCCAGAAAAACTTGTCTTTTTCTGTTAAAAAAAAAATCATAAATGTGGGATAATTTGCTATATATTATATTTATTTTGATCTTCTTAACAATTTTTTGATTACATTGCTCACGCTGCTCATTTGTCATCTTATAAGTGGAAAACAACAAAGATACAGTACCGGTGCTGATTTTGCCTTGCGTGATGCAGACCTTGTTACACAACACGAAAAGAAGCACAGCAAAGAACTTTCTTCTCATCTATGTTATCTATCTTGATCTATCTATCTCTTTAGCAGTTTCTCTTTTCTTAGGAGCCATTCTGACTTTTTTAACACATTGTTTACTTGTATCGCAAAAGTTCATCTCGTCAACATCTGACCTACTTCTGCATTCATTCATTAAACATGGCTGCTTCGGGCTTTTGTGATTTGGTGAATACATAGGCGGAGCTTTATTTCGCCATGACTACACTGACATTAACCACTTGTTGCTTAATTATAGCGGTGCTACAATTAAACAACATACATACTGTAGATTGCATTTTTTGATGAGAATGAAAGGATTGTTGGACTTCTATTGAATGATCAAGGATGCGGAGTCAGAACTTCCGCCTACATATGCGACATTTCCCCCTTGTGCCGCGCAAGTGTATAGAAATATCTTTTAGTTAGAACCTCTGCAGAAGATAACTGCAATTTACAGCAACAACCATATTGTTAAATTATCCTCCACTGACAGTGTTCGTTAAAATCAATTCTATAAAAGTAGATGACGTGATGCAACTCCTGTGCTGGATCTCATTAGATTATGCAAGTGTAGCTAATCAAGTGGCGATGTGTACATTATGTACATATGTACAGTATGTTGCACTCAAAGATAAGAGCTATGTTCCTACTGAAACTGTGGCATGTGTTTCCCAGTTAATTGGCAGTGGACGATGTTAGATTGGCCTATCTGACTGAACAGACTCGCCCATCGTGTATTTATGGGTGTGGGCCTGTGTGTGTGCAAGAGCATATTTGTCTGTTTGGGTGTCTCGGTGTGTACGTGAGTGAATTTAAATCGTTTAATATCCCCCATCCTTCCCTGCCAAAGTCAGTAATCACACACACACACACACACACACACACACACAGTCTTTGAAAATGCAATCTTCCCTGCTGCAATGAATAAAGGAAGCTTAGCTGTCTTGGTGGCTATATATACACGTGTGTGGGTATGTGGGTGGGGTCATGTGAACGTGCAGACTATTCGGCCGTGCATGCATTCATGTCTACGTTGCAGCATTATGGCTCCCCAGTTGTGTGAGTGTGGTGGAGGACACACAACCACCCGTCTGTATTACCCCATATGTAATAATATTAATATGGCTTCACTGAATGAGAACAGCACTGCATGCATAATTCATGTTTTATTCTGACTCTAAAAAAAAAGCTGTCTAGACGCTATAGGTACAGCATGCAGCATCCACTGTGTTATATATCACAAACATTTCTTTCATAATATGCTCACCCATTTTCTTTCTTTTTGTTTATATTTCCTTTCTCATCCTCCTCTGAATTTCCTTTACCATGTTCTCCCTTATGTCACTTCATCCATCATCCAAATGAACCTTTGCCTTCCCCTTGAAAGCAGACAATATCCTATTTACTCAAATTCACCATTATAAATTCATGTGTGCTAAATGTTGTTTATTTTTGTTTTGGTGGTTTCTCATTGCCCCAAAAATGATAACGGTAGACAAGAATGAAATTTCATGGAGGGAGGAAAACAAATGAATGTGCCTGTGTGTTGGCATTGATGTGATGGCGAGAGGGTTGAGAGTAGAAGACAGATGGGAGGAGGATGAATAAAGGGTGGGGGGGGCGTGTGGGTTAGTGTGGTAACCGGGTGCGCTCAATGTCCAACTGAAAATTGGTTTGCTTGGAATCACCAGGCAGGTAGGCCTATAGGTTGATGAGAATAGAAAATGAAACAGCATAAGACAGCTCGAGCGGGACAGTATGGATGTAGATAAAGGAATAATGATGCAAAGGGACGGAGGACTTTATACACCGTCGTCCCCATTTCACAATTGAGATTCAGAGGCCATTTTATGTGGACGGACAGACGGCCCTCCAGTATGGAGCCGCAGGAACACTCAGAGTGTGTGTTGAGTTGTGTGCACGTGTTATATGAGCAGTTATGGTGTGTTTGTGTGTGTGCGCATATGTGTGCACATCTATCTGTCCGACATGTAATAGAGCTCTTTGAAAGTCAGGCTCTCGCTGTTTCGACTCAGCATTGACGGTGTTGTGATTCTTTTCATGCTTCGAAATGACCTCATCCTGGCGTCTACGGACCGCTGGCTTAGAGAGAATTCTGGTCAGCAAAATCCGTACAAGGATGGCAAACTAACTAAGATGGCTGCTCAGTGTCCTTTGTCACATCTGCTTCTCCTATTCCGCTCTTATGTACTCCTTTCTGTGCTACATAACAACAAGGAGTTTCAGGCATTGTAAGAAGTCGGGTTCCGTTTTTGTTAATAGCTGTCTCACTCAGGAGGCACAAATTTGCTATGTTGGAAACTTGGGAATCATTTCTTTGTTAGTACTTTGTGGGTATAACTGAGATGTTCAGTTGCTCCTCTCTCTTTCTCTTTCTCTCTCTCGCTCTCGCTCTCGCTCTCGCTCTCGCTCTCGCTCTCTCTCTCTCTCTCTCTCTCTCTCTCTCTCTCTCTTTATATATATATATATATATATATATATATATATATATATATATATATATATATATATATATATAACTTTATAGCCTACTATTTACCCTGCTCATCTAAAAATAGATATACACATATTTTAAAGGCTTTATTAGATATAATATTTCATTTTGAATTTCATTGTTAGGTTTTTGTCCCGTTCAAGGTGACTCAGCTGGGCAGGAGGGCGGTGGCCTAGCACCCTGACAATCACAGAGTCCAGATCTTGTGTTGATGCTCATAAAAAAGAAAAAAGAAAAAGATAGTTTCCAAGAATCTGAATTTTTGATTGATAAACTTGTTCTACGGATCGGCATGCAGCAAACACATTGCCAAATTGCCGACCAGCCATTTTATTGGTTGAGGGTATTTCCTGGTAAAGTGTCATATGCGACAAACATGCTGTTCATAATACTTCGCCATGTTCAGATGTCCCATGCAACGCCTTCATGGATGCCTTCCTAACTTTTCATGTACACTGAGATTTTTCCTCAGTTGTTGATTGGCTGATTGTGCTGCTTGGCGCGGGAGAGGAAGGGAAATGGCTGTTGCCTAGCAATGTGGTTACCATGGATACCACCAGGGCTCCCACCTAAAGACTACACTGTTATGTACATTGGGGGGGGGGGGCAGTCATGAGGAGGGAGAGACAGAGAGACAGACTGACAGAGAATTGGAATGAAATAGGAGAGGTATAATGAGGAAGGAAGAGGGAAGTGAGACACGGTGGGATGGACAAAGCCAAATTATAAGGAAGGGAAGCACAGTTCATTAAAAATAACATAAAGAAAGCAACATGAGACAGAGAGAAGGGTACACAGACACAGACACACTTTGAGCTGTAGAGACTGGGAGAAAAGCAAAATAATAATAATAAAAAGAAATCTCTTCATGATTCATCATATAGATTCCCCCAGAGTGTTGGGCTGGTGAAGGCAGGGTAATATTGGAGTCTGCTTCATTTGCTATTCTGTCTCAAGATGCTGTGCTGTGGCTTGCTGGCTGCTTGTTTTGTGGTTCCATACTTGTGTCGGCCATGTTTGGATATGCTGCCCTCCTCAACCACACACACACATAAACATGCACACGTGCGCGCTCGCACGCACGCACGCACGCACGCACACACACACTAATAGTGAACACAACACTCCCCACTGCACCTCCCAAATCCACCCTCACCCTCAACCGATCTCTGTCTGTTGGTATCATGTCCGGGTTTTCAATCTCTATGACTTGTCTGTCATAAAATGAAATACCTTTGATTGAAAATGTTACAAGTTTTGTTCTTTACATCAGTGGTGTCCAACCTACGTTCCGGGGCCATTTGCGGCCCTCCATCCATTTATCAGCGGCCCACGGCATATACAATTTTTTTTTATACAAAAATAAGACATTTGATATGGCCCGCAAGGCTAGTCAAAAAAAGGATGGTAGTGTGCAGAGGGAGAAGGGATAGTGTCGAAAAATTAGGTACCACTACACAGTAAATGAGGTAGAGTAAATTTTACTCTTAAAAAACCCCCACTATATTCAGTCCCACTCTAAACACAGTCAACTTTACAGTTGGAAGAGAGTAAAAAACAACAACAACAAAAACCCCACTCAAGTATGGAAGACAGCCACTCTACCACTTGAGCTATGCCAGACTTTTTGTTAGTTAACGTATTGCTGGTGCGTCCAAATGGAGATACGAGGATTCCACCTGACACTTGAAATATATTGACACAGAGTAGGAGTGGCATGGGCCAGTGGTTAGATTGGCTGTCTCCCAACCTGAATGTTCTGTGATTACTCTGTTTGGACTGGGACTTAATATAGTCGTTTTCAGAGTAAAATTTACTCTACAAAATTTACTGTGTACTATGACCAAATTGGCTTATATACTGTAGAGCTTTTAAATATACAAAATATACAAATAAACTATTTACAACTAAAATAAAAACACAATTTATTTTCAAATCACAGTAGTGAATAAAAATAATTAAGTTTTAGAATAAAAAAATAAAAAAATTCCGCTTGGTGTTCTGTTTATCCTCAACTTTTTTTTAATAATCATCTTTATAGTGTTTGATCTTGTTTTGATTCTGAATGTGCTGATGATATTTGGCAGCTGTTTAGCGCAGGTGTGGATCTAGTCTTGTGTGATCTTGAAAATCCTAAATGATTTGCCTTACCACCTTTATCATAGAAAGCTGGTATGTAGCAATTTTTGCAAAACAGCAAAAAACTATAAATAATATATTATTGCATCTGTCCATATTTTTGTATGTTGCCCTCAAATGAAAAAGTTTAGACACCCCTGCTTTACTGACATATGTTACTGACCTCACTGCCCACCAGTACAACCACTTTTTCAACTGCAACAAACAGTTGTTCACAATATTTACTTTCACAACCCACCCCCCCCCCCCCCTCATAATGTCCATAAGTACTTTTTTCTTCCAGCCCAAATGACTATTTGTCATGTGACAGGTTTTGGGCACACATTCAAAGCCTTTTCACCCTGCAACAAAATAGGATCTATAATTTGCATCCTAACTGAGGGGACAGAAACCCAAGCTGGCTAAATGCTTCTTTTCAAGGGAGAGCAAGTAAATGAGCACAAAACACAAATGCACATTTTTGTGTGTCTGTATTTCAAGGTTGAGATGTGTGTTTGCATCCATCCGTGGCTATTCACTAAATGAGCTCCCAAATGCAGATTGCAGAATATGATCAGTTTGTGTACGTCCCATCAAGTCGGTGCGATTACACAGCAGCAACAAATCAAGTTTTATTATGCACCAAATCCGCTTCCCTCCTCCTTACTTTGCAAAGTCATCTCTGCACGCATTTGCATTCCACAGGCATACACTCTCTGCATGTACACACATACACACACAAGGCATGCGTCCACAGCCACACATCTTTGGGAGTTACGCAACCGGCTGAGTGAGTGAAAGTATGTGTATGTGTGTGTCCGTGCATTGGAGGTTGAGTTATGCATGATGGCTGCAGTGGACAAGAGACAGGTATATGGAATCCGATTTGTCTTGCAGGACAGAATTCCAATTTTTACAGGTAGTGTAGAGTAGAATAAGGGGAAAATAGGTGTGTGTGGGGGGGCGGGGGGGGGGGGTGTTCAAGCACAGAGCAGAGAGAAAAACAGCAATAATGAGAACCTATGAAAGTGCAAAGAGGACGGGAGAGGATGAGGATGGCACATAGGCAGAGGGGAGGAAGAAGGGATGAGAGAGAAAGGCGGTGACTTTTCATCTGTGACTGACGCTTTCCATCCGACTGCATTCTTGCCTCTTCGTCTGCCACGAAAACCTGGAAATGTCTCCTTGAGCATCTTAGCTATTGTGTCTGCAACAATGCACATGTACGATATGTGCATTGCAAAGTCAAATATAGATTTTCTTAATTAGGAATAGGAATGTGTTCTGTGTGTGTGCGGGTGTGTGCGGCTGGACAAACGAGGAGCCAGGGACCCTCATTCATCCCACTATAGAGAGAAAGTGGGGGGTGGGATCGAAACTGGACAGCAAAAGTTATTAAGCGAAGACTCGGTTGTAAATTTGTGTGTGTTGGATGTGTATAGGTGTGTATGTGTGTGTGTGTACCGTACTGTTTTACTCCTAAGAGGTTCTCCTCATTAAGCGGTAAGGCGACAGGAGTGCAGAGTGTGTGCTTTCACACACGGCTGCTCCGATACAACCAGAGACACTTTTTTTTCTTTCCTCCAGCTCCCCTCCTTGCACTACTCTTTGTACATCCACCTCATTTTGCGTTTCTTTTTTTTCCATTCTCCCCATTCGGCTCTGCCCTTTGCATCATCCATCACTGAAATCCTCCTCTGTCTCATTCCTATCGTCTTCTCCACACGCAATTGGTCCCGTCACCTGTTAATTCTGTTGCTAATAAAGCCACTGGCCAGGTTATACTATTTTATAATAATTTGGTTGCCTTAATTAGTCACATGATTGAATAATTGATATGAATAGCTGGAATATCAGAATGATGTAGTACAGTTGTACATTACAACTGCAATGATGTATTGTTGTTAAATTAATATTTACATTTGCATTATTGTGAAGCTGGTTGTTGTGCAGTTTATGTTAGCTTGCGTGGTCCAGGATGTAGCTCAAAGTCAGTGGGGGAAAGGCTTTTCAGCTCACCCCTGACCTTGAAAAGGAAAGGTAGTAGAAAAGGAATAGATTGATGTTTGCTGTTGTGTACATACACAGCCGAGAACATCATCCCTGGAAAAATAGATTACAAAGAACAAAAAAAAACAAAAAAACTGTGGACCTTTTTTAGTATTCTAACCATGTTGTAAGCAGTTTACACAATAGAAAAATAAATACTGAAACAAATACTTACAATAAAAATAGCAAAACTGGACAAACTGATAATTTTGTCGTGGTCTGTTATTTATTCATTTTTTACAGTGATGAATGTGTGGGAGAGAAAAAAAATGAACTGCTTAGAAAAATAGTGAAATGGTATCATTTAATATGAGCCAGGTGTAATTTACACTTCCTGCATTATTTAGTCATCAAATATATGTCACAAGCACATAGTTCGCTTAAAATAGCTATTTTCAACACTAAGAAAATAATATTTTGTCTATAATTAATGTGATATCGTCATTATTTTTCGAACGAATACCTTTAAAAAGTAATTTTGCCACTTGCTATCGACTGAAGATGACATCACCTGTGCTGAGGAAATAGGTAACGACCAATCATGGCTCAATTTGCTGACCAAACAGGTGAGCACAGGTGATGTCATCTTCAGTCGATAGCAAGTGGCAAAATTTGTTTTTAAAGGTATTAATTGTAAATTATTTCTGGACAAAATGTTAACGTTTATCAACTTTATTTTATTATTTACTTTATTACTTTATTACTTTATTACTTTTATTATTTTTTGTTACCTTTTATTAGCTACAGATTCATCATGGTATAGGATGCCGCATTGATACCACTTCTTTTTTTTTTGACAGGCAATTTTAAAGAAAAATCTACATATAGTACTTTTCCATTACATTGCATGAAATTAATGGTAATTTCCCTAGTTTCTTTCAGGTATCGGCCGCCTTTGTGAGTACCGATACCTTGAAATAAGGCTAGGTATCGGCCCAATACTCATACCTGGTATCGGTACACGCCCGTCCCAACTCTTAGGGGATTCCAGTCCACGTGCATGAATAGCAGATGTGAATGCAGCATGCAGACTTCTTCTTCGCTGGTGCAAGACAACTGTGTGCAACATCAGGTCATTTGTGTCACTGTTATCCATCATTTGCATTTTAGCTCACTAAGAAATCGAAATGTCACACATAACATTTGCTCTGAAGTATTTCAAAGGATAGATTTCCTGAGGGTGTCAGATATGGCCAATATGTTATTTGGATTATTGCCAGGAACAGCACTGGTACACGCTAATATTTGCAGAATATGTATTTGTATTTACAAAAAGGATAACATTCAGTCCCAGTTAAATGAAAATAAGATGTTTTCTCGGGACAAAGTCAAATTGAGTGTGTTATCTCTAAACTATTCAGTTTACATAAATGCCGTTTACTCCCTGTGGCATAATAGAATTTTACATCTAAACATATTTTATTATTCACTAAACTGGAACATTATTTACTCAATAAATCATTCATTTGCATTGCTCTGTGATATTTTTTCAAATGTAGAACAAATACGGCAACAAATAGTGATACTTATGTTATAGATATACTTGATATTAATTCATAATATTAAGAAGAGGTTGGCTGAAAAGTAGTATGATTAAGTGTAATATTAAATTTTTTGATTGGGCCATGAGGAGGAAGGGTTATAAACTGATGGGGTGAGA
Organism: Leptonotus elevatus; assembly: GCF_054856555.1. NCBI lineage: Eukaryota > Metazoa > Chordata > Actinopteri > Syngnathiformes > Syngnathidae > Leptonotus > Leptonotus elevatus. The sequence continues at coordinate 7,296,831 of NC_141245.1, forward strand.
GAGCAGGGAGAAAAGAAGGATAGGGTAAGGTAGTGTAGGGGGAAATGAGGGGTGGGAGATATAAGGAAGGGGGTGTCGGGAGCGTGGGGGGGTATTTGTGGATTCATCGCTTGCTGGATAATTCCCAGGAGAATATCTCTCCAACACTTGAAAGCTGTGAAGTGTGTGGTTCTGCTCATACTCCTCCTGGTAATTGGAAGAGGGGAGGGGGGAGGAGGTGGAGACAGAGGAGGGAGAGGAGGGGTCAGCCGGAGAAGGGGAGATATGGGGGTACAACAAATGGAAATGCAGGGAAGAAGGAGACATAAGGAAGCTTAGGAGGAAGAGGTAAAACCGTCATCGTTTTATGTTATAGTATGTTTTACGTTTTTGCACATCGAGAATGAATTTTCGATTGTCCTCTCTATCCCTACTCCTTCCTCCTATGTCCAGAAGTGGCGTGTCTGTGGTTGCAGGCTGGTTCTGAAACAAGGCCACAGGCGTTTAATCATTGATGGACTTTTTTCCCCCCCCCTCCGCTATTGGCCAGCAGGCAGCCTTGACTGAAATACACCAAGACCTGCTGATTCACTCCCTGCGGTCTTCACACACGCTCGCAGGCTACAATACAAAAGCCAGGAAAGATACACATACATGCACATATATTACTACTGCGCACACATGTAGCCGTAAATGTGTTTCAATTGTGTGTGCGTGTGTGTGTGTGTGTGTTTGTGTGTCTGTCTAGCGTATCCCAGCAGGGATTTCGAGGCCCAATCAGTGGCAACAAACAAACATAGTGGAGATAAAAGTATATATGACCATAAAAAGAAGACTCTAGTGTGTTTGCTTTTGCTTCAGGCGTGTACAACAAAGCTTTATAATGCACAGAAAACATCTGGCTGTGTTGATTTTCCTCATCATAAAAAGGCTTCAATACAGAAAAATTCACTCGAAAGGAGGTCCGATTCAAGAGCTGTACAACAATTTTGGATTTTTATTGTGGGGGATATGTTACAGACCAGCCTGGCTGCGATATAGAGATCATATTAACACTAGACAAAAGTTCAATTTGAATGCATGTGCTTATGAAGTAAATTGAAAGAAACATTTTGTGAAAATTTCAAATTGTAGTTAAATGATAAAAACTTGAAATGCAATCTGTCTAAGGTGAGATTTGAACCATCACCTCCTGTTTACTGGTCAAAACTCCGCCACACTAGCCACTGAGCCGCAATGGACTTGATGTGTTTTTTTTTCCTTTACAAATGATCAATTGTAGATGAAAAGTGAAAAAAAAATGAACGGTGTAAAACAGATGTTTTATGTGAAAGTTTTTGCATGGGAAAAAAATGTGGAGAATAAAATGCTATTAGTGAAATAATAATAAAAGTTACAAACATAAAGCATCCCCTCAATAACACACACTTTAAGCACATTTAAACATACTCAAATGTATTTAAACTTATTAAACTCAGAAATGTTCAACCAAGTCATATAATCACCGTTAGCTAAATGCTAACATATTATGCTAAATGCCATAAATGGGCTAAAATAAATTAGCTACCTTCAAACAACTGCTATGTTAACACAAAAAAGAGCTGCAACACATCGAGGCAGAATGACTATTAATTAAATTTTGCATCAAATCAACATTTTATTATTATTATTTTATTTAGCTACGAAAGTTAACAGTTGACCAGTGGTCCAATTGTAGTTTTAGCACATTGTGCTGCGTCAGGCTTAGACACAGATCAATCACATAGCTAAAATTATAATGAAAAGATGAAAAGAATGATGCAGGCATAGGAAATTAGTTTTTTTTTCTTTTTTTTTTCTTTTTTTCTTTTTTTATTATTATTATTTTTTTATCACACTATAGGTAAACATCTATACCTGTTAGATTTGTGACCTGCATTTGAACAGCTGGGTAACTCTGGTGTCTGCGGGCTCGGAATGGACAAAAACAACATTGATGCCTAAGGTCCTGTCATGTAAGATGACACTCTATGACACTATGGCATACATATTCAAGAAGTAACATTAGCTATTCAATCTCCAGCACTGTAAGATGGGACACAGACAAAGACAGAGCCCGTGCCATTTTTTAAAGAATTTCTCTAACACAAGCTTGTTGCCAAAATAAAACCGGACTAAAAACAATTAAATTAAAAATAAAACTGGATTATCCAAGAAAGCTGTGTCCTGAAATGTCTTCATTATTCTCCATCATAATCCTGACAACATGCGCAATTGTAGGTTCCACCTCCAAGAATTCACTTCACCTGTATTAAGCTGTCAAATCCCTTTTAAGAAATTATTACTTACAATTGACAATGACAGAGCAACTTTGATTTAACTCATTCACTGCCATGAATTCATAAAAAAAAAAAATTCATCCATTCATTATCCATCCATCCATGAAGTCTTCAAAAAATATATATATATTAAAAATTAGGGGCGATTAACATTTTTAATTGTAATTAATCGCATGACTTCACTAGTTAACTCACGATTAATCACAATTTCTATATCTGTTCCAAATGTACAATAAAAACAATTCTAGGTTTTCAAACTCTTGTAAACAAAAGTGGAAAAAAATGTTAAACTCATAGAAATAGTTCAAATGAATTTAGCAATGAATGAATAAAAAAAAAAAAAAAACATTATTAAAAATTTGGGGCGTCAGGCGATTAAAATTTGTAATCATAATTAATCGCATGGCTTCACTAGTTAACTCACAATTAATCACAAATTTTATATCTGCTCTATATGTACAATAAAAAAATTCTAGGTTTTCCTACTCTTGTTAACAAAAGTGGGAAAAAATATTCAACTAATAGTTAAAATGAATTTTTGACCTCTATAGCCGTCAATGGCAGTGACTGAGTTAACAATGACAATGTAGTGGTTCAGTTGCGTTCAGATTTTCTCCCGAAAAAAATATTTAAAAAAATAAAATAAAAAAATATAAAAATAAACAAAAAAAATACAAAAAAAATAAATAAATAAATAAAAATATATAAAATAAAATAAAATAAAATATAAAATATAAAATATAAAATATAAAATATAAAATATAAAATATAAAATGAAAAATGAAAAATGAAAAACATAAATAAATAAATAAATAAAAAATAAAAGTTACGTTCAGATAGTGTGAATATAAGTGTGAATTGTTGTCTTTCTCTATACGTGCATCGTATTATTTGGACTTTCATGTAGCAAAATTAGTAGAAACAGCTCCCTGTTTGAGACTGCCACCGCATGCAAACTAAAAGCACAATAATAAAACGTGTTGTACTGTTAAATCAATACTAAATTGCAATAGGAACTCGTTGCAGTGTCCTTCTCATTATGCCGTTTTAGCAGCAGCAGCAACAAATTTGACACATTTACTACCTTAAGTATTAAAACTCAGTGGAAGCCTGCCAAATTGGATATAGGCAAGTGATATAAATCATAGCAAAATGCACCCCTTGGTATGAATTTTAGTATCTCTGCTGATTAAGTGCAATACGATATTTTATATTGTAATATGAAATGCTATAGCTATTTTGTTTATAAATTACCCAAATTATCATATCAAGTCTTCGTTTTGTTTAGCAAATATGAGCAAGCAATCACTGCAATTTCCATTTGCAAGCCAATGGCTTGTCATTGCTATTAAAGAAGATGAGACCTATAATATTACACTAAATTTTTGTGGTGATTTGAACGACCTTATTTTTAATCAACGAAAGCAGGAACCAGGAATTGGCATATCTGTTGCCATCGTAGGTTTGATGAAACACAAGTAATATTTCCCATAATGAAAAGCTGATGCCACCGAGCTCTCATAATGTTATCGCTAGCAGAAAGATGATTAAAATTGTGATACGGCTATCTGTCTTATGAATTTAAGCTAACGCTGTCAAGCCATGGCCAGCAGAACTCTATAAAACTGACATTAATATTTTTCCTTTATACTGAAGCTGTGCCAATTTAAATGTCTATAAATTGTAATATGTTATATGTGCATTGTTGTTTTGATCAGACCATCCATGTTTTTACACAGTGCACAGTAAAGCATCTTTTGTAAATGTTTAGTTTTTGTGTGTACAGTACAGTAGACTTATTCAATTCTCCAGGAGCATTTATACAGCCATTGCAAACCATGCCATGCTCTTTGTCTCTCTTTAGCTATCATCCTGATCAGAATTGTAGTTGGAATTATTGTACAATATTCCTCAGAGGATTCAAGCTAGCCCCTGTGAGGTACAACAACAAAATTCTGCCCCTCCCGGTTCTCCTTCTCTTCTCTCACCCTCTTTTCAATCACATTATCACCCTCTCCTCAGCCCCTACCCCCTTCCGGCCAAACAAAATTCCACCCTGGAATGGAGGGATTAATGACCTCTCGCTCATGTGCACACGCACACACACTGGCACACAAGCACGAGCAAGCGCATGCTATTGTCTTTCTGCATGTCAGCGGGCTTATCTTTTGCTTTTTCTTCACGTCAAATGATTTCTTTGTTGTTTGCGTGAGTGTGTCTGAATGCATTCAGTTGTATAATCCACTGTCAAATAAAAAAGAACCATACGTCGCATCTTCTCGAAAGAACACACATGCACAACAGTGCGCAGAGCTCATGTGATTGCTTCCATTAACGGTGTTATGCAATCAACAGCCAAACAGCAGCAGAGATGCTACGATATATTAGAGATGGACGTGGAGGTTGGCCTGCTTTGCAGTGGAGCTTGTGAGTTTGTCACAGCAAGGGTTCTGTGCCCTCTGGTGGTAGGAGAACATGGCTTGGTGTTGGGTGCATACCTGATGATTAAGACCTGCATGCATACAGTTCAATAATAGCAAGACAGGACCTGCAGGCACACATTTTATTTAATCATTTCATTTAGTGCCGAATTCCATTTTACGTATACAACTATATACAACTTCCATAGGATTCATGATGTGTTTAAATATTGATGTTATTGCAGCACAGTGGCTTTTCTATGCCGAGTTGATATGTTTTCGATGAGCCTGCCTAGATTAACAGTACTCCATTTTGCGTTCACATTCCAAATAACATTCATCATGTCAGATTATTGAAAGGTTCTAATTGTTTAAAGATGTGAATTTGAGTGTGAATGTTTGTTTGTCTGTATGTGCCCTGTGATTGGCTGATGATCAAGCCGAATAAATTGGATGGATGGATTAATTAAAGAATGAATGGATGGCTTAATTAATTAATTAATTGATGGATGAATTAAATCATCACTAATGAATGGACAACGAATGAATGGATGCATGCATGCAGGCCTACATGGATGAATAAAAAATGGATGGATAATGAATGGATGAATTGAGCAATGGATGGATGAATGAATGAATTGATGGACTCATGGATGGATGGATGAAATAATAACTGATGGATGGATAATGAATGGGTGGATGGATGCATGATGGATGGATGAATAAAATAAATGAATGGATGGATGAATTAATGAATTAATTGATGGATGAACGAATGAAATAATCACAGATGGATGGATAATGAATGAATGGATAGATGCATGAATGCATGGATATATAGATTGATGGATTAAGGAATGGAAGGATGGATGATGGATGAATGAATTAAGGAATGAATGGATGGATTCATTAATTAATGGATGATGGCTGGATGGATGGATGAATGAATTAAGGAATGAATGGATGGATTAATTAATTAATGGATGAATGAAATAATCACTGATGGATGGATAACGAATGAATGGATAATGAATGAATGGATGCATGCATGGATGAATTAAGAAATGGATGGATGACGGATGGATGGATGAATGGATGGATGGATGGATGGATGAATTAAGAAATGAATGAATGGATGGATGAATTAACCAATGGATGGATGGATGGATGGATGAATGGATGAATTAAGAAATGGGTGAGTGAATGGATGGATAAATTAAGGAATGAGTGGATGGATGAATAGGTGGATGGATGAATGAATGAATGAATGGATTAATTAATTAATGAAAAGAATCATGGATTCATGGATGGATGGATGGATGAAATAATAACTGATGGATGGATGCATGATGGATGGATGAAATAATCACAGATGGATGGATAATGAATGAATGGATGGATGCATGTATGCATGCATGGATGTATGGATGGATGAATTAATAAATGGATGGCTGGATGGATTAAGAAATGGTTGGATGATGAATGGATGAGTGAATGAATGAATGAATGAATGCATGCATGAATGAATAATTGAATTGAAGACTTCATGGATTGATGGATAATGAATGGATGAATGGGTGAATAAATGAATAAATGAATAAATGAATAAATGAATAAATGAATGAATGAATGGATGGATGGGTGGGTGAATGGATGGATGGATTGTAGAATTGCACTTCTTGTTTGTCTTCTCTTAACATCTCTTATTGAGACTTGGCATTAATTTGGAATAAATGTTGCACAAAAGCCTCCAAATACCAAAGAAACCAACCAAAAAGCTTTCAGCTAAACCTTTGATGCTTGTGATGTGAAGTAAACTGAAGTTTTGTGTGACTTTCAAGACGATTTTCCCCCAAACTTCCAAATGCTCAAACTTCCAAATGATGGCGTTAATTGCCGAATCCCCCTCATATGCAGTTCCTAGCAATGTTGCTCTCTTTCTTCCTTTTTTTCAGATGAAATAGTAAAAGAAATGTTTCATTCTGCTGAGTGTGTTTTATATCTCACTAGTATGTTTTAACTTTGACATATTTTGTCAGAGACTACATGTTTTTATTTCCCATTTCAGTCATTTTGTTATGGTTTCATTGACAATCCGTTGTGCTCTCAAGAAGCTGACAATGAGAGCTTGCTTGCTCAATATTAAAACATATTCAGTTTTGCATTATACTACTCTTCCAGCATCTCTAAGCCGCCGATTCTTCTCTGTCCTTCCGACAGCCAAGAAAGCAGCAGATGGCTCGGTCATCGCCAATGGATACTGCGACTTTTGCCTTGGAGGCTCAAAGAAGACTGGCTGTCCCGAGGACCTTATTTCCTGTGCGGACTGTGGGCGCTCAGGTAGGGCAAAGATGAAGGGGATGTTTAGAAGGACCAAGGCGGTTCTCTGTTGATGCCCCCTTTGCTCATCATAAACGTCATATAGTCTTCATTATAGAATTTTTTAAAGGATGGACCATACCAATGTTTTTTTAGCCCATCTTCAAACAATCATGTACAGCAAAACAATATGGCAATGGAGTGACTCTAATTCTGGAATGTTTCTAATGTTAACCTCCACACGCAAATGACCCTTTATGTTCTTAATATGTAAAAAAAAAAAAAAAAAAATGGAAGAGATTTGAAAGTGGCAACAAATTACATGCAGTGAAAGCATGTTTTTTTCTGGTTTAGAAACATGAGTGGCACCATATTAAGCCATTGCATAGTAAAACCATGCAGAATTAACGCACACAAATGGGATGACTGGACTATATATAAAATAAAATAAAAAACACGCACACAATATCATATTTGCGGGTGTAATTGTCACTTCTTGATTAAATATTAAGTTCCTTTAAAATGTTCCCATTGCATTAGCATTTCATAAAATTTGACATAATTTTGTCGTAAATGTTGTTAAGCATTTGGCTCAATCCAAAAGTATTCAAAGTGCTGTTAAGCTGTAAAATCCTCAGAAGAGCTGTTCTAAACAAATCAATAAATAAACATTTTAAATGCTGTTTCTATGCGATGATGATAATGATAAACCAAAATCACAAAGGTGAAGAGGAAGCCGACAAAGAGATCTTCACGGATAAAAATGACTCATCTCTATGTCACCAATTTATTCTGGCCATGCCAACAGAACACGCAATCTGTGATGAAGTCCCCGAGGCCAAAATGTTAGTGGACATGACTGGAATAAATTGTTGAAATTGAGACAGTCAACTTTGTCCTGAAGTTATGCATTTTTATTCTTTTTAGTACAGTACAGCCTATTTAAGGCACCGAATTGTATTGAAAATTTTGAACAAGATGAACTTGTACTTTTTTCCACCTTCATTGTATTGATGAGTTCGTTTTTTTGACACATTTTTTTTAAATCTGTTCTTCATACAGTAAGGAGCTAAGATTAAAATAAGGTGAAATATAGAAGAAGGCCCTATGTAACTTTAGTTGTTATTATGGTTATACATGCTCAGAATTCAAAGATAATGTTATTGCCCAAATTCTAATTGGTTCACTGATTACAATGTTTTATTTTGTTTTGTTTTTGCATTAAAATTAAGCATGTTTTTGGGTTTCACCTTCTTGTGTGAAAAGAAACAAATGTATACAAAACTGTTGTAAGTTGCATGCATTTTTCATAAACCATTAATGGGTTTTTTTCCTCCCTGATTTTCTAACATGAATTCAGGTTGTGCATAGAAATCAAGCATGATGTTGTCTGTACATTTATTATCTTATCCGTCCGATTGTGTCTTGAGTGGTGTGAATGCAAAAAAAAAAAAACATTGTAAATTCTTATTTAAATTCTTAATAATGCACTGATTGCATTTAACAGGTTTACTGTATTTTTGTTTTTATGTACAGTATTTGTATGTATATATTGCCCATTCAGTGTTTCTTTTTATCCTAAAATAAAAAATAAAACCAAAAAGATGTACGTGATTTGTAATGAATAGGCTAAAGCATGCAAAACACTGGTATGGTCCTTTTCTTTTCTTTTTTATTAATTTCATTCATTAAAGTAGAGAGTAACTGTAATATAGAAAAATGTTGATTGGAAAAGGTACAGTAACATTTGGATAGCAATGCCTGTCTCTAGAAACGGTACAAATGCTAAACAGACTTTTTTACCAAATACTGTACCTTGATCATTACTCACAAAATACTTCTAGATTTCATGTGTCGCTATAAAATTTCATATAAATTATACAGTATATGCAAAACAGATGCTATCAGAAAATAATTTCCATTATTTAATGAAATCGGATGTTCACGTCAGCATCTCTCATATCTGAATCAATCACTTTCAAGAAGTAATCCAATTAATGGCGAGATGGCCGACAAAGCTGAAAGTACAGAAAGTAGTGGTGAAAATTGTGTGGGCATGTGCGTGCCGGTGTGTGTGTGCGTGTGCGTGTGTGTGTGTGTGTGCGTGTGCGTGTGTGTGTGTGTGTGTGTGTGTGTGTGTGTGTGTGTGTGTGTGTGTGTGTGTGTGTGTGTGTGTGTGTGTGTGTGTGTGTGTGTGTGTGTGTGTGTGTGTGTGTGTGTGTGTGTGTGTGCATGTGGCGCACCCAGGCCACCCGTCCTGTCTGCAGTTCACAGTGAACATGACAGCTGCAGTGAGGACTTATCGCTGGCAGTGCATCGAGTGCAAGTCCTGCAGCCTGTGTGGCACCTCTGAGAATGACGTAAGATTTCACTCCATAGGAAATTAGTGGAAAATGTAGCAACACAAATGTAAGCTCTCTATAGTACTGTACAGTAATTGGTTGAGAATGGAACATTTGCCTAGCAACAGGAATGTCATGTGCAAACAGCAAAGCCTGCTCTTGAGTGGTCTTGCTGGACACTTTATTTTATGATTGCAGATTGAAATCAACAAAACTTTATTCTCAGTAATGACAGTATTTTGTACAGCTTTGTCCCAACTCCCATTGCAACAGACTATTTCAGTGTACTGTATAGTTAATGTTCCTCTTGAGCACGAGTGGCTGCAAACACACACACAAATCACACACACGCACACACATTACGTTTTTTGTTTTTTAATGTCAGATATTTCTGGAATTACTGAAATGCATCCATGTTTGACAGGTAATCCCCAAATGGATGTATTTTACAACCACTCCAATTTTATATATATATATATCCTTTCAAAGAATTTCAACTTTTAATTAGGCTTGACACGATCAGGTATTTTTCGTCCGATCAGCGATCAAGGAGTTTGAAAAAAAAAAGTATCGATCACTAATTCGATCAGAAGATGGAGCAATATATCTAGAGCACTTTTATATTTACTCTGCAGTAGACCACCGCCATTTGAGGTGATCGGGACTGGCCCGGCCCACGAATAGCAAAAATACACGTATAATTGACATCAATTGAAATTCATGCGGAATTTTGGGGGGGGGGGGGGGGGGTTGGGGGGCTGTGTTGATAACCATTAAATATAACATTTAATATGTTATTATATTATTTTGTGGAGCCAATCAATGACATAATTGATTGATCGGGCAAATTAGCCCTATAAAGCCTGAACTATGAAATATATGAGAGAAAATTATGATTCATTGTAAAGAGAGTATTTATTTACGACGGCATATTAGGGCTATGTGTAAATACAAAAAAATTTTAGAGGGCGGGTCAATATTCAGAGAAAAAAGTGGCAAATTTGCAAGAAAAAAACTCATAAATTTGTGACTTTATAAAGTGGCAAATTTGCGAGTTTATAAAGTGGCAGATATGTACGGTGGGCCTGAAGTGCAAAATGCAAAAACAAAAAAACTGACACGAATGCAAATCAAAAAACACAAACCAAATTTTAAAAAACACAAAAACAAAACAGCGCAGCGAATCAAAAATAACACAAATGAAAAGGTAGTCACAAACAAAAATCAGAATACAAAAAAAGAAAAAAACAGCAAAAAAAAGGTAATTGCAAACAAATCAAAAAATACTAATGAGTGTGATTTTTTATTTGCTGTGGTGTTTTGTTTTTGTGTTGTTGTTTTTTTGGTTTGTGTTTTTGTTTTTGCGTTTAGCACTTCAGGGCCACCGTAGATAAAAAAAATTAAGTAAAACTCAGAAACTTACGAGAAATACACGTAGCAAACTACTAGAATGTGTGTGCCAATACTTTTTAGTCGGATTTCAAATAAGGAGATAGCAGAGATTAACCATTAAGCATTAATGCATTCGCTCTGTGACGCGTTGAGTACGGCCAGCGACAAAGACGCCTCGCTTTGCGAAGGTCCACACCCTAAGGATCAAGCATTTATGTTAATTTGTTAAAATGGATATTTACTTGTACATTTATGTTTCCAGAATTATTATTTACACATTCATACATTTTGGTTGTTTTTTTTGTATAAGTAGTTAAGTTGATAAATCTGCTGCGCTCCGTCATTCATTTGCATTTACCTAAAGTATGCTAACTTCTGATTGGTTAGTGTAAGTCAGTTGATGGGATCAGGAATTGTTGTCTCTCTAGCTGCTGTGTATGACGGGTAAAGTTTAAATTAAGAATGAATCCGTCTCCACCCTGCCTTTTCATTTTATAAACTGTGTTCCATTAACCACCAACGAATCCTCACGTTAGACTATGGCTGCGCTACGTGTATTTCTGAGGGGGTTTTCTCGCAAATCTGCCACTTTATACTGTCGCAAGTGGCAAATTTGCGAGTTTTTTTCTCGGAATATTACCTCCACCCTCTAAAAAAATATATTAAACGTGGCCCTAATATGCCATTGTATGGTCCTTTTGAACGAACTTTTTTTTTTTTAATCAACTTCCACATATGACTTTTGATTTGTGTCATATTTGATACATCCGGTCACAATGCTTTAAATGTGTACATTTATATCGGTCCAAAATATAATAATAAACAGACATATCAAACATATTAGTATTTCCAAAAATCTGAAAGAACATTTGCCACTATTAATAAGTATACGTCTCTCTCCTTTCTCAATTGGGGCGATCTTGCGAGGTTGCTGGAAAAGCCATCAGCTGGGTGATACTGCCCTCTAATGGATTATCCGTGCAATGCATGTGTCAGATCATATCGTCAGGGTTTCACAGTTTTTCTCTGTAGGTTTGGCACATTTCTTGAAACTGAGATGACATTTTCAACATACCATGGACAAATCCCAAAACCATCTTACAATTGTCAACTGAATGGCATTTCTCATTGCTGTCATCAAATTGCCAATGTCTTAGTACATGTCTCAATTGCCTCAATGGATCTGTGCAAATGGTTGTGTACATTTAGCCTACAGTTAGCACAATGTGCCCACATTTAGCACAATTTCCAAATGAATAGATCTTGCTGATCGAGCTGGATTAGTTGTTTTTCAGTCTAATGGCTGTTTTCTCCAAAACATGACAGCAGGATTTCAGTGTGTAAGTCATAATATGCAAAATCATCTGTTCAATTGTCAAAATTAGTCCAGCATTACACAGGGGGTCAGTGTAGAGGATGGTTGAGACATTCACACCGTTTTTTTCCTCACAGCATTGCAAGGGAAAATATCCGCTGCGACGTGGATGAAAACCTTTGGCCAAACAAAAAGCAGCATATGGATGTCCAAGTGGGGGAAGGTGACGATAGCGACTACACAGTAAATTCTGTTGAGTAAATTTGACTCTATTTAGAGTAAATTTGACTCTATTTAGAGTAAATTTGACTCTATTTTGAGTGGGACCAAATAGACTCAGTTTAGAGTAATATTTACACTTGGAAGAGAGTAAAATAAAGAATTGACAAAAAAAAAAGTTACTGAAGAGTTGAGGAACCTTCAGGTTGGGGGACGGCCGCAGTACCACCTGAGCTACGCCACTTCTACTGTTTACTTAGCTCCAAGATGTTTTTGGTCTCTGAGTTATGAAGATTCCAGCTGACATGAGCGATATACTTACTGCAGTAACACACAGCAGGAGCTCTGTTGCTCAGGCAGTAGATCAGCTGTCTCCTAAGCTGAAGGTCGTGAGTTTGTTCCTCAACCCTTGAGTGACTTTTATGTATTTATTTTTTTACTTTTTTATTTTACACTCTTCCAAGTGTAAATATTACTATAAAACTGAATCTATTTGGTCCCACTCTAAATAGTCAAATTTACTCGACAGAATTTACTGTGTAGTGAAAGTGAACATACAGATTTCAGCTTACACTTTCTTTTGTTGCACTCTAATGTGTAAGTAACTTTGTGTGAATAAAAAGTGTTGCAATTTCCTTGACTGTTAGTGGAGTATGTCAAACCGCAAACTTTGGAAACTGCACTTGTAAAATCCTTTTAACTTGCGGTGCTCACAGAATGCCAAAGGGACGATGCATTTTGGGGGCACTGACTACTTGTATGACATAGAAATTCGATTTTGACACACAGGTGAGCTGTTTTGGGAGATATATGAGCTTTTGCAGATGATCCAAAGAGTTGTGCAAAATCATCCAAGTTACTTCTGGCAAAAGAACTAAGTGAATGCAGATGAGCCAAAGCAATTGAGAAGGATCTTTGCAACCCGTTGTGACTTTAGCGTCTCTTTGTTTGGGAAAGGAACTTGGAGTGAAGCATGTGTGAGCAGTTTTGGGATAGAAATGTGCTTTTGCTAATGAACTGATTCTGTTTGGCCAAATGAGCTTGCAGTTTTGAAAATGTCATCTCAGTTTCAAGAAATCTGCCAAACCTATGGGGGGGTATTATCCTCATGAAATAGAGGGCTCAAAATGTCTTGTATTTAAAATGATACGTTTGGCTTTATAGGTTAAGAAATTACAGCCGATCACTGATTTTGCATAAAATGCAATATATCATCCAAATAAAATACTTCGCATTAGACCAAGTGTCTATATTACAATGGTGTAAGATGTAGTCTGTGCAGTCGTAAATTTTAGATCGACTTTCTGCTACCAAATTGTCACTCCGCCAGGTGCATCTCCAAGACGCTCCTCCAGTTGTGCCGAACCGCCCAGCTTGGCGGAGACCGGTCTGCCAGCCAAATTGGCAAACACGCACAGCCAGCCTGGCACCAATAGGGAAATCAAGATCCACCGGCATTTGCGCCACGGCGCAGGTGCGCTGTCTACAAAAATAGAGCCCTCTACCTTACTAGTTGAATTAAGAGTTTGTTTTTCTGTTCCAGGATCAGCTGTTGTTTTGTGACGATTGTGACAGAGGTTACCACATGTACTGTCTGAGCCCTCCTATGTCTGAACCTCCAGAAGGTATGTACGGTAATTTTAAATTGTAATTTCAAGTGACATCATTATAAATCATCAACAAAAAACATTCTAATGTTTGTGAGCTGGTGTATTTTATGTAAATCCTTTATCACAATACAGAATTTTAGAGGGTGCCTTCGAGTGCACATTGCTATGCTTACTCTATGAGGATTTTGAATGTTGTTGTCATGGAAATAGGTAGCATACAATAGTGTGTTTCCCTGGCAAAAGCGTTACTTCGCTGATTATACAGAAAGAGTGTCATACAGCACTCAGTCTGCCATGTTCTGGCCACACATCATTTATTATTATTTTTTATTACAATGAGTTATCTTTTAACTCTTTTTTTTTTATTGTAGAAGCACAATGTACATTAATGAACATTTCAAAAATAAAATATAAATGCACCAAATTATAGCCAAAGGGCTCATTTCAATTGGTAGCCCCCCTGCCATAAGGTATTAAGGTATACTAATATAAAGCAACATCAGCAAAACACAATTTAACAGGAAAGCAAATTCAATCAATAATACAGACACAATACAAACACAACTAATAACCATTTCTTTAAATTATATTTAAAAGAGCTGTATGAGACAGACTCTTTTAGATTTTGTGGGTTTGCGTTCCACTCATTAGTTGCACTGTAAAAAAACAAAAAAAGTTATTTTTTTGAGAGATTTTACAATCTACTTACAGAGTGAAGGTGAAGCTAATCTGTGACGTTATTTTGTATACAAGACAGCAGTCTTTTAAAAAAATATATAGTTTTATCCAGAAGTGTAAGCGCTTGTTTGTATAGACATATTACCGGGTTCAGAGAAGTAGAATTTATAGTGGGTAGATAATAATTAATACGAGATATTGTAAGGGAAAACATGTACATTCGGGCAGCTTCTGTTGACATGTGATTTCTAAAATGCCTAAAATTTGCGATTGAAAATTTGAGGATTGTATATACTATATCAATGTGATGTTTAAAAGTGAGAGTGATATAGAACATGATGCCTAAATATTTATATTCATGTATAATTTGGATTTTCTATCCAGAAATGAAAATATCAGGGTCTATGTGTGATTGACTTGGTTTCATCGGAAAAAAAAAAATATAGTATCTGTTTTGAATGAGTTAAGTTGTGACAGTTACTCAGCCAGTTTGAAATGTTTATCCTAATCTTTGTAATGTGTGTAGCAACCTCTGAATGATCTCTACACTTCACAAAAATCAGTGTCATCTGTGTAAATAATGACCTGGCATCCTTGGCACACAGATGTAAAGACAAAACAGAATTGGACCAAGGATTGATCCCTGTGGGATACCTGTGACAAGATGGCTAAAAATAGATTCCGTATTGTGATTTAAACCAAATAGAAGTAGACTGGGTCAATTTAAATGTGTCAAATTTAGCCTGGAGAACTGTATCAAACGCTACGGTGAGGATTCAGCAATCATTCATGAACTCTCACTGGATAAAACCGATTTTTACATATGCAGCACTTTTGTTTCTTAATGAATGTCACTAATCCAAACCCATACTAACCTACTTGTCAAATCCCTTCCACCCGCTAACCACTGGCCCAAATGTGATGCTCCGACATCAAGCTTTCATTTGCAGCATTACTTAACACTCTAAGATGAAGGCTTAATCTAAAAGTCTTTACAATAGGAGTGATTGAACTCATGATGTGTGTGTGTGTGTGTGTGTGTGCGTTGCAGGAAGCTGGAGCTGTCATCTGTGTTTGAGACAACTGAAGGAGAAGGCCTCAGCCTACATCACCCTCAATTAATCTGGAGAGCTAGCTATGCGTGCCTCATCCTCTTGGCCCTTCATCCTGTCCCAAACATTCCCACCGTCGCCCTCTGTCTGTCTCCGAGCGCCGATGCGCCTCCGCTTTCTGACCCTGCGACCTTTGACTCAGCACAGGACGCAGCGACTTGATCTGAACTTCTCCTGAAGGGAGCTACACTGTAACTTCCAACGTACATTTGATGCTGCTCTGAATGGATGACACAAGTCCCCAACATGCAAACACACATATATAAACACGCACACACACGGATACTTTTCTCCTCTGGTGCAGAAGAATTCATCAGCTGGCAATAGGTTTGCTCGCAAGACCATACACTCCGGTCTGCCAAGGGCACTTTGGAGGAATACTACTCCACTGGAGCCCCCTTAAGGGCCCTCAGAAGAGCCCTAATGATCTTTGGCTGCAACTCATTCAAGTAGCGAGTGAGAATTAACAAGACGGAAAAGGTGCAAAGCAGAGGACGTGGCTTGGAAGGCCCAGGATAACAACGGGGCACTTTCTTTCACTCATACAAACTTCTGGAAAATCAACTTTTAAGGCTGGGACAATGAACTTCTTCTGTAAGTTTCCAAGAATTGTACAGAATTCAGACTCTTTGAAGACAATTTAACATCTAGCGTGGAGCGCAAACTACCCGGTGTCAATGATTTCAGAATGGATTATGAAAGCTTCGCTGTCCAGTTAAAATCTTCTGAAATCAGTGATCTCTGATTAAAATATAAAAATAAAAAAAAGTTTTTGGGGGTGCGAGGAAATGACTGCTTAGGCTGAGGAACTCTCCAAAAACTTTCCACTTCAGCGAGACAATGACTGTGAAGCCAACACATCACCACGTGCTTGCGTGTTGTCAGCGTGTTGCAAATGTAGGATTGTTGTTTGTTTGGCCTTTTTTATGATTCATTTTTATTATTATGACTTTTCAGTTGCATGTTGTTATTTTGATTGTTCGGGAACTGTTTATAATTGAACTTGAGAAGAAAGCACACTTAAATCGCAATAATGTCTTTGTGATAAGAGCTGTTTTGGCCAAATTAGGCGTGTTTTAAAGTGTGTGTGTGTGTGTGTGTGTGTGTGTGTGTGTGTGTGTGTGTGTGTGTGTGTGTGTGTGTGTGTGTGTGTGTGTGTGTGTGTGTGTGTGCGCGCGCGCGTGCGTGCGTGCGCGTGCGCGTGTGTGTGTGCGGATCCGAGCAGTGCAGTAGATGTAGCTGGCTCCACACTCAATGGGAGCCACTTTATGTGAGGAAAACCGAGATTCACCCGGTCAAGGATTCCGGCACGGCGGCGGGTGGGACGAAGGAATTTTTTCAACAGGAGATGTCACAAGCTAATACTCAAGTACTACATAATATTCAAAACCAAATTCAACTGACTGAGTCTTGGAGTTCTCACTGTGACGCACATTGTCTACCAGCCATTTCACAACACAATTTCTGAAGTGATACATGTTTATATTTGGTTTGTTTTGGTGCGGTCTTACTCCTCTACCTCTCTTTTCTTTTTCCTTTATTTTGTCACAACACCCTCAATATTCAGGGGCTGGAATTGTGGAATGAACAACAGTTTTTGTCTTTTATTATTCAATTTTCCCTGCCTAAAATAATGGAATCTCACTATCAAATATTTTATTGTATTTATTAATTTTGTTCCGATACCGATGCTGGTATCGACAGAGGCCCCGATACTGCATCAAAACAGTGTATCGGTATCAGTGTGTACTAACAAGTAACATGCCGATACCATTCATTCTGATGCTAATATAGGATTTTGGATGCAGCATCTTGTGTCTTGCTCATGTATGACATTCACTGATGTGTGACGTGTTCACGGCATGCCGAGCTAAGATGTCCGATTGGCCCTTGAATGCTCTGAACCAATGGCAGGACAGCCTTTTCATGTTGAGGAAAAAAAAACTTAGGTATCGGTATGGTATGGGCAGAGGCCGATACTGGAAAGCTGGGTATCCGAATCGGTATCGGGGCCAAAAAACGGTATCGGAACAACACTAGTATTTATTAATAACGACCAATCCTATAATTCAAGCTCATTCTGACCAGCCAGCTGTACTTGCATCCAAATATGGCTGCTAAGTGTATGTGTCACAGTCATTTGCACATTTGACACATGAACACTAGCATAACATAAACATCTCTGCGCATGGTGAACAAAATTTCAGTGAGCCTCATGCCATTAGACTTACCTCTCTCTCTCTCTCTCTCTCTCTCTCTCTCTCTCTCTCTCTCTCTCTCTCTCTCTCTCTCTCTCTCTCTCTCTCTCTCTCACTCTGCACAATAAACCACTAAAACCAGCATGTATATATATGTCACTCAACCAGAGAAAATCCAGCGTTTCATTAAAGATGCAAGCTACTATTTATTTTGGGGACTCTTCTGTTGAGGACAAATAATATTTTGAGCCAGCATATCTAACCTTAAAGCAGTGGTTCTTAACCATGTTGGAGGTACTGAACACCACCAGTTCCTACGTGCATTCACCGAATCTTTTTTTTTTTTAAAGGCATAGTGTGTAATATTTTGTGCCATGTAGTGGTGAACTAATAATTCATAAAAAAAAAAACCACACACACACACACTATTGATTTCAATAATATGCAAAAAGTATATATCCTATCACATAAATTATAGGTAATCACTAATTATATTACACGGCTGGAGCGTCACCTTACAAGATGACATATTTTGACGCCATCTTCCTGCTGCGGATGCAGAAAGGACAACTTCCTGTAAGTAGTTAGCCCTGCTTACAGCTAGTGACAGACCCAATGCGTCGACCGCCGGTTACCTTCCACAGCTGGGGCTTGTAGGTGATCGTTACTGAGTCCCGTGATTTGGGCTCCCGCCACTTGTTACCCTCTGCTTTACCCTCAAAAGCTTGTATTAGCTTCTTCCACTCCTATATAAATAAAGATGATTTGACTTGACTAGCCACTCTTGTTAGCTGCTCGATCCACTAGCCGCTCTTGTTAGCTGCTCTGGCTAACTCCTGCTTACTCGGTCTTTCGGCGTCGCTTGTCCGGGTTCTCCCCGCCTGCCAAGTTGTTGTCGCTCTCTAATATGCTCCCTCGCTCACGCCAAATAATAATATTGATAGTAGGCTGTCTCTCTGAGTCACCATAGTGCTTCAAAATACAGTACATGCGCTTCAGCTGTATTCTATTATTTGATGACATCTTGTGGTCCACTATTACACACTGTACCTTTAATGTTTTAAATTATTAATAATAATAAATTATTTAAAAATAAATAAAAACTTACTAGTGAACAAAATCAACAGGGAATTTTTCATGGAATTTGGCTCTCTTCATCCAATTCAGCAAGCGCTGTGTTCTTGTATCCCCCACAATATGCTAGTTTTGATAGCTAGCTAGCTATGGTCCAGCACATCTAGCTAGCTAGGATTGCTCAACTTGGCATTGCAAATCATGCAGTTAAGGCGCCGACTCCCATCACTCAACTCAACTCTATATTTATAGAGCACTTTAGGGGCAGCAGATAAATTGAAAACAGCAGAAGCCCCAGAATTGAACCCTGTGGAACACCATACATTCCGTTATACTTGTGGATTCATCTTGCACATATTCATCTAAGCACTTTCAATTTTTATTGCTTGACATACAGTAGTTAGTATGATGGGATTAAAATAATAAAGAAGTCACATAACGTATCGCAACAGTCACAAGTCGATACTGAGCGCATCAAATTCCCTGCAGCACTGATAGGCCAAGCAACGTAGCGTGATTACCTGCAGCTAATGATGGCCAAGCAGGACGTGTCATCATGGATCATATGAATCGGGTGTGTGTCTTAACCTCCACCGAACCCCTGGGGTTCCATTATACCCAGGTTAAGAACCATTGCCTTAAAGGAAGCGTTGGATTTTTTTAGGAAAACGTTGTCTTTTACAAAGTGAGCAAAAGGGAAATAGCCTATCATTTTTCGATGTGCAGTATGTGCAAGAGTCTTAATCCATCATTAGATTTGTTGTTTTAGAACGTCTAGAACGTCACTTAATACAGCACAAACCTCGGCCAAAGTCAAACAAAAGTAACAAATAACAAGGAACGATCAGCGCCGAGCGCCGTACTAATGTTTTGTTTGTGTGTCTGTTCATTAGTGAGGTTATTTCCGGGTTTATGGGCGGTGAAGAACCAACTGGCAGTTCCATTAGCATTCTGGGGGGGAGGGGGGCTGGCAGATGCAGTGATGCCAAACAAACTGGTGAAAATGCTACCCCGTGTCTGCACCTTTACCAAGTTTGTTTTTGTATGCTTTGCATTATCCTGCATCTGGCCTCGTTTTACTGTGACAAAATGACTGCTTTGATAAAGGTCATTGAAAGAGACTTTTGCATTGTGCTGGACTGCTTGTCATAGCAAAAGCTATTTTGTTGACATGTTTCCAAAATTACATTTGATAGTCAGTGATGGTTTAGTTAACAACAAGCAGAGACCAAAATGTACGTAGCCCTTTTATAATTTGCTGCATTCTTTTGGTCTTTCTTTTCTCACTATGTTGGTCCATTTGCTCTCTCAAAGCACTTGCTGCACACCTGGGTGAATGAATGCACATCCATGATAGCCACATTTCGACGGAAAAAAAGGTCACATACTCGATTTTGGTCAAACATTTCCAGCGAACGCTAAGAAATCATAGCCATCAAGCTGTGCTGAATAGGCTTTCATGTTGCCGTGAAAACAATGTTTTGACATAATGTTGAATTTGTTGAAATCTTTGTATCATGTGAATTGTACGTTTGTCCTACAAAATCCTATGAAAGTCTCTGACAACACGCTGTCATAATGGACCTGGTTAAATTCTGGTTCATCTGAGTGTGAAATCTCGATTTGTGTGGAAATGGCAGATTGCTGGTTGTTTGAATGAAAGTTGTAATGTTTGCAAGTTTTGGATGGATGAAGATGATGTTAACTGAAAAGCCTTTAAATGAAAAGCTTTCCTGGCACTTATTGGTGGAGTCATTTTTGATTGTACTATGTGAGAAGGATATGGCGGCCATTCATGACCTTCATGTTATTGTAAATTAAAACCTAGAACATCTGGGTACCCAATTTGTGGGGTGACAAATGGCAAGGTCAGATTTGATACTTTTTTTTTTTGCCATTCTCGGCCTCTCTTGTAAATTCTTAGTCCGTGATTTTGCTTGCACTTTTTCATTTCCCCACCAAAAAGAAGATAATTATGAGAAGCGTATGTGTGAGGATGCACTTACGATTTTTTGTATCTTTTCCCCCCCAAAAATCAGATTGTCTTCTGTAAATAAACCTGGATAAAAAGTTTTAATTTGTATTTTTTACCTTTAGAGGAAGATGAAATCTTTTTTGACACTTTTTATTCTCATGCTGTCATCACTGCAATCATTGTCTGTAAATTCAACATCCTCCATTTTCTTCTTCCCTTGACTTAGTTTTTTTTTTTTCATTAAAATGATGAGATTGAAAAATAATGTGTTTGTGTTGTCCATTTGTGTGTTTGCATGGATGCATTTTA
Source organism: Leptonotus elevatus (assembly GCF_054856555.1). Lineage (NCBI taxonomy): Eukaryota > Metazoa > Chordata > Actinopteri > Syngnathiformes > Syngnathidae > Leptonotus > Leptonotus elevatus. The sequence goes on from NC_141245.1 coordinate 7,318,091, forward strand.
TTTTTGTGCTTAGACTCGGAGCATATAAAAAGCAAGTTAGTCAGTGTGGGGAAATGTTCTTTACACATTTTCTTCCACTGCAATTATTAAGGTTTGATTGTAGGTGCCAGATCACCACCATTTCACGGAATAGGTTTTAAAATGCTTGACAGTGATTTTCGTGACGAACACCTGAGCTACTTTTTGTGGCTCTACATTGCTTCCTCTAAATGGGCGGCGTGGCTCAGTGGTAGAGTGGTCGTCTCAGCCGACATCCAGCGATTTCTGTTCGCCTTTTGATGACAGTGGATATGAGTATGCACGCCGTCGGCGGCCTCATAATATTCATTGACTTGGGGAGGGGTTTGATTTTTACAACAACTCATAGGAATTGTCCCACACTGTTGTCATATTTATGAATGAAATATGATGACATCCACCACGTACATCCGCAGAGAGCCGAATCTGCCGAATCCCAAATCTTGTTACACCACCTGAGCCACTAGTTAGACCTAGTTTTATCAAGTCTAAAATCTCATCTACTTATTGTCACCAAATTGAAGATGCAGGTCTGTGCATGGGATGAAACGCCCACGGATGTGTAGCGTGTCTACCAAATTTACAAACACGCTAACTGCGCCCGTTTTTAGATGGAGCGCCTGTCTACGAAAATAGAGCCATGTGGCTCCAAAAATATGCACTATGGAATTTTTTGGGGGGGGTCTAAGCCTGACTTGAAATCTTCCAAAAGAGCAACATTAGGGTCTGCAATTGTCTTCTGAAAAGCACTGCGGAGGCGAGCAAGCGCACTTTGCTATTCAGGGCAGGCCCACGTTTTGCTCTTTGTGATGTACTCCTGCAGACGAGACATTCATCACAGCGCCTGTGTTGACCAGACCCGACTGAGCAGCAGCAGCAGGGTGTAGCTGAGCTGATCAACCATTCCGTCTTTTTTCTCCCTCCTTCCACAAGACAGACACCAAACTGCTTCCTTCAGGTGCTTGAAATACGAAATGGGCTTTGAAAACATATTTAAATACTTCCTGCATTCAACATTTGGCAGGACTGCAACATTTCCAAAACCTTCTAAGCCCAAATCCCCCCCCCCCCCCCACTCCTGCCACCATCTCCAAAACCTTAGAAAACCCCATGCCTGAGTAATGCAGCACACACACATGCACACACACACACACACACACACACACACACACACACACACACACACACACACACACACACACACACACACACACACACACACACACAGCCTAGAGCCACCATCTCCAGCTTCATCATGCTGACCTCAGTTTCCCTTTGATAACTATGAAAATATTTGTGCGCGTGTGTGTGTGTGCGTGCGTGTGTGTGCGTGTGCGTGTGTGTGTGACTTACCAGCCAATTACCACATCTCCCAGACAGACTGAGACTGCCAATCCTTTGCCAACCAATCAGAGAGGGGCAATGCGGCGCTAGGCCGGGAAGTGGTTTCTATGGTAACCAGGAGGCCTGTTTGCATGGTGGCTGATGGAGGAGTGATGGATTACTGTAATGGGATGGACTGGGGGGGGGGGGGTGATAGTGGAAGGCATGGAAAGAGGTGAAGATGGAGAAAGAAAAAAAGGAAGGAAGAGAGGATTTTTTTTTTAAATGGGGGAGGGGCAGTGTGGGGTGAAGACTCATACATAAATATATTGAAAATGAATGCATCTGAAATGAAATGACTTAAAAATGAAAAATGAATGAGGCTGGACAATGAGAGAAATGGATAGAGGAGGGGCAGGAGAAGTGGAGAGGGTTTGTATTTCTGTTTGTAGATTGGTGGTGGCTGGGTGTGGAGGGGGGGGGGTGATTTCATCAGTTTGGGATGGAATTCGTATTCTTTCTTCGTTAAGCCATCTGCCTTTGGCGGAGCCAGACAAGTAATCGTGGAAAAACTGAAAGACAAAGCAAAAGAAATGTTGGATTTGAAAGTCCTCTCTCATTTACATATTTGATGATATCCGGAAATAATAGTATGGCCGTATGCATTGATTTACGAGTCTCGAATAAGAAGAATGATGAATGTTTTTGATAGGTAGCAGTATTTAGTATGCATGTCCAACATCCAAATGTACTTTGGAAGCACTGATAATAAAAAAAAATGGGAGGCATCTAATGACATAAAGCTTTAATGTGAAAAAGGACAGTTTGACATCAATTCTATCTTCATTTTAAGGATCAATATAAAATTGAAGATCACTGACAGAGAGGTACTAACATCAGTAGTCAAATTCTTCATAGATTTTTTTCAGCACAATTCATAATTCTTGTTTAAAGATATGTTTCATGCATCTTTTGAAATGAAACTCTTTAAAATATGCACATTCACTAAATGAAGTCCTTTTGAGTGAATTTTGAGCTACAAGTTGTCTCAATCAAAAGAAATCAAATGAAACTTTCTATGCGAATTAACCAGTGACCATGGTTTGATGGAATTTCACATTTGTGACTTGAGTGCAAGAACCGTGTTGGTTGACAGAATCTTTAGTAATTGCATGTTTTGCTTTGATAATCAAATGCTGAAATCTTTTCAAAATGGTCAATTAATTAACTTTAATTTTGTGCCATTCATGGTTATCTTAAATGCCTATCAGCCTCAGACAGTTTGAATTCTTCAACTGAGACAAACCCGTTCATTATTTGTATCCGTTTTGATGACACAGCCCAGCAGACTGGATCATGAATTTGTCGAGTGCATTTTTCTGGCTGAGGAGCAATTGAATAATCTGCAATGGCAATTTAGTAAGGAAAAAGAAGATGCAGGTGAGGTGGAAAAGCACAATTCAACACTGCAACCTAGAGGCAGACTTAAGTAACTTCCACTTTCTTTCCCTCAGGCAAAAACATTTGTAATGCATGCAGCGCCTGCATGGATGGGTTAATAACTACAATTCACGAGGAACTGTTGTAAGTTGAATTAGAAAATACAACTTGTGTTTGATTTCTTTGTTGAATGCGCTCCCTTTATGCTTTCAGTGTCAAACAATAAAGTTTTATCATTCAAACTAATTGCCATTGATTTACTTTATTATCTGCCTGCCCTTTCTTGTTTATTGTGTTTACACATGGAAAAAAATAACAATCAAAACAATCTGACTCATTAAACATTTGTTTCATTCCAGGTCCTTAATAATAAAACAATTACACAGTAACAACTTCATGTCCTGCCGCCTAATATCTCTCAGTCAGATTTATGCTGAGCAGTTAATGTGAAAAATGAATACAGAGCAAAGTAATGGGAAAATACAAGGCTGATTAAATAAGGCCTACTTTATTTGATCTAATCCCCAACGTCGCCTGTTTGTTTTGACTTGCATCCTTGGCTTTCTTTGGCTCCATTTCAAATCAACATTACGCAGTTCTCAGTTGGTACTTTTCATTCAATTGACCGTCAACAACTGAATAAATTAAACTTGACTGATATTGGAGGGAGAGTAAAAGTCAGTTTTTCATCTTGACAACCTGGCTAGCATCCATCAACACTTTACAACTACCAAGGTGCTTGTGGTGAATACGGAATGTGTGTGTTGTTTAGCTCGATGGGCGGGGGGGCGTTCGGGGGGGGGGGGGGGGGGGGCACGGATACCTTTTTCTTCTTCGTTTTTGTCACAGATATGAAATGATTTGGTGAAGCAGCATGTTGCTCATGACTTAAAGACTCACGATTAGCTTAGATTGTGCGACAGCAGCTGCACGTGTTACTCAGAAGACATTTTACTCTTCATTCTGTTTGCTCTGTGCAACCTGTCAAATTGTTGCAAGAATAAAAGCCAATTCAGTATTTTAAAAAATATTGACACAACAAAAACAACGGCCACGATTAAATATCTAATTTGACTTAATTGGCTAATCCATCATGTAGGTTGCAAGAGTTTTGAGTGATTTTAGCACACCACCTGTGCTGTGATCGTGGGAAAAACAACACATGAACGCGATAACTTGAGAGCTGCCATGTGCGAATTTGGAAGCAAATCTATCAAACGCACTTATGTTTTATTCCACTCTGACACCTTTGTTTAAGCTCTACATGACCAAACACTGCTATATGAATCTGCTTCTAATGAATTAACAGCTGACCTGAAAGGGTCTCAAATGTATTAGGAAATAAATGGCACACTTCAAATGATCAAATAAATATTTGTATATATATATATATATATATATATATATATATATATATATATATATATATATATATATATATATATATATATATATATATATATATATATATATATATATATATATATATATATATAAAAAATTATGCCGTAATAATTAACTATAAGCAGAGCATTACATTTTTATGTAGCATTTTCTTTACATGTACCCAGTTGGAATTCATGTCCGCCGAATGTCGGTGTAAAGGAATACACGTGCTAAACACACTATTTAACCACGTGTTGGCTTAAGTTGAGATAAACAAAGTTAGCAAAGAAGGTGAAAGGTGATGTGAAGCCAAGTATATATGAAAGTCCCTCTCCCCCCTCCGTGCACATTGCGGCAGCTGACAGGTGTGAGGCGTGGTGAGTGGACATACACATACAGGCAAAAATAATGGCAGCGAATTAACAATATATATTTCCAACGTCTTATTCTCGTCAATAGAAGAAACCCAAAATGGAAACTTTGGCAACTCTGTGCACTCTTCTGTCACTCTTCCTTTTTGTTCACGCAGACCTTGTGGAACAATTTGAGGTTTGTGTGGTTTACACTACTCTGGAAAATGAAGCATTTAACGAAATACTCTAAACATGTTTGTGCTTTCTGTAACTGATATTTTGCCACAGGATGTGCCTGAATGCTTGAAGTATTTCTACAAAAGCAAAGTGCCAAGATGGGGCTCTTCAACACCTGGCACGGCTCGTCTCTGTCAGCGATTTACCAACCGGTAAAAAGTGGAATTGTAACTTCCATGGGACAAAATACACTGTGTGGACAAAAGTTTTGGGACATTTGACTCAGATTGCCTGGTCAGAGGTTAAGGATTTTGGAGGAGAGGATGTACCTCCCTTCTGTTCTACTTTATCAATTGGTGATGGCTATAAGTTCTTCCACACAAAACGTACCTGATCTGAGTGGTTTACAATGTGATTGGTAGTAAAATGGGTTCTATATTTTTGGGGATCTTCAAAATCATGAGCAAGTGCGTCAAAAAAAGAAGAAGAAGTTTTTAACAACTAAGGAGACTCATTGCACTTCCAGGTACCACTTCGCCACATTGTACGACACAAACCATCGTATCGCAGTTTACTCAGCGTACGTGTTCCAGCCAAGCAATGGAGGTGGACGGGAGAGAAGGTGGTTTGTAGAACCTCAGGTTGGTACGATCATGCCAGTACAATACAAGGGTCACCGACCTTTTTCAAACTGAGCACTACTTCTTGATTCATTTCTAAGCCAGGCCATCAGTTTGAGGCACATCTGTTGAAAGTGGAGTTTGTGATGTTCTTCTAGCTGGTAAATAAATCCTGGCAAGCCGAGATGAAGGATGGTTACTGGCTGGGTCGAGATCATCCTGGGATCTACCTGGGGGAGAGACAGGCTCTGAATGAGGACTACACACACTCAGGCTTTGACCGAGGTCACCTCAACCCTAATGGACACCATGCAGGTAAACACACTCTTTAAAAAAAACTAAAAAAAACTTCATTGTATGACTTTATTTATTTTCTCACCTGCACCATTATATAACATTCACTCACTTTTGACCCACAATACACTCAGTACATTATGATCCAACTGGTGCTGTCAGCCATCCATTTTCCGTACTGCTCATCCTGGGTCGAAGCCTATCCCAGCCAGCGAGAAGTGAAATTCACCCTGGACTGTCAATAACAGGAAACATATAAACAATCATTTACACTCATATTTACTTCTGCTGGCAATGGAGCCCTCAACTAACCTGAGGCAATGCCGTCCTCAATTAACCTAATGGACTGTACACGTTAGGTTAATTGCACAGGGAGAACATTCACGTTCCACACTGGAAGTTATGTCGAAGACACACTAAGGCATACACATGTGGACACAATTGTTGGTAATCCTCTGGGAATATAAGAAAAATAATAACAGTAAAAAAATAATAATAATTGTAGTAACAAATAACCAGGGTTGCCTGCCTCTGGCATAAAAGGTTGAACATGTCCCGATGGTCAAATTATTTTTATCTTTTCAGTACCATCATTTTTGTATATATATTAGGGATGTCAAAATTCCCAAAAGTCCAAAAAAAAGTTCCTTTAATGCCCCTAATGTTTTTAAACACACGATTAATAACCGCCCCTTACTTGGAAAGCCTGTACTAGGGGAATTCCAGTTGCAACGCAGCAAACGTTCAAATGTCCACGTCAAAATTTTTGCAGTGATAAATTTAATGTGCAGCATTTCACAAGTTACTTCATGTTAAAGATTAGATAGCTCTTAATATTAAAAGAAAAAGGCACTGAGCTGTCACCAATGTCTTACAAATGCAATTATGCCATCTAGTGGCAGAATAATTAACTCAACACAAATCAATATCGCATTTTATTTTTACAGTATAGTAAATCTTTTTAATTTTAACTCAATTTTATGGATTTTTATGAAATTACTGTATCAATTACTAAAATATGCAGCCACATTTCTATTAGTTTAACATTTTTTTCACTTTTATATATATATATATATATATGTATATTCAATGCATTTGCTTTATTCTCATGACTGGTTACTTTGTAGATTCTCACTGAAGGTATCAAAACTATGTATGAACTGATGTGGCGTTATGACCGTAACAAAAAAAAAGGTGAAATAACTGAAAACATGTTTTATATTATTATTATTTTATATGATAAATTATTTAAAAAAATAGCCATCTTTTGCTCTGGTTACTTTTTTGCATACTTTTGGCATTCTTACGTCTGGGAACTCCTTAAAGACTGTTGGAAAACCCTTCCAGGTGACTACCTTTTGAAGCTCATCAAGAGAATGCCAAGAATGTGCAAAAAAGTAATCAGGAGAAAAGGGTGGCTATTTATTTATGTATTTATTTTAGTGTTTTCATTCTTTAGTTGTAAAGTTGTTAGTCATAGAATATACAACGTACTAGGGATTTAACGATATCCAAACATCACGATACGATAAATTATTACAATATTGTGGAGAGGTTGGTGATATAAAAAAAGGTCACAAAAAAATTAGCTCATACTAAGAAAACACACATACGATAGTGCTTTTGTACATAAAAGCAATAAAAAATATTATTACAAATTATTTATTATTTATATTATATATATATATATAAAAATATATAAATATAATATACATATTGAGGCACTTGCTAATGCAAGCACACATTGAGTTTCTACACATATTGACTCTGTTCACAAGCATATTACGTTCCCATTCATCTGACCATTTGTGTGGATTTTAAACATTGAAGGGCCAAAACATGCCTTGTAAAAATTAAACTGCACTATAAAAAACGGCCACCAGAGGGTGTTAGAACTGCACAAATAGAAATCAACCCGACTCTTTTAACAGATGTGCTGCTTTTAATATCATGACATGACAATGACGGTATATTATGGCAGTTTTAATATCGCGATATCACGATATTGCCGTCTTCGTTACATCCCTACAATGTACAGTCATGAAAGTAAAGCAAATATATTGAATGAGAAGGAGTGTCCAAACTTTTGGCCTGTACAGTATATATAACTATATACATACATACATATAATTCTGTTGAACCACAATTCAAAAGCAATGTCTGATTGTCATTGGTTTATCATTATTATCATGATTATTACTATCAGCATCAGTATCAGTATCGTCATCATTATTTCATTAACAATTTCGTCCACATGTGTATTAATTTGGAGTATTTGTCTTCTCATCCTGTTTTGCCCCCACCATTTAATTCCTCTCCACTCCTCCGACAGTTCCTGGCCGCAACGCCACTTTCACTCTCACCAATGTGGTTCCTCAGAACCCCAAACTGAACCAGAACGCATGGAGAATCCACGAGTCTCAGCTTAATGATCTTTTCCGCGAAAAGTGTTCCAAGGCCTACGTTTTGGTGGGTGCGGTACCTTCTGCAGGTAATTGGATTGTGAAGAACAATGTAAAGCGTGTCAACATCCCAGACTACCTGTGGAATGCATACTGCTGTGTGGACAACAACGACAGGCCCATTGAGGGGGGGGCCGCTGCAGCCAGGAACACAGAAGACAACTGGGTCGAGAAACTCTCTTTGGATGAATTTGGAGAGTTCCTGCAGCAGTTCTCAAATCAAGAAGTAGGAGAGCTTTTCCACAATAGCTGCAACATTTGATTGGATGATTTATTGTTTTTTTTAATGGAGCCTTAAGTCAACATTAAACATTTCTTGACAATAATACGTTACAGTATATGTGACCTCACTAGTCTAAACATGACATTCTGATTAATATTACATTTGTGGAATATGAGTTATGCAGCAAAATTAAGCCATGTTTAATCCATGGCAGGGGCGGCCATTTTGCCACTTGTTGTCGAGTGAAGATGACATCACAGCTCACATGGTTGTTACCTGAGACCTGGGCAACATTGATGTCGTCTTCCGTCTCCGTCGACAGCAAGTGGCAAACTGAGTTTGCCACCTTCTGATATCGATAAAAACTGCTGGATTTTGCTGCCTAACTCATATTCCACTAATGCAGTATTAACCAGAATACCATATTTAAACTAGTGGGGCTACATAGAAAATAATGTCGAGAATTTTTTGGGGGGTTGACTTCCTCTTAAAAATATATAAATTGTAAAGAAATATTTTTGTAAAACGGCAAAATTTAATGGTTTATCATTCCCTTTCACAGTATTGAGGCTGTGCATTGACATATTACAAACAAATAAAAACGAGCGTTCAAGTTTGTTCCTGTGTTCTTTCTCACTGACCCCAAAGATTTAAAACACCATCTACACTTGAGGAAATCCGTTGATATGTACTGTAGCTGTTTGCTTTATATTAACACATTCACTGCCATTGACGGCTACAGACGTCAAAAATTCATTTTAATTATTTCTATTAGTTTAACTTTTTTTTCCACTTTTGTTAACAAGAGTGTGAAAACCTAGATTTTTTTTCATTTCATTTCAACAGATATAAAATTTGTGATTAATCGTGAGTTAACTAGTGAAGTCATGCGATTAATTACAAATTTTTAAAAAATGATCGCCTGACGCCCCTAATTTTTAATGATTTTTTTTAATCGTGTCAGGCAATTAAAAATGTCAATTGTAATTAATCACATGAATTCAATAATTAACTCATAATTAATCAAAAATTGTATATCTGTTCTAAAAGTACAATAAAAAAATTCATACTCTTATTAACAAAGTGGGAAAAGTGTAAAATTAATAGAAATATTAAAAATTATTTTTTGACGTCTATAGCCGTCAATGGCAGTGAATGAGTTAATGTATTTTTTCAATAGTGAATTATCATTGATGAAAGTAGCCACAGTGAGTACAGTACCCTTTGTTAGACATTGCTGGCAGTGCAAATGCCCGAGATTCAACCTGTAATCAGATGACTCCCAATTAGCACAAAATCACTCCAGCAGAATACATTGTGACGACAACAACAAGATGAATCTGTGAATCAAACATCTTAAATGGTTTCATCCTAAAAATACAAATCTAAATTAGAAATGTGGCATCAGTGCAATAACGTTGCCATGCGATAGAATGCAGTGGTCAATCGGCGTAAAAATTTGCGAATCCTTTTCAACATGCTCTTGTTGGATTCAAAGTCAGTTGTTATATCTGAGGAAGGGATATGTAGTTGATCGAGCGACACTTCTTTGTTTGTCAGAGGGCTCAAGCTGCCACTGGCGGCCTGTTGGGCCATTGTAATGAACGGATGCTGCAATGCTTGCGAGGCAGAGATTCTCTGATGCCCGTCAAGATGCAACATCCGTTTGAGGAGGTCCAAGAAAGCCTTCCTGTTCTCCAGCTCATCGTCTGCAATCCCTCCCTCAGGGGGCAACTGAATCATATCTTCCAGAGGTTTGGGAGGGTCTCTGCAAACATCCGGATTTTTGGGTTTGTCATTGTTCGCCGCTTCAAACTCCTCTGGTGTCATGAGTCTGTATTGAGAAACTCCAACCACCTCATCTTCAGTGAAATAGTTCTCGGTGTATTTCCCAGCTTGAAGTAAGCAGTCATCTGGCTGGCCCAGAACGCAGATGATATGCTTCAACATCTGATATTCGCAGTTGACAGCAAATAGGTTTCCAGGCAGGAAGAGGAAGGCCATGATACAGGCCACGCTCCAGACGTCTATGTTCTCGTTGTAAGGGAGGCCGAGGGTAATTTCCGGAGCTCGATACCCCACTGGTTGAATCTCCAACCCGAGCTTAATTTTGGATGCTGGAATGGCATTGCCAAAGTCAATCAGCTTCACCTTCAAGGGTTGTTCTTTCCTGTTAACAATCATAATGTTGTCGGGTTTGATGTCAGTATGCAAGATACCGATACGCTTCAGGGTGACCAAGGCCACGAGCAGTTGATGGGCAATGACACGGATTTCGTCCAGAGACAACGGCTGAGGTTGTCGCTCTTCCAGCAGACAGATGAGATCGCAGTCCAATACCTCAAACACCAGACAGATGTTTCCCTCATGCTCAAACTGCTCAAAGAACTTGACCACATTAGTGCTATCGGCATCCATAACACTGACCATCTTCAGTATGGACAGCTCTTTCTCCGTGTCCTGTTTGACTGCTCGGTCGTTCTTCAAGATCTTAATTGCTACCATCTCCGCCGTCTCCAGATTTTTGCACACCGCCACTTTCCCAAAGCAGCCTTCGCCAATGAAATCCAGGACAGAGTAAGCATTGGACTTGCTGTACAAAACCTTGCCTATCTTGACTTCAGGTCTTGTCGCTTTCACTGCAAAACAAGTATAGACAGGACACTACTGTCAAGTCAGTAGTCAAGTAGAAATGGAATTGAATTGAGGACACCTTAAGTCTATTATTATTTCCATATGTAAAGTGCCTGATTGTCTGTTGACACTTTATTAACTCATTCACTGCCATTGACGGCTATAGACATAAAAGATTCATTTGAACTATTTCTATTAGTTTACAATTTGTTCCACTTTTGTTAACAAGAGTATAAAAGTATTTAGAACAGATATAAAATCGTGAGTTAACTAGTAAAGTCATGCGATTAATTACAATGACAAATTTTAATCGTCTGACGCCCCTAATTTGTAATAATCTTTTCCTTTTTAAATCTTTTTTTTCTAAGAAAAAAATTATAAAAAAATTAGGTGCGTCAGGTGATAAACATTTTTAATCGTAATTAATTGCATGACTTTACTAGTTAACTCACGATTTAAAAAAAAGAAAAGATGATAAAAAATTAGGGCCATCAGTTGATTAAAATGTTTTATTGTAATTAATCGGATGACTTCACTAGTTAACTCACGATTAATAACAAATTTAAATCTGTTCTAAATGTGCAATAAAAAAATCTAGGTTTTCTTGTTAACAAAAGTAGGAATTATTTTTTTTTAACTAATAGAAATAGTTCAAATGAATAGACGTCAATGGCAGTGAATGAGTTAATAAAATTGACTTGAAAACACAAATGTTTTAATTATAGTAAATAATGATAACAGCAATAATAAAAAAATAAAATGAGGCAACCATTTTCTATACCACGTAGTGTTGTGGGTGAATGGCACAACGCCAGGTTTTTCCCTCTCCAGATGTTAATTGGGTGTTTGACGTGCTGGGATCAGCAAGAAGAAAATAATCGATTTCCATGACTGCAAGTTACTTTATAAAACTAAATCCAATTTCATATTGTGGTAATTTGACTTCATTAAAAACCACCCAAGTCACAAGTCAACCAAACTTTGGCTGATGATGCATGCGTCAGAAGATGAATTGTAAGCTTGTTATAAATTGAGGCTGATTTCATCTGTTGAGAGGACAAACTTACTCAGCTTTTAAAGGTTAAACTCTCATTAACTCTCTCTTGTTTTCCAGTGGTCTTTCAACAGTGCCTGAAATGTCAAAAGTTAATATTGTTCCTAAGGTATTAGTCCTATGGACCTTTAAAAAAAATGTATGTGCCAAAAATTTTAACACGTTTTTTTAAACTAGGGATTTCAACCTGGCAGCATTGAAATTGCTGTAACTTTATCAATTTGTTTATAGGTACTCTCATCTATATAAATCATTTTAGGGAAGTAAGTATAGAATTTGAATACAAGAACATCTTCAAAGTTAATTTTTTGACCCATGAGGACCGTTCAGCCATTTTTTTCATTTGACTTTTGTTTTTTTATTATTATTGTTGTCATGCATACGTACAATAATATGCACAGCCCGCATTGATTTATAAGACAACAAACAATCCAAATTAATGGCCTGGCACCAGGATCAAAATAAATAACAAAAACACAAAAAACCCATGTCATGAATATCTGTCTACTCTTTTTCTTTCTCCGGGCTTTGGGTATAAAATGTGCTATTACAAAAACATCCAAATCAAAAGGCCATTATTGGTTACATTAAGCCTACAGTAAGTTGTCGGTATAAATGGATGAGTCCTAGCAGCTAGTTGGGGATCTCCCTCCTCTTTTGCGTTTTCATCTAGTCTCCATAATAATAATAATAATAATAATAATAATAATAATAATAATAATAATAATAATAAAAATGATAATAATAATAATAACAATAACTTACTTGAAGAAACAGATGAGGCCGAAGACTCCGAGCTTGTCCATGAAGACATGATTTTCCAAAGCTCCGTTTGCTTTTCAGCGTCAGCAGTTCTTCTGACGGCTAACATGTCCCACTTTCTGGAACTTTTAATTTACCGGCCGGTGACGTCATAGAAATATTGTTCAAGTTGAACCCTTTCGAGCAGTAGGCCGTAGAAAAAAATGTCAGTAAGGGATATCCCTCAGCTTTCAAGACGGCTGAAGTGATATCTGTACTCTGTGAGCAAATGTATTTAGCATTGCTGATATTAGGAGCGTCATAACGAGTCATAATCATAGTATCTGTTCAACTGTGGACATCTGTGGACGCAAAGTATCGCTGTAGGCGTTTGTGACGTGTTCACCGGCTTCGTCTCTCTAGTTTTGTACACAACTACCACAAGAAATGAACTCTTCTATGTGTGTAATAGTATTTAGACTAAGTGACGTTCAAAGTACGTGCGCTCTTTGTGTAAGTGCACGTTAACATGCGGTGACTGTCTACACTTATGCCGGTAAAATATTCAAGAGAGGATTTGAAAATAAACTCCGATGATATTTTAGGTGCTCTAACCCCCTCCTTTCCCGTGAGTCGCGTGATGCATTCACAAACACTCGTAGTCGGAAAGAAGACAGCAGGTGCAAGCAGCATTCCGATTCGAATGAACAAATGTCCTACTGTAGTAAAAATTCGAATGTTCATGCAAAGGTCAGCTTTAGAATACAGTGTATTTTAGACTTACATCATCGGGGCAGGGTGGGCAACTGACGGCCCCCTTGATTGTTATTATTATTATTATTATTATTATTATTATTATTATTATTATTATTATTATTATTGACACAGGTTTTCTGTTCAAGCATTTATGTGCAGTCCTTGATTGGCAACGAGAATAAGCCAAATCAACGTTAAAAAAACCCAAAACAAACTGTAAGGCACAATGCAGTACAATAGTAGCCTACATATTGTACACTTGCTAAAAAAAAAAAAAAAAAAAAAAAAAAAGACATAAGAACGTATTCTGTCCATATTTTAAATAGCATATTTGTCGAACATCTGGTTATAAGTGCGTGGTCCAACTTGAGCCCCGCAGTAGCGCTGATGAAAAACTGCAGCCCCCCCCCCCCCCCCACCCCCATCTTAGTTGCCCATCGGTTTAGAGAACAGCTAAGACGTTTTCCCAATTACACTTGTGTGTGGGCCAACAATGTCTGCACTGCTGCTTTGATAACAAGTTCAGCCTTAACAGCAGCAAACTGTTGTTTATTGTTATCCATGGTCTTGCACCACGCCTACAGTAGCCTACTATGGAAAACATTCTGGGGAACTTGAAATGCTGCTCGACCTGTGTCCTCATTGCATTGCAAAAGTTAATGGCTGCCACTTTTGACTGAGTAACTAGAATGACAACCTGCTGCAGCTAATGATTTATTATTTTGACCTTAAAATGCCATGCCATTTAACTTAATGTGCTGGTGAGCACACAATCAATCACAACTCTTCAATACCAATTCATTTTTACATGCCATGAATAATCAATCCAATTTATTTACCACTTATATTGTTCATTGTCAATGTCCATCTGACATTTGACAATCATCCTTGGTTTTCTTATTCAGCCCAATGTTAAGGGAAAATGCTACACTTGCTTGAAACAAAGTTTTGTATTCTTCTCATTTATAGTTCCTGTCTTTCCAGTCTTTTTTTTATCATTGTTTTTTTTGGGTAGGAAATTTTATATATCAAAACTACTAGTGGTATTGGTACTTGGTATCGGTGACTACTCAAGAGTATCGTACTGCATCTCAAAAAAGGTGGTATTGAACAGCCACCCATTCATTTTCGTAACCGCTTATCCTCACAAGGGTTGCAGGTTGCTGGAGCCTATCCCAGCTGGCTTCAGGCACTGGTTGCCAGCCAATCGCAGGGTATTATTCTGATTGAACATCCCTTTAAAAAAAAATAGCCTTGATGAAGTTTAGACAATATTTCTGACAAAAACATCAAAAATTTAGGTGACTATTCAGCAATCTTACATTTAAAATCATACAAATTTTTACTCATACATTTCGTACTTCTAAAATGAAGAAACAAATGTTTATGTAAATGTTTATTGATCCTCTTTCTGTTGACAGCAAAAACGAGGCATTTAAATATGCACACAATACATTCAAATATATTTTAAACCGACGAGGTTATCCACTATTGCATCATTACGCCTAAGGTTTTCAACAAACCCAAAACTCCCTTGTTTAGCTACCCATGCAGTATAAGAAAAATAAGAAAAGTGCAACACCCATACGCATGGCAAAATATACAGAATCAGCTTAATGGCATAGAAAAACAGATATTGACACATTCAACAAAGTAGCTCTCTGCATTTCAATCAATAGCAGTCGCATATTCAACCAAACCGGACCATGGGATGGTCCGCCCAGGTGGGAAGGTTGGCAAGTTTGTCCTCAGTTGCCCTGTCAATGGGCCAGCTCCAGGCCTTGAAGAATCCACACAGGTTCATTCCCACAGTTTTGGAGAAAGTCTCCGCGTACAGGTTCATCTTGCCGTTGTTCTCTTTTGGACAGTTGTTTATCTTGTGGTAAGCAGCAAACACCTTCTTCAAGGCATCCCAGCCAAATCTTTCCTGGAGCTATTTGAAAGGCCACATGTTACAATCATCAGTATCATAAGGTGTAACAGGTGTGTTACGGCCTCACAGTTACATGGGCCTTTTTATTCTTTTAGAAATGTGAGTTTTACAACATGAGATCCCTGTTTCTTTACTGTCTCTCACCTGCAAGTATGTTTCAAGAGCCAACCACACCTCCCACTTGTTGAGTTGCCTGCCCCCTTTTACAAATTCCTCCAATCGACTCTTTCTTTTTTCTGAAGTCATATCTCCATGAGCCTGTATTGAAGAACCAAAGGTGTAAATGTTAAAAACGTCATAATCCTATCATAGGGCCCAGCCAAAGACGAAAAATGAGTTCACCTTTTCCCTTTTGATCCCTAACACCTCCTCATGGATGTACACTGACCAAAGGTTGCATGTGCCCTCTGTGGTGTGTGGCCGGAGCTCCCAGCAGTCTCTCTGCTGGTTGTGTCCGAGCTCGTGAATCGGGCCCCAAATGCCTTTCGTCTTGATATGCTCAAGGTTGACCAGTCCGTCTGCCGAGGCCTTGTGCATCATGACGGGGTATCCGGCGTGCATCCAACCTGAAGAGTGAGGAAAACAAGGACTGTCCAGGATGTTTTTCTGAATTCACTCGTCAACATCGTTCAATTCCATAAAGTTATTTTCCAAATTGTTTTCCTCTGGGCATACTGAACATACCATGAGAAATCTGCACATCTGTGACAAAGCGTTCTTTGCGAGGAAATGTGTGCGGCTTTGCCGCAAGATCAGCAACTCCTTTCATGATCGCGTCCCAGCGTGCTGCCAGCAAATCTGGTCGATCCAGATTCCTAATGACATCTGACGGCACAGTGAGTACAATATTTTCAAACTCCAATTCTGCCCAAGGGGAAGGGGCTGTTCGTAGCATGGCCCAATCGGCTGGTGTTGTCACACCTGAAAAGAGCAGAGAGATAAATAGTATGTTTGCAAACGCGGTTGAACATTTTTAAACTGGCTTATGGTTTAACTATGGCTGCCAAATGGACTTGGAGGAAAAACTGTGAAATATTTATCACCTTGGATGTAGGCATGGCTGCCTCCAAATAGCCATTATTATTGTGTAAACAAATTGCAATTTCTTAGTGTCAATTGGAAAGTCGTGTCATAGAAATGGGTCCAATTTAATTTGAATGAAAACCATATTTTTTCTGGACATGAAAGATTTTCTCTGCTAAAGTCTACAAATTACGTTTACGACACGCTTCATTAACAGCATAAGGACGCAAAAGCAGACCAAAAAAAAAAAAAAAAAAAAAGTCAGACAAGATCAATCACAATCATACTCACCAGATTTATAATAAGGTGCCGGCACAGCTACCTGCACTATGATCTCAACCCCTCCCACTTGGGTTTTAGGTGGGGCCACCAAGTAGATGAGACCTCCCCACAAGTTCCACACCTGCATCATCTCACTGTCAATGGGAAATTGCTGATGAACACTGGGTGCTCTCTTCAGCTCGGCAGCCTTAAGATAATCTGTCTGACAACCGATTTGGACCTGTGGTGGAACAAAAAAGACTTTTTGAGTAAATATTCTGAAACAATGTGTGATGAATTTTTTTAGAATTAGCTTATCATTATCAGGGTTGAGGGTGAGCTGGAGCTTAACCAAACTGACTTTGGGTGAAAGGCAGGCTACTCTTTTGACTAGTTGCCAACTAATAGCAGGACATAAACAACCATTTACACAAACTCACATTCATAAGTATGGACAAATTAGAGTCTTCCCTTAACACAACATGTATGTTTTTTTGGATTGTGGGAGTTCTCACACTGAAAAAAATGGACCGACCCAACTTTTTTGAGTTAATTAAATTTATACAATTATTAAATTAAAAGAATGAAAAAATTTATCCACAAAGCAGCCTATTTTTGGCTTGTTTTGTAAATTATTCATTTGACACAACTTTTTAGGTCAATTGAATAACCCAAAATTTTTTGTTGGTCCCTTTTTGACCCAATTTGGGCTATATTGGACCCATTTTTACAGTGCTGGTATACCTGGAAAACAACCCAAATTCAATCGATTCAAGCTCATTATATTACTAGATTAAAGTGATTTGGGCACTGCGCCATGGGAACAGATTGAGCATGAATAGAAAAACAATCAATCAAAATAAGAATTGGATTACCTTCCATCCCTTGTTGACAATCTTCGCAGGCATTGCTATATAGGTCTTCATACCATGAGAAAGATAGAGCCCAGTACTGATCCACTCTTCATTTTCTGACACATAAACAGAAACAATCACGTCAATATATAGTAATATAGCACTGTACGTAGGTTGAACCTTCAAATGGTCAAACAATAGGGCCTTACCTGCTGTGTTGACATTCACCGGGATCCTGTGATTATAGACAACAGGCATCAAGGGGTTGTCCTTGATGAGGTAAGGGAACAGGCTGTCAGGATTGGGGCAAACCTTATATACCTCTGCACCCACGTTGAGCAGGAGATGGTCTTTGGGAGTTTTCACTGGGCAGGTGTCACACACCTAAACAAAAAATAATAATAACATTGGAGTGGTGGTTAAATGTAGTGCATGAAAGGGCTATCCATTTACAGTATGTGATTATATCGATAACATCAGCAAGCAAAGACCTGATTGGTCCACTGAACTTTTCTTTAAGTGGTCTACCTACCTGAGGGATGCCAGATTTCTTCAGGACGTGCATAAGGGTGGACAAGACCTGAGAGTATGAACAGTGGTCATACGCTTCCATTTGTAAGAAGGCGGAACAGTCCTTGCCAAGCTTTTTCAGGGATTGCTCTTCATGCTTGCTAAGATCGTCTCCCTCCGTTACATGAGCAGCAAAGCGTTGTAGAAGGTGACAGAAGTGGTAAGCGTCTTTGGCAGCTTCACTGGGCGCACGGGTTTTATATTTACCACCCCGAATGGTTTCACCCAACAAACTTAAGCCCATTTTGTTCAGGATCTTGTTGCCTGTAATTACAGCCTGTGTCCATTAGGATGCTCAGCAAGAATCATATAGATGACCTCAATAGGTGCTGGAAAGAACTTAATCACAGTTGTGGTGGCATTTATTACCTGCGAAATCTGTCAAGGTGTTATCGCCCTTGTGCACCTGTGCCCAGTACCAAGCATGGCCACCAATCAGCAGACCTCCTCCCTCCGCCACAAAGTTCTGGATCTCTTGCGCATGTTTGTCGCTGTACGCTGAACAAACAAACACACTCAGGTCATTCCTGAAGTCGCTCTTCTCACACTTAAACCCAGATTTCTTCAGAACGTCGAGGGCGTTATGTTGCAGGACGCCAACAGTGCCTCGCCGCCCTGCATCCAACCAGTGAATGGCGTTGGTCCAAAATGAAGCCAGCTCCTGTGATGAACCAAACAATTGACATTTGGCAGATCAGCACACAACTCGATTTGAAATGTAAAATACAATACACTGACATGATCAAAGTTTTTCTTAACGTTACCTCTCGTGCTATATATGATTCATGGCTCACAGCAATAACTCGGCCAAGCCCATAATATGAGCCTGCCAAAAATGGCCGTGCATCTTCTGTCGTTCCGATAGGGAAGGCGAGCCGTCCATGAATCAGAATCTCAGAAGCAATCGCGCCTCCAGTAATGTCAAACTCAGATACCCCTTGAAGTAAGAACTCCATATCGTCCTTAAACTCATTGCCCAGTCTGTATTTCAAGAACAATGAATTAAATGAGTAGCCAACCCCAAAATTATCTTTGCATCAATATGTTCTATGCAGCCCCACTAGTTTAAGCGCGTCACCCTAATTGATATTGCGTTTACAAAATATGAGTTCAGCAGCAAAATCCACCCTTTTTTCCATCTCAGGGGGCGACCATTTTGCCATTTGTTGTCACCTGAAAATGACATCACAGTTGCTCAGGGCTCAGGTAACGTAACGACTAATCTCAGATCACCTGTTTTCTGAAGCTGAGCCGTGAGCAACTATGATGTCATTTTCAGTCGACAGCAAGTGGCAAAATGGCCGCTCCCTGACATTGATAAGAACGTGTGGATTTTGCCACTTAACTCATATTCCACAAACGCAATATTAATCAGAGTATCACATTTAGAATAGTGGGGGCACATACAATATATTATTGTAAAGAAGATTTTTGGGTTGACTTAGTATTTAAGTAGCTCATTAAAACAAAGCAGAGCACATGCACAGCAGAAGTATATATAGTGCAACAAATGTATGTGTCGGTCAAGCTCTGAGCATACACTGTATGTACTATTTCACTTACAAATATAAACTGCAAAGATCAAGGATAATTTGATAGAGGCATTGAAACAAAAATCATAATTGTAAAAGTATAAGCAGACTGGAGAGGTGCAAAATGTAATGGTACTATTCACAATACTGTGAATGTAGAGTAAGAGATGCAGTGTAGAATACATTTTACTATTTAAAAACAAAAATAATTGACAGTACATACACCACACGCATCCATGAGGCTGGAATCTGAGGGTAGACAGGCAGCAATTCAGCTTCACCCGGGTGTTCCGAGATGTAGATCCCGGCCACACCACACACTTTATTCCCTACAAACTCAAGCAGGGCGTTTTCCTTTGGGTGGTCTCCGGCCCAACTCCATGCTTGGCCTCCAATCAACACCCCTCCGCCGTTTTTCAGAAATGCCACCAGGTCCTTCCCGTCTGTAGTCAGGCTGTGGGCGTCTGTCACATACACACCCAGCTCCTGATTCTTTTGGAATTTACCCACAATTTTAGTTTGGATTTTGGATCTGCTGAGATTATCAGCCACTGCTTCAACACTCTTGTTGACCCCCACTGGCAGGTTGCGTGAGCTATCTCCTCTCAGCCAAGTCACTGCGTTTTCTACAAGAGCAGCAAATGTTGTCAAGTACCCTTCATGTCCCAGGACCACAATTCTTCCAGAGCCATACTTGGAGGCCGCCATCATGACCTGGCCTTGGCTGTTCAACACCAAAGGAAACGCATGTTCTCCAGTCAGCAGGAGGGCACTGGGAACATTAGAGCCACGGAGGTCCAGCTCTCTCAAACCTCTCATCAGGGACAAAAAGGCTCCCTCTTTGGGACTTTGTTGGGTGGCCATGGCGTAAAGATGAATATCTGCAATTAATTTCAATGACAAAAAAAAAATTTAATTACAAAATTATATATCATAGATTAGTCAAACATATTGTACCAGAACCATTTCAGATAACTAATTTAGTATTTCTCTACCAGATGACACCAAAGTCCACACATTCTCAAAAACTCACATATTTACCTGAGACCTTGCAGCTGCAGGAATTGCAAGTGTGTACCTGTACTGTGCTGCACAGTACTAAAGAAGTACAATAGAGGCGGGACGTCAAGTGAGACTAACCCACTGAGTGTTTTTGATAACAATCAGGAACAAGCACTATTGGATGATACCATGTCTGTCAGGATTCTTCGAGTTTGATCTGGATTCTCTTCAAGGGCCACGCCCCGGGGAACTTGATAATCCAGTCTCATTTTAATGTTAGGCAAACAAAGTCAATTCTACCGAGGTAGTCCAAATACGAAATGTGTAAAAAGCCCAACCTGCAGGTAGCGCTGCATCAACACAGAGTAGAGTCTTGTTAAAATAATTCCTCTCTGACAGCTGGGACCAAAACAGTTATACTTCCTAGTTGAGTCAATGAATTAGGGTATATATGTCAGATGTAGTTCGTGTGTCACCAAAATTATTAAATATAGCTGCTTTTAATGTTAAACGCTTAAAATTAAGTATTTGCAAACAAAAAGGAAAACATAAAACTACTCAAAACAAGTATCAACTTGCTGAGTTAATTGATTCGTCTTTGCTTGTTCGTTCTGTTTTCTCCATTAAAGAGAATGTTATGAAGTCACTCAGTCATATTTAAGTTTGACACATCTCAACGGAAGTGAGAATCTCTATGGGTAGTTAAAAAAAACACACACACACCGTGCCGTTTGACACAAACAAATACAGGGTATCGTTTAAATATGTATAACAAGTGACTCGTAAGAAAAAAATGTAAACCAAACAATAGTTAATCTTCTTGGAATCCCATAAACCTTTAGCGTGGTCGGAACCTTACAACTGAATACGTTTCAGGGAGGTCCTATTATCGTGAAGGACCGATAAATCTAACAAACAAACCCTACCTCATGCCCTAGCTACGCAGAGTTTAGACTCAAGTTCGGTTGGGGGAAAAAACACAGTTGAAAGTTAAAATAAGAACGTTGTCGTCCAGATCTACGAGACTTCAGTTCTCATTTCGAAGCTAGGTTTCTGAAATGTCGTGCCTTTTGGCTAGTTCATCTGGCGCTCAGATCCTTCTGCAGGATGGACGAGCCGTGCTGCTGGGTCGGGGTCCCGACACAGGAGTCGTTGACAAAAAGTGCTCAAGACACCAAGGTGAAGATAACACGCACTCTCTTCAAATAAATTATGTTACATAATCTATTTGAAGATTACACACATCATTTATGTGTTTGTTAATGTTATGAAACACAATACAGTATTAATTATTGTGGCCTGTAATTATGTTGTTGTTGTTTTTGTCAACCAGTTCCACAAGCTTGGCATTTGTTTACATTTAACATGACGTAACATATTTGAAAATATCATTGGCTTTTATTTTGTATGTGTGTGATTTTGCGTAGTTGTGACAGTCATTGTTTGTTTCAGTGAAGGTGGTGGCTTGCTTTGCAGACCAGGATGTGGTTGTCACTCAGGTATGAATACAAAGAGTTATGTACCCTCCCTATTAAGGAGTCAGTTGTCGCTTTGTTATTCTTTAAAAACCTCCACCTCTCGTAAGACAACAGTTCATATTTATTTTCTCCTCGGGTGTCAAGTGATGACACATTTGATTGTATTGCCTTGATCTACCCTGCATGTTGTACATTTGCTAACAGTATACAATGAAATCTGTAACACAATATAATATTGTGATCCTTTCGCAGCTGGGCCCCAATCCCAGTTTCCTGGAGGGTGAGAAGCTTGGCCGTGGCCAGTCTGGTAAACTCAGTCATGGGGGTACCCTCTACCTGGTAAACCAGCAATACCCATTTAAAGTGTGCTTCACCTCGAGCTCAGCTCGACCTGCTTCCAGTATGATACAAAGAGGGCTCAACAGTTCAAACAAAACAAAAGGTGGGAAGAACGGGAACAAAAATGGGTCACCGTTGAGTCCACCTAAGCGCAGTATAAAGGATTTCTTTTCTACATCTCCCATGAAGGTAACATAATCTGTTTACTTTTTACCTGCATTTTAGAGGCAGACTTGTGACTGTCATATCTGTCTAGTCATCCAAAAGGTCACTTAGCCCAGAGAGAAGGCATCCCGATGCAAAGCGCCACAGAGGAGATGAGGAGGCCTCTGCTGAAGGTAACCGGGAGGAGACGAGTGAAGATGAGAACGAGAAACGAGCGGAAGAAAAGCTCAGGCGGCTCCAGGAGTTGGCAGAGTCAGCCATGAACGAGAGTTACAAGAGGAGCCCAGCAGCAACAGCAAGCCAGCCTGCATCTTCTTCTCCCTCGCTCTGCGTAAAGAGCACTTGGCAGCAAATTGGCAACCTCATGCTTTACACTTCAGCAGGTGTCAGAGGAAGTGACAAGGTAGGTACTGGAGATTTTGCCGTCAAATCAGGAAAATGTTTATATATAACATTTTCTGCCATCTACCGTCCATGTCACATGCTATCAAATGTTAGTGTAGACGTTAGTAATATTTGCATGTCTTCCTCTTCAGATTGCTGGCTTTGACATAGATGGCTGCATCATCACCACTAAATCAGGCAAAGTCTTTCCCACTGCACCGGATGACTGGAAGTATGTCCCTAAAGTCCAAATGTTTCTTGTATCATATCAAGTGTGAGGATGTTTTGTCATATTTTTGTGCATCATTAACAGGATTCTCTACCCTGAAATTCAACCTCGGCTGGCCAGCTTAATCAAGAAAGGATACAAGGTGGGAGGAGCAAAATCATTTTAAATTGACATACTGTTATTGTATTAGGCATAGACAAGGCTATTAAAGCTATCACTTTTTGTGTTTCTTTGTTACCCCCACCCCCTTTCTCTTGGTCTAGGTGGTGTTTTTCACCAACCAGATGGGGATTGCGAGAGGAAAACTGAGACCAGAAGTCTTCAAATCGAAAGTGGAGGACATCCTCACCACGCTGCAGTTGCCTGTGCAAGTAAGGGTCAAGACCATGACTTTTAAATGGTTGCTCCGCAACTGTGGCTCAAATACTGTATGACCATTTGAGATCCAATTCAAGAGAATGCATTAAAAGCTTCTGTGTTTGCAAAGACAGTGCCAGGGTTGGTCATGAAACCTTTTATACTGGGAATAGTGTTGTTGCATGTACATTTTTGGCAGGCTGAGTAAATAATGCATAATCAGCCATCAATGTTCTTATTGGTAATGCAGTCAAAACGTGATCTCTCTTTTTAGTGTCCACAAAGCTGATTGTGATTTTGGTTTCAAGGTGTTTGTAGCTGCTGGTCCAGGAATCTACAGGAAACCGGTAGTGGGAATGTGGAATCACTTGTGTGAAAAGGTACATTACAGTCAAGCTCATTCGGGTGGAAAAACTGAAGTTGACAGTAAACCGATGTCTTGCATCATCTCAGATCAGTTTTGACTAGAGCTGTCAAAATTAATCGATTAATCAACAAGTAATTGGTTATCAAGTTAATCGACAACTATTTTAATGATCGAGTAATCGTTTGGCACCATTTTTCAATTGAAAATTGTCCAAATCCTCTGATTTCACCATATCAATAGTAATTGTATACGGATTTCTGTAGTCCTTCATGAAAGAAGAATGATTATCTTCTGTGTTTTAATCAAAATAAGACATTTGCAAACATTTATTTCTACTTTGGAAAGCAATGACTGAACCAATCCCCCTTTTTTAATTACTGTACTGTACGAATCTGAAGTACGAAATAAACACCAATCACTAGTTAATAAACAGTAATCTGGGAAAAAATGCTTTTGTAATACACTTAAATGCAAAATTAAAATAAATGCAATTAGTCGGTTTATCGATTGAATATAGAAGATGGATTAATCGATTCTAAAAAATATTCGATAGGGACAGCACTAGTCTTGACCCTGAAATGTTACCCATAAACCATTCTACAAGTTAGCATGTGCTTGTGTTTGCATTTTGAAGTTCTATTTCTTGTATTCTTTTGTGTTTTTCCTATTTAGGCCAATGATGGGGTTCCAGTGGACAAAACACAGAGTTTTTATGTAGGAGGTGAGTCTATATAGGAAGTATTTGTTTACTAATGCACATTTACAGTGCGCTATTTATTACCACATTGGTAAATTAGATTTCACAAATGTAGGGGAAGCACAGGAGCAAAAAAAAAAAAACTTCCCATATTGCGTATGTGACTCAATACAAAGTGCTAATAAAAAGCAAAATTATATTCAACCATTGTGAGGTCATCATCGTACTGTAAGCTGCAGACAAAGATATCGTGTGATTTGGCCCTGCAGATGCTGCAGGTAGACCCGAGAACTGGGCTCCGGGGAAGAAGAAGAAGGACTTCTCCTGCAGTGACCGACTGGTTAGATCTCTTTGTAGTCTTCAAGTCTTTTTCCTAAATAAATCATTCATGCACAGGTGAGTGATCAACTGTAACAATTGTTCACGTCTGCAGTTTGCTCTGAATCTGGGCCTGCAGTTCCACACCCCTGAGGAATACTTCCTAGGCTGGAAGAGCGCCGCTTATAATCTACCACAATTTGACCCTGTGAGTGAAAAATGTCCTGTAATCTTAAAAATGGGAACATTTAGCCTTGATGCAAGAATAAAAATGTATTGGAGTTACTTGACTTCCCTGACTGGCTGCATGGCACACCATATAGAGAAATATTGCACTATCCAAATTGTGTCTAGATTTGTGTTTGAAACTGAAATGTGAATTGTAGAGAAAACTGGACTCCAGCGCCAGGCTGTATGACCCGCCGTCTGCGTCTCTCACCTCCAGCAAGACAGAAGTCATTGTGGCCGTGGGTTTCCCTGCTTGTATGTTTCTATGTGCAACGTGTCTGTGTCACTCAATGGCATCCTCCAAATCGCTTCTCTCTCTTTAATTTATTTTATTTTATTTTTTGCAGCGGGCAAGTCCACATTCTTCCACACCCATGTCATTCCAAAGGGTTATGTGTACGTCAACAGGGTGAGTAGCCACTGTAGCTGCTGCACAATTCTGCAAACACGGCATAAGAATTTGCTGCCATGTGGGACATTTGAAGTCTTTCCTGCTACGTGATGACGTTTTTGTGTCTTCGTCAGGACACGCTTGGTTCATGGCAGAACTGTGTAGCGGCATCTGAGCGTGCTCTTAAGGAAGGTCGCGGCGTCGTCGTAGACAACACCAACCCTGACCCCGAATCTCGCAAACGGTAGCCCACAATATATTTCTCTTAAAATACCGATATATATATATATAATATATATAATATATATATATATATAATAAATATATATATTATAAATATATATATTATATATATATATATTATATATATATATATATTATATATATATATATTATATATATTATAAATATATATTATATATATATATTATAAATATATTAATTATATATATATATATTATATATATTATAAATATATATTATATATATATATTATAAATATATTATACATTATATATATAGTATATATTATAAATATATATATATTATATATATATATATATATTATATATATATATATATATATATTATATATATATATTGACCTATACTGAATTGTTTCTTTTGTGTTTATGTAAACAGCGGTTCTCTTGATCTTTTCCAGTTATGTGGATGTAGCCAAGGCAGCTGGTGTGCCCTGTCGCTGTTTTCACTTCTCAGCCACTCTGGAGCAAGCCAAGCACAACAATAAAGTACGATTCACCTTTCCGCACTGTCACGTGTTGTGTTGATTAAAGAGCTAAATTTCCTTTCATGATGCATTGTTGTCACCAGTACCGCGAGATGGCGCCCACAGACAGCAAACATATGAAAGTCAATGACATGATTTTCCAAAGTTACAAGTGAGTAACACCACCCAAGAACAATGATCTTTTTTCTGTTTTAGTCCAGTTTAGAGTTTGCATGTTACATTTAACACCATGCAGTATGTGAGTCCTTTCTAATGTCTGTCTCTCCTTCCCTCCCCCTCTCTCTCTCCCTCGCTCCCTCCCTCATTCCCTCCCCCCCTCACTCCCTCATTCCCTCCCCCCCTCACTCCCTCCCTCTCCCTCTTTTCCCTCCCTCCCTCCCTCTTTTCCCTCCCTCTTTTCCCTCCCTCCCTCCCTCTTTTCCCTCCCTCTCCCTTCTCCCTCTCCCTCTCTGAGCAGGAAACACTTTGTGGCACCTGTTCTCTCTGAGGGATTCTCCGAGATTCTCAGCATCCACTTTGTCCCTAATTTTAAAGACAGACCATCAGAAATCTTATTCCGACAGTTCTCTGAAGGTTGACGGTCCCGAACACGTTTACGGACACACACACACACACACAAAAAGAATGATGATTGTAAACCGTGACAATATAAGTGGTGACATTGTGCCAGAAAGCCAAGACAGAAAAAAATGGCAAGGTTTTTTTATGCACCTGTACAAGTTTA
The DNA here is from genome assembly GCF_054856555.1 of Leptonotus elevatus. Lineage (NCBI taxonomy): Eukaryota > Metazoa > Chordata > Actinopteri > Syngnathiformes > Syngnathidae > Leptonotus > Leptonotus elevatus. The sequence continues at coordinate 7,345,175 of NC_141245.1, forward strand.
TTAGTAAAGTGTGCAAAATGAGCAACTTCATGTTGTTGTTTAAACTGTGTATGTCAACCTGGCTGTTTAAGAGTTTTGATGTCACACTTTGATTAACCAGAATACATTAGGGCAGCAATGAACAATTATTGCAATAATTGATTAAAAAAAAAAAAATTCAATTCATCAATGAATTGGTTAAAAATGTTTTAAATGCCATCCTTTTATTAAAAACTGGACAATATTTCAAATTGACAGTGGAGAAAATGCACAATGTAAACTGATTCATCGCTGCGTCAGAAATCAGGAAAACATGTAAAATCAAAGTAGATGTTTGCAAATGTATTATTTTGATTAAACAAAGATAATAGGTCTGCTTTGAAAGAGGACAACAGAAATTGGAGAATAGACAGACTGAAATTCTGAGTATTTGGGAAATTTAAGTTAAACAAGGTCTCTAAATGATTAATTGATGATCAAAACAGTTGTTGATTAGATTATTGATTAGTTGACTAATTGATTAATTATTGTACCGCTAGAGTGCAGTGCAACACAATTATGTACAGTATTTTTGTCAATTGTGATTCACCATTTTATTAAATGTCTGGGTTTAAGGAGACAGATCTTTCACAGTTTGAAATGTTTCCCAGGTCTCTTAATAACATGACTGTTGCATGTTTTCATCAGAATACCACTCAAATTAAAGTTATATAGGCCCACTTTACACAATACACACTGATTTGTCCGACTGAAATTACCCTATTGGAGACAGGGGTCCTATTTCATGGAAGTGAGAGACTGGACACCACTCTCCATATGCTGGGCCAATGGCGAGTACGGATTTTGTTACCACAATGTCAGTCATACACAACATGGCTTTTATATGGTTGCTGGCTTCCCTAAAATTATCTGAATGGATTTCTTCACATTTATGAAATGCTTAACTTGGTTTGAATATATGCAATGTTTATGGTTGGCAGTCTAAACAATAAAGCCAATACATCCTTTAAACGTTCACTGCGTGTGTGATTCAGTAGGGGTCATTTATAACAAATGTAAAACGCGGTTTGTCTTATCTAACATTAATTACACCAATGTGATTTTTTTTGTCTAACAGATTGCACGTGCTGTTGTTGGGGTTTTTGCGCGCAATCTACGAAGATTGCGCCGTCACGGCCTGATCGAAAACCTCATATAGCGGCCGTTATACGTTATAGCGGCGTGTCTACACAGCACTCATATTGCGCGCGCTTTTGGTAACAGCCTAAAGTGGTGGGGATCGTATGTGGTGTCTCTGTGACCACTTGGGGCGCTATGTAGAAGGAGTATCGAGTTATAAAGACGTAGAAGAAGTAACAAGCGAAGAAGAACGCGGAGTCTGGTCGCTGTCCAAGTTGGTGTCGGTGACACCGATGTTATGATAGTGCATTACCTCTTTGTTCGGTTTTGCGCCATCGGTGTCGCTGGTAGTTGTCACTTTCAGCATGGAGAATTTGGGAGAGACCCGCAAGCGCAAGATGAAGTTTGGCGTGATGGAGTTGGCGGTGTTGGTGGAAGAAGCAAACAAACATATTGGTGAGTTACAGGAACGAAATCTGAATATCAACAGAAGAAACGCAATATGGGAGAACATCTGTAAGAAAGTCAACGCTGTGAGTAAAACAAGAAGAACACTAGACGAGGTTAAGAAAAGATGGCAAGATATCCGAAGAAGGACAAAAGAAAAAATGTCTCAGAACAAATCTGCTGCCAATAAAACAGTTGGATCGGCGCAAGACATTCCTCTGTCTGCAATTTTGGAGCAGTTGCAGATGACCTTCTGTGATGAGAACATCATTGGAATCGAAGAATTTGACCTCCTTGAAACTAAAACTGAACGCAAAGGTAGGCCCATGCATGTGAAACACACATTTGTTGTATAGGCAGTGGGTATTTTTCCGTGGCCGGCAAATCTCCTGCTGATTGGTGGTTAAAATTGGTTGGTTCACCAGACCGAGATTATATGCACTGGGCATGGTTCCTGCCTTGCTTCACCCATTCTGTATCTCACCAAGTTTTAATTTTGTTTTGCCACCGAAGATAGGCTGCTAGTGGCATTAACAGCTTAACCATAACCCTCAGAGCACATTGACAATTCCGAGCTTACCTCACAAATCCAAATGGTGGTCTTACTCGGTGAAATGACCCTCTCCGTCCATTGAAAAGCATTGGATTTTACGTCCTTGTTGTTTGATTTGTGAGGATTATTTTGATTTCAAAATGATGAAAAGTTTACTACTATAACATTCTGCCTGGTTTGCATGATAGTCAATTTAAGGCAATAAAATTTGTTTGTTTTCACCGTGTAAAGAAAGCGTTTGCATTGCATTTCATTGCGGAAATATCAGAAATGCCTGGATGTTTGGAATTGTCAATAGGCTGTTGTCAAGAAATTGTACCAAACTGTATAAAGTGGGACTTGAACCCGTGCACACGCGGTTTCGGGGTGACCGCCTTAACCATCATCACACTATGAGTTAGTACTCATTGACTGCCGCAGAATTTGTACTTGTAGTTCTCTCACCATTCACGGCAAAATACCGCTAAGTGGCGAGTTGCCGGTCACTGCAAAATATCCACTTTGTTTGTGTTACAAGTTGCATTCAATTTATTCGGGTATGATTTCACAGCATCACAGATGGCGACCCCTGAACTGACAGGGACTAAGCCGAAAGTCGAACAACAGGATGCTGACTTTGCCCAAATTGTAGGCATTGACTACACATAGAATTATTGTCTACTGCACACATTTTTTATCGTTGATAAGCAGAATGACTCATCTTGAGAACTTTTGTGTACACAAATGTTAATTTTGTGCAATCACAACTTAGTAAGTCGACATTTTCAGTGCTGTTATAATTCTTTAAACAAGCTATCCTGCTTTTCTTTTCTTTTTAGAGACTGCATTAGAAGTTACAGAATCAGCGCCGGACTTAAGTCAGCCAAAGTCATCAACAGGCAACTCTGCAGAGCCCCAGAAGCAGCCACCTTATGAGGACATCGACAAGGAGTTGCTACAGCAACAGAAAAATCAGTCCGCAGCGCTTCAAAATGGCTTGCAGTCCATTGTACATGAGGTGAGAGCTGTGTCCTCTGTTATGCGCGCATCCAGACGGGACACTCAGGCCATCGTTGCGCAAACCAGGCAACTGGTCAGCGCCGTATCTGACCTGACGACGGCCATCACTGTTCTGACAAAAGTGATAGAAGATGGGGTGCGGGCAGTCGGGACTCAGGGGTCGTTCTGTTCCAGTGGCCCTTCCACTGATCTGTCGGGAAATGAAGACGGCGCAGGAGGAGGTGACCGTGCGTTGCGCTCAGCTGAACCCCAGCGTAACCTCCGGAAACGGAAAGCTTCTATGGACGAAACTATTTCGACAAAAAGAACGTAGATGTATGTTCGATTTATTTGATAGCATTTTACAATTTAGGCTAGTTTTCCAATCTTTGGTGACTTAAAAGGGAAGTTTGCAATTTTCAACCAAAAAAAAAATCACTCTTCATATTTGATATAACTATCAGTATGACCTGACATAGTACATGATTAAAATTTGTGGGAAATAAATCAGCCCTCTCTCAACCAATCTTGTACCTGTAATTTGTTTTTTCAAAAAAAAAAAACGTCCTTCTATTTGTCCAATTTGTTCTTCTTATCCGAGGTCAAGTCGCATGGGCAAGCAAGCAGCAACCGAAGCCGTCCAGACTTTTCTGTCTCTCCATACTTCATCGTGCTCTCTGGAAGGATCCCGAGATGTTCCCGGGCCCGCTGAGATATCTCCTGCCTGTCCTGAGTTTTGCACGGGGCCTCCTCCCGGTGGGTCATGCCCAGAACACTTCACTAGGGAGACGTCCAAAAGGCATCCTACACGTCCCACCAACATTACTAGTGGCCTACGCCAGTGGCTTTTTGTTGTGCCATATAAATCGAACTGAACAGTCCTGGCAGGCTGATGTGCCTCCAGAAAACAGAACAATGTGTGAGAAACATTTCCAGCGTCACATCTGTGGACTCTTCAAGCTTTCCCATGCCTTCGTCAAACTCTAAACATCTAGGGTAGAACAATGAATTGAATTGAAATCGACATCACAATGGAAAGGTTGCAATTTGTGACAAAACAAACTGCTTCATCATCGATTGTTTTATATATAATATATATTTTATTTATTATTTAAATAGTGTCTAGATAAGTTCAGTGATTAAATGGAGTTTACATATTGTTTTATGAATGATGAAAAGTTGAAGTGATGAAGCCACAGATTTGTTTGTATTTTTGATGTTATTTGATTTCTGACTGCCTGACTGGTGTTTGCGCCACACTCGTTTGGCAGTCTTGTGAAGTTTGTAGTGAACGCTTAAAAGACTGCAAGTCAGTGTTAACAACTGTAATGGCAGTACAGTAGATACATAAACTGTCATTTTTTTAATTCTTGTTTCATTTGCCTTTATTTTAGCAGAATACTAACCTAGAAGACATTTATGAAAAACATAACCTAGAATTGTTTATTATGCATAGACTAATTCATTGCTGGAGAGAAAAGAATCACTTATTAAATCACATTCATAAAACTAAGGGGGGGGGGGTAATTGCAATTAGATTATTTTACAAAATCGTTCAGCCCTACTAAGATTCCTGCAATCAGCAAATAAGATGTAGTTAGCAGCGGTTGATTTTCTTAAATTTATCACCTGAATTTCCATATACTGTTAACCTTGTCTGAAAGGTGAAGTCAACCCAATCATTTCTTTACAATATTCCCCCACTAGTATAAACATGACATTCTGATTAATATTTTGCTTGTAGAATATGAATTAAGAAGCAAACTCGTTTTTATCCATCCCAGGAGGTGGCCATTTTGCCACTTGCGAGCCCGCACTGCAATGTTCGCCAGCGAAACAACCACCACCTTAAGAAAAGCCCCAGATGTAGTGCCACTAAACTACCCCCAAAAAAATATAACTTAAAAATGTGAAAGTATCCATGGTACATGTGCATGCTTGGAATTTACTTCCCAATGTGCCCCACTGATTCTATTGTCCGTTGACAGCAAATGGCAAAATGGCCGCCACTAAGATGGATAAAAAGGGTGGATTTTTGCTGCTTATTTCCACAAAGCAATATTAATCCGAATTCTGGGTTGAGACTAGTGGGGCCACGTAAAACATTGTAAAGATTTTTTGGGGGGTTGACTTTCCCTCTTCTGTTTCCCTGCTTTGTGTCCTAAAGTCTCCACTTTTTTCTTTTCACTGTGACCCCGACAGGCCGAGTGACATATTCTTGAAGGGTTGTCTGATCAACTTTGAGACGTGGACATTTTTACCTAAGAGTAAGTACATGTCATTTAACCCATTTAGTTTGAGTGGAAATGCTTCTGTCAACATCTGCTCAATATTGAAACTTGCAATCCTCCCTGTGAATAAAAGTATAAAACATACTGGGTTAGTTTAGAAAATTGGGGATTATTTAGGCTTTAACGGGGAGCCCCACCTTTCCGTGCCCTCCTGCTTCAGGGCTAAGTCCTTTCAGCTGACTCGGCTTTGCTCAACACTGGGAAAGAGTTTTTAAAAGTATTTTGGAGCCTACCGCGCAACATCACAAACCATAAGAAATGCAGATATTGTGAAAGTTAAATGATTTTTTAAACATTTCTACCTGGAGCATGTTGATGGATGGCCAACCTTGTACTGTTGTGATGCACATGGGGACTCACATCACTAGAGCTTTACGTTTGGACTAATTCTTCAACATTTTCTCATGGACACATGGAGTGTTTCTGGGTTCGCTAACAGAGGAGCAGCGGACCAAAGATGTCGGATCTCAGCCAAGTAGTCATCGACTCAGACGCCTCAGACATTTACAAGGTGAGAAAGGTCAATTATGATGCTGCTTGTTTTGATAAGATAAACTGTATTATTGTCATGAAATTACAGATATGTTGAGGTGGGTCAAATATATTTTTCCAAATTTTGTAATTAGTGAATTATTGCTTTGGCAGATAATCTTGTTTTTGTTAACCTTTTCTTGGTGATAACTCATCTCTGATCGCAAACAGAAATGATTAACGTCTTGTGCCGGAATTGTAATTTACACATTAATACTGTAGTACAAAAGTTGACGCGTACGATTGTAGATTTTCTGTCGTTGTTTTTTTCCAGAATGTGTTCTGCAATCCCGCCTTTGAGCTGGAGGGGGAGCGAGAGGAGCGTGTGGAGGGCCTTCGAATGACCTCATCCACCCCCGAGCCAATCAAACCACCAACAACTGGTAGATTTGCAAGTAAATAAATAAATAAACGGGTTCTATGCATCAAATACACAAAAACATTTTAAAAAGTGGCTATTGTTTAACTACTTAAATTATTAATTGTAAAAATAAAAAAAAGCGCTAGTTCTAAATGTTTTGCCAGAGTCGCTACAAAAGCTTTTGTGTGAATATTCAGGCCGAGGGTGGGGTCTCTTCGTGGTGTGTGTTGTTCCTTTGCGAGGTGCAGGTTGTGGCTGGGGGAAGGTGGTGGTCTCCGCCGCTGCCCTGCTCCTGGTTGCAGCACTCGGCCTGACGCTGGCCCTCATCCTCACACGTGAGTGTCTGCTCCTTCCTATAATATTATAGCACCCAGTCACAAACATAACACATTTTTTAGTTTTTTGAAACTGAATTTTAAAATCACGCATAACTTTAATGATGTTTTGGCATTTCTGCTCTGCTTGTAGAGCTCAAAGGTCAGGAGGTTGAAGAGCAGTTGTTGTCCACCAGCCCTTCAAACCCGTTGAGTGCAGGAGGTGGAGACTCACCCTCACTCCCGTCAAACAGAAGCCAGCAAGGCAGTATGCCAGTAGCCCACCCTGCTAGCACCCCCGCGACTGCAACACGTAGGACACACAACCACATGCCTGCTGACATGTCTTTAATTGTTTAAGGCTGTTATTTTTCTGATTACGGAGCAGACGACTCATGTTTTCTTTCAGGTTGTGGCGGAGTTCTGACTGATTCCGTAGGTTTTTTCAGCTCCCCAAACCACCCGGGCTCCTATCCCCCCAACACCTTGTGTGTGTGGGTCATCCAAGCCACACCCCCTCACTTAATTCAGATCCACGTGTCCTCTTTGAATGTCGAGGGTCCGTCTCCCTGTTTGTTTGACTGGCTGGAGGTACAGGAGCATGTAGAGCACAGCTCCGTGGTCACAAGGTTAGTGGATCAACACCAGTGTTGGGAGCATTACTTTATAAAAGTAATTAGTTATAGTTACTCATTACTTGCTCAAAAAAGTAACTGAGTTATTAATTAAATTAATTCAGAACACCTACAATGCAAGGTTACTGTTTTCACGACTTTTTTTTATAAAATAATTTGTTTTGTTTTTAATGTTTTTTTTTATATATATTTTATAATTTTTGTTGAGATTTATGTCCACCCAAATCAGTTCTAGGCCAGGGACATGGACTCTTGCTAAATGCTAACATGTTAATTTTCAAGGAAGACACGTCGTGACTCGTGACGCGCTTTGGACGCCACCTAAAAAATACAAGTCACACGTTCCAGCTGTCAAGATATCTTTATTGTCACGAAGTGCGACAACAACAGTGTTCCTAACTGTGGCAATTGACAATTTTCATGAAATTGAGCAAGCGTTCTGTAAAAATACTTTTTCTTTTTTTTAAGAATTACGGAGGTCTTTAACTCATTCCATTGACAGCTATAGTCGTCAAAAATGCATTTTAACAATTTATCTTAGTTTTACATTTCTTTTTCATTTTTGTTAACGAGAGTATGAAAACCTAGATTTCTTTTTTTTACATTTAAAACAGATATAAATGTGATTAATCGTGAGTTAACTAGTGAAGTCATGCGATTGATTACAATTACAAATTGTAATCGCCTGATGCTACGAAATTTTAATAATCTTTTCTTTTAAAAAAAAAAGATATTTATTTTTATTTGTTTTAATTTGTAATCATCTTTTTTTTTTTAAAGAAAAGATTATTAAAAATTAGGGGCGTCAGGCGATTACAATTTTTAATCGCAATTAATTGCATGACTTCACTAGTTAACTCACGATTAATCACAAATTTGATATCTGTTCTAATACAAAAAAAAATTTAGGTTTTCATACTCTTGGTAGCAAAAGTGGGAAAAAATGTTAAACTAATAGAAATAGTTCAAATTAATTTTTGACGTCTATAGCCGTCAATGGCAGTGAATGAGTTAATATCTGCGCAACGTAAGCTTATTTTGAGTCTTGAAACGAATAAACCCTAATACATCTGTTGTAATGTAACATGTTTGGCGTACAATAACGCTAATGCCGTTTATGTAGTCACAACCCGTCCTTGAAACAAAAATAGGAATGACCAACAGAGGGAGCCAGAATGAGAAACCTGACGGGTCGCTATCAGCTCCCCGAGTTAGATAAGAAAAACATGCGAAAGAGCCGGGGGGGCAAACCTCAACCTCTGTTCCTTTAGCACAACCGTATCCATACTGTTTCACATGACACATGTATGTTTCCCTCCTGTAGGTTCTGTGGTGCCGTGGCTCCGCCAACAGTCAACACAAACAGCAGCACAGTATGGGTGACCTTCCACTCTGATGGCAGCATTGCAGGCAATGGCTTCACAGCTCAGTACAGGACCTTGCTGCCTGGACACAGTCAGTGGTTTGTTGTGTACATGGATGACAAACGAAAGGAAAAACTCCTCCTTGAGTTTGTTAGCTGCCTGCAAGCAACATGCACGTGTTCCGCCGTCCGTCTGTATAATGTACGCCTGTTTGCTTGTTTCTCAGAAAGTTGTTTCAGAGACGAGTTCATGTGCGACAGTGGCCGCTGTTTGCTGCCTGTGTCTGTGTGTGACGGCAATCCAAACTGCCATGACCAAAAAGATGAGGCCAACTGCAGTCATAAAAACAGTGGTAAGAGAAATATTATTCGTTTATTAGATATCCTGGGAAGATAGAATTGACATAGTAGAGTGCCAAAATCCTAATGTGTTTCTCGCAAATGAGGTCACGAAATCTTTCAAACTGTGAGCCCCTAGAATGGTGATATTTATTGTCTTAACATTGCTGTCGATCCACAGAATGTGGTGGGCAGAAAGTTGGGCCATATGGCTCCTTGGCTAGTACAAATCACCCCAGGCCTTATCCCCACCAGCAGGTACATTCACAACGATCGAAACAAACCATTAAGAGACCATTTTAACCACCCTGCGTTCCCTTGTTAGTTTTGTGTCTGGCACATATCTGTTGAGGAGGGTCACGTCATCACACTCAGCTTCAAAAACTTCAGCCTGGAGACACAGGATGTTTGTGAGTTTGACTATGTGGAGGTGCATGACAGCAGCAACACTGGAGTTGGAAGAGTTCTGGGAAGGTAAAACTTAGACAGGTTGCGTAACCAGCAACATACCACCAAGAGCCACCTCTAAAAAATATTTGGCTTTCCAAGTACCACTACAATGAAAACATGAAGTGACATTCAGTTTACACATTACAGTTTTTAAACAAATTGTGCTCAAACAAACTGTACCCAAATAAGAAACCCAACCTGAAACATTTCTTGACAATAATATATGTGACCTCAATAGTCTAAACGGGACATTCTGATTAAAATTACATTTGTGGAATATGAGTTATGCAGCAAAATCCAGCCGTTATTATCCATCTCAGGGGGCGGCCATTTTGCCACTTGCTGTCGACTTAAGATGACATCACAGTTGCGCAGGGCTCAGGCAACGACCAATCACAGCTTCCCTGTTTTCTGAAGCTGAGCTGTGATAGGTTGTTACCTGAGACCTGAGCAACTGTGATGTCATTTTCACTCGACAGCAAATATATATCTATATATTATTATTATTATTATTTTAAACTGCTGGATTTTGCTGCTTAACTGATATTCCACTAACGCAAAATTAAACCAAAATATATTTAGACTAGTGGGGCTGCATAGAACACATTATTGTCAAGAAATTTTGGGGGGGGTTGACTTCCCCTTTAAAGATTAAATTGTTTTATACATGAAAGTTAAGTACAATTGTACTGTACTAAACAAATATAAGTTTCAACCACTCTAATATACAGTATGGACGCATTCTTAAAATAGTCCTTTTTTCAGTTTTATCAGGAGACAAAAAAATGGAACCATTTGCTGTTTGATTTGATTTAGGCCAAAATAATAATTTTTGCACACACCAAAAATGACGTAGGCAATTATTTTAAGAGGGTGACGGTATGCCGTTTGAACATTTAATCCATTGGGTCTTTCATATACCACTAGAGGGAGCCTGCATGTCACACATTTCAAGAGCATCATTTTGAGGTCAACGCTTACTAATGTTCGGCCTGAGACAGCGTCTGCTGATTCATCATTTTTACGTTCTAGTTCATCTCTAAGGTGTTTGGAAAATCTTGCTGAAACAGAAAAGGATCTTCCCCAAAGGGTTCCCACAAAATTGGAAGCATACAATTATTCAAAATGGCTTGCTAAGCTGCGTGCTCTTATTTGAACTTTGTGAACTGTAACATTAGCTCTGATGATCCTAATAGCCTCCGGTAAATTGTGTGTTTTCTGTGTCAGGTTTTGTGGCAGCGCCCTCCCACCGGACCTGACCTCGTCCGGCCAGTACATGAGTGTATTGTTTGTGGCTGACGAAGGAGTGGCTGACAGCGGCTTTAACGCAACGTATCAGTCCGTGTCCCTGCTGGATAGTGAGTTCTTCGTCCCAAGATATTGTACATAAAGACAAGTTTTCACAATGGTTCATTTTGAGGTGCAATGCTGTTCTTCTTCCCTCATTCATATCTCTGTTAATATACAGTAGGCTACTCATAAAAAGTTAAGAGCTCTCAGGTGAAATTACTTGGTAAAATAAAATGCAGTATAACATTTATAAGTGAACTTTTCATCTTCTGTAAAATTCACTGAGCATGCTCAACTGCTCAAGGGCAAAATTCACAACAGGTTTTTGACCAATTAATGGACTAATGCATTTTTTGTCTTTTGTTAAAGGGACATGTGGTCCGAGGCAGTTTGCCTGCAGCACTGGCGAGTGTCTTCACCAACAGTGGATGTGTGACGGCTGGAACGACTGCCCTGATGGAGCAGATGAACGGGATTGTGGCAACTCCACTTATCCTCCCTTCAGTGAGTAAATTATAATCTGTGACTCAAAAGAGCTTTTCTTGTTTATTTTCTATGGCTATTGAATAAATGTCGCCGTTTCTGTCACCAAAATGTGGGCCCTGACTTTTTTGTATTTTGTTGATGCCACCAGCTTCCCCATGCGAGTCAATAGAGGTGGAGATGTGTCTGGGTCTCAGCTACAACCTCACCTCGTTCCCCAACATATGGCTCTCCATCACCGATCAGAGAGAAGCGGCCACACTTCTGCGACAGTACAGGGTATATTGGCTACCACTGCCTTCTCATTCAATTAAACTCTACTTTTTGTCAAATTGGGATCACGGGTTCCCGGACAATTCTCTTTCCTCTGTGGTCTTGTCGAAGGTTCTGATGGAGCTGGCCTGCTTCGAGCCCTTGCGCAAACTCGTTTGTGGGATGTTCTTGCCACAGTGCAGCCCTCATGGAGGCGTCCTGCAGCCGTGCCGCTCGGTCTGCTCTTCGGCTGAGCAGCAGTGCAGCCAAGCATTGGACCTTTTCTCCTTCAGCTGGCCGTTCAACTGCCACCTCCTGCCTGACACAGAGGAGCCCATGGAGTGCTCGCTGCCTTGATTGCCACATTTAAAAACAACAACAACAAAACAATTGTTTTAGAACTTTGAGGATTGACTTGAAGTGACTAGAAAAGCTTTCCTTAATTTACATCAAAGAAAGCCACCTCCCAGAAGCAACTTTAATGGTGAAAAGCACTCAAAAACAGCAAAACCACTGTAAGTTTTGTTAATGGAAGTGATTTGGTTGATTGACTTCAATAGCTACCAAACCATTTACAAACTCTATTGTATTTAATAGAGCACATTAAAAACAACCACACCATAAATAAAGTGCTGTATAGAATTATGACTTGATAGATTAATATAAATTCCAATATTTAACCACCAATATAGTGAAACATTTGAATCCTCACTAATGATGTAAAGCACTAAAAAAAAAAAGCACAAATAATTCAATTTTGGCAAAAGTTAGATCACCAAATTTCCCCTAAATTCTATCCACTGCAATGTTTACATCAGCTTTTGCTCTTAACTGCAATGCATTTCTAGTATTCCAGTTGGTCATGTGCAACATTTACTGTATTGCCTTGTTAAGGTACGAGGAATAAAAACTACTGGAAGATAATGTTTTCAGATGATCTTTAATTTGTCTTTGAACATACCACATCGTGATGAACAAGTACAGGTTAGTTTGAGTGAGGTAAAAAACACCATACAGGTAATTATAAATAGCCATGAATCAACGTCAACATAACTTATCATTTAATCAACTCCATTCAGTCAGTCAGTAGGTGACCTACTGTAGCGAGATCATAAAACTTGTATGATAACAAAAGAGACTTAAATCAAAGAAACTCTGAAAACAAGTAAAAATGTTAAAAAAACAAAACAAAAATGCTAACTAGCTTGATTGCATGTTACTAAATATAAACTTTGAGCCACACAATGAATGAGCTTCACTGCAGATGTGATGGGATAAGAAGTTTTAGTGTATGATTTAAGGCAACGGCGGTCAGGCCCCAAACGCGGTGCTTCCCATTACGAAACACTGGCAGCGTGTATCCATATTTGTCCCCTGTCCGAAAGTGTGTGTACCCACAATTTTGAGGGTCGCACAAGTGGGACAAAGACAAACTAAAAATCTCCTCCACCTGAGAACCAAAGAGAACAACTTAAATTGTGCTATTATCAGAAATCAGCACTGTGGACAACATTTAAGGACATTGCCAAATGGGGCTATTTGTTAAGCAAAAATCACAGAATGACTTTACCTCTGCTAGATTTGGTTTGAAAGACAACTCCTCAAGACGGCCTACGTTAGCCAGCACAGGTGCCACCAACATACCTGACTAAAGAAAGGTCAAATGACAAGTTCAGGTCACGTGATAAAGTGTCATCATGAAGTGTGTTTCACATCTTCCTACATTCAAATAATTCCACGTGTGACCATGCCGGAACCTGTGTCTGCTATGACTTGAATAATATTTGTGGGACAGTAACTATTGCTTTCAACTATGGGCGTTAGGCGATTACAATTTTGAATCGTAATTAATCGCATGACTTCAATAGTTAATCGCAAATTTTATCTTTTCAAAATGTACAATAAAATATATTTTTTTGTTTTCATACTCTTGTTAACATAAAAGGTTAAACTTATAGAAATATGGCTGCATCTGTTAGTTATTGATACAGTAATTTCATAATTCATAAAATTGAGTTAAAATGAAAAAGATGTACAGTACTATTAAAAACGAGTGTGATATTGATTTGTGTTGGGTCATTTTTCTGCCACTAGATGGTAGAATTGCATTTGTAAGAGTGACAGCTCAGTGCTTTTTTTCTTTTCATATTAAGAGCTATCTAATCTTTAACATGAAGTAACTTTCTGCACATTTTTAAAATTGTAAAATACAACTTGACCGCAGTCTCCACAAATATATGCATTATTATTACATTGATTTCTGCAAAAAATTTATGTGGACGTGTCTGCTGCGTTTATTTCCCCAGTACAGGCTTTCCAAGTAAGGGGTGGTCATTAATTACGCGTTGAAAAAACACCCCTACTTTCAGCATAACATGGTGGGAGAAGTACCGGTATCTATATTTGTATACAATTTGTTATACAATACTGGTTCTAAGTTCCCATTTGGGGCACAGACAGATTGGACAGATACTTTATTCACTTTCAACAGACTGTGGATAGAAGCTGTTTTTGAGTCTGTCCCACATTGATGCAAATCTGGTCTTAACTCACCGTGTCCCTGAGAGGCTTGAGGACACCCCACACACTTTCTGTTGGCACATTAATGCCAAGCTCCTCCCGGGCCTCCCTCAGCGCAGTGGCCACCACATCACTGTCTGATGGATCACTCTTGCCCCCTGCGAAGCTACAGAAATGTGCAAATGAGGACAAACACTCAGAAAAGTGTGCACAAAATGAGCCACATGCCGCTACTAACCTGACATCTCCCTTGTGCCTGCCCTTCAACATACTGGAGCGCAGCGTGAAGAGAAATGCTGGTTCTCCCCCTTCGCTGCAGAGTGACACCAGAATGGATGCCCATCTTCCCTGGTTGTTTCCTTGGCTCTGAGATGTTTTCACCTTCTCCACATTATAGATCTTCAAATTTGGCGCCAGGTTCCGTCGACACCGGTTTTCATTTTCCAGAGTTAGACACTCAGCCCAGGCTCCGTGAACTGCTCTGGTTTGGTGAGAAGAGAGGCTGTAGGCTTGTGCTCTAGTCTGGACATTTTCTAACCACTGTAAAGACCTGACAACCTTCTGTCTGTCACGGGAATAACGGCAGTAAGTTGTATTGTTTAAATTGTGTGAAGGATGATAAATATCCCAAAATCTTCTCCGAGGTAGACGGCAAGTTACGTTTGATAAACAGTCCTGAGTGTTCACAGTTTTGTTGTGCTTCCAAGGAGACTTGGCGGGATCTGTGGATTTAAGGTTTTGTAATGGGGCCTCTTGCTTTAGTTCATTGCCACGGTGCAAGTTAAAAAGAGAATTCTTTGTTGGACAGGATGCAGTCTCTGTGGAGAGTGAGCAACACGTTCTCCTTCCATTCAGGTACCATCGAGCTTGGGTACTGTTGGACTCATTCAGTCGCACTTGTGACCTTAACGGGCAAGTGCTAAGCACCAGCTGTGAGCCCCGAAACATTCTAGAAAAAGAAGTCGAAACAAGTATTGGTTAGTAAAGTCAATTGTACTCATCAAGTAGTAACATATTTTTACACAAGTATCTCTGCTTTTACTTAATGCATAGACTGAGTATTTATTCAACCTTTCTGCGCAGCTGAGCAAACTACAGCGAGTCTAGCAAGCATTTAAAAGGGATGAATGAACTTCTTGACCACGACTTGATTGCATGTCCGTCCAGAACAGGTGAGTTGAACTCTCAAAGCCGGTTGGTAAGAGCTCTGAGGTTGCCCTCCGCAGCCCCCCCAAAAATGTGTCCAATTCGTGTGTTTAATGCGGACATGTGCACAGAACTGTGTGTATATGTGTGAATGTTACCAGCCAATCACACTCATACAATTACCGATTTGAACAAATGTAACGTTTAGTAATCTGGCGTCCGTCTTTACGTCGGCTAGCTGGATAGCGCGTTAGCATAATGCAAAGCTGTTGGAACAAGTTATAAAACGTAACGTAAAGGTTACGCGTAGCAAGGTTGCTAAACTGAACGTAAGGCTGAACAGTGGACAACGTGTGATACAGTTAGCAGAGTAGAATTTATCTTGAAAGAAACTCACCGTGAAAGTTGAATCCAAAACATTTAGCCGGCTGCCATTAGTCGTAATGGCGCCGGGTAGCTTCGTGGTCGTCACTGTTGCCATATCACTGCGCAGTCGTGACGCAAAACTTGCTTTACAACATTTTCGAGTTCAAGCCAAGAAATTTTGTTTACATTCCACATTTCATACGGCATAGTCATAAGCATGGATAATGCAACAGAAGAAGAACGTGTAAAGATTGATGACGTGACGTTAAAACGGTAATAAAACAAGATGCTGTACAAAGATACATCAGATAGATAGATAGATTAAATAAATAAACAAACAAACAAACTATTGGCCACACACTGATATGACATACACTAGCGCAAGTTGGCGGCCATGTTGGGAGAGCATCTTTCTTATCAAAGTCAATGCACTGACATGATCTATTAAATCGCAACATTATCATTTCTTAACCTATTTTCATGAGTTTACTTTTTAAATACCGATGTGCTATCAAAATAATGCACAATGACATTTATTTGCAGGTGGTGAATTCCTTTATTTACTTATTTATTTACTTACTTACCTTTTTATGCCTGTTAAATGCCATTCCTAGTTCCCTTGTGGTAATAGTACGACATTGTGCTCAATGTTCCAGCATCCTGTTTTCAGTTGTCTTCCACTTGTCCATACACATGGAATGCAATTATGCCTTTGCCCCTCCTAGCTTAGCGTAGGCATACAGCTCAAAAGGGGCATTTCAAATCTCCCTATGGTCATATGCTAAAATATGAGAAAGGCAAACAAACACTAACACTACCTTAAAAAAAAAATAATTTTTGTTTTTTATTTTATTTATTTACTTGACAAGATATTTGTACTTGTAGTTATGGCTTCTGTCAGAGGGATTTAATGATTGTGAAACCTTACAAATGTATAATCACTTCATTATATTTTTACATATAGACATCAATGTATGATAGTTTTGAAAACAAAATCTGAGAAATTACTACTTGCAAACATTAATATGTCATACTCAGTGATGTAGGGACAGGCAGAACAAATAAATGCTCTTTCATAGATGTAAAAAATAAAGCTCTGTATGCTATCCACACATTGTCATGCGCAGATTGGCATTCAGCGACTATATCAGCTTTTTGTTCAATTTCAGCAATAAATCTGTGAGTAATGTGAAGCGTTATCATTATTTCAGTATTTCTGACATTTGTTTCCCGTAAAATGAGTGCCTTGTCTCAAATGTTGGGAAATGCCTTGATTGGTGAACAGCTCAACCATTCATGCATTTCAAAACACTGAAAGAATTTATTTCAAAATATGTCTGTTCACCTGGGAGCTAGTGAGGAGATTAAAATAACAATGATGTGGTTATGATAACAGGTTCGAGCGGTGTTAACAAAAAAGAGCAGCCAAGACAAAATGTCACGAAAACACTGAATCGGTAGCTATTAGCATAATTAGTGGCACTAAAATAGGCAACTGTTTTCTAGGATAAACATTGAATTTATTCCCTCAAACATTCAATTTTACTGTCAGAAAGAAACCGGTGACCATTTCTCAAGAGAAACTCCCAAGAACAGGTTTTACCAGTTTCTCCCCAAGTTGAACCTGCTGCAGTTTCAAAGCACCATGTGAATCAAACAACTTTGCATTTGAAACCTTCAGCTCAAATAGTGTGTTTTGTCCCCCTTAGGGAAAAGCTGGGTTCCCGTAGCATCTGACCTCAAAGGAAGGCAAACATCCGTCTCCCATCACAGCACCCATGGCCTCGGCGTGGTCTGAAGAGGAAACTTTTGTCTGCTCTATATGTTTAGAGACCCTGAAGGATCCAGCAACTCTACCCTGTGGACATTCCTACTGCTTAGCTTGTATCCAGCTTCATTGGGACCAAGGGAAGACCAAGGCCCAGTACAGCTGCCCCCAATGCAGGCAGATCTTCAAGCCTCGACCTACCTTGGCAAAGAGCACACTCCTAGTGGAAGCTTTGGAGAAACTTCGGACCAATAGTCTTGCGCAGAAACCCTCTACGGATGTTTCTTCTGCTCTGCCTTCAGAACCAATCTACATGGAGATTATTCCTGATACTGGACCACGGCAAGGCAGTGTGTATCCTCAGCTTCCTGCCGTGGCTGCCAGACCTTGCCCTCAACATAACCAGCCCTTGGACCTTTTTTGCCACGATGACCGGGAATGTGTGTGCGTGGTCTGTTGTCAGCATGGACACAAAGGGCATCGTGTACTCAAACTTGAAGATGAGAGGAAGGAGAGACAAGTATGTGCAAAGTGAAGATTTTTGAAACCACTGACAGCCTAACTACAAAAAAATGTATTCGTCGTTGTCGTCTTCTTTTTATTTTGTATTCATTTTTTTTCTTTTTCTTTTTAGAAAGAGCTCACTCAAATGCAGGCAGAGGTGGCGAGGCGAGGCCAGGAGACAGAAAAAACTCTAAAGGAACTCCCGAACGTTGCCCGTCAATATAAGGTGTGATTCACGACAACATGTATATTTTGGGACAATTTTACCATCCTTGGTTTGCTCTGTCTATTGTCATTACATCTTATTTCAAGCTTTTCATTGGTAGTGGTTTACAAGGCTGACTTGGAAAT